>NW_017618965.1:1195304-1795304 GCF_001879475.1 Ipomoea nil | reverse complement strand
TCCAATATCATCATCAGCAAGAACTTCCAGTTCATATGTGTGTAAGCTTCCCATGAGTTCTCCGACAGTCTTCTTTTCCCAACCTGTGTGTTCCTGAATAGCAGTTACTTTCATTCGAAATCGTTTAGGTAAAGATCTAAGGATCTTTTTGACCACTCTCTCATCAGTGAATGGTTCCCCAAGAATTGAGGCTCGGTTCATCAAGTTCTGAACTCTACTGTGGAAGGTCGAAATGGTTTCGTCTTCAGTCATTCTGAGAGCTTCGAATTCTGACAGAACCATTTGCAGCTTTGACTGTTTGACATTACTGGTTCCTTCAAATCTGGTTTCAAGAATCTCCCATACTCGTTTAGCCTCTTTTACCACTGTAACAAGCGTAAAAACAGATTCATGTAGTGATCCAACAATTGAGTTCAGTGCTTTGTTGTTCAGATCAGAGGCATTCATTTCATCGTCTGTCCAAGTCTCCATGGGTTTTTCGTCAGCAACTCCTTGTGCATTCGGAGTAGTAGGTCGACTCCACCCAGTTAGAATGGTGCGATAAACCCTGGTTCCTTGTGCTTGAAGATATATCTCCATACGAGCCTTCCAGAAAGATTAGTTGTGACCATCTAGTTCTGGTGGTTTCATACTTGCGTCCATCCTGAAAACAGCAACAAGCCAACGAACACACAGACAGACTTGCACAAAAACAGAGAGAATGCAAAACTAAAACAGCCCTTCGGATCAAGTCACTATGTAGACTTAAAAGCTCTGATACCACATGTAATTTTGCAATTCCCCTTTTTACGTAAATTAACTGAATTCGTTGTCTGACTTAGATTACTGATTGATTCAGTTAAGATGCCAATCAATAATGATAGCTCATGAAGAGAATATCAGAGAAAACCAAACGCACAAAAACAAAGACACAGAATGTTTACCCAGTTCGATACGGTGTGTATCTACGTCTGGGGGGACGATCACATAGGCGTCCAATCCACTAAATCATAATCCAATGTACAAAGGTAGATATACAATAATCTTACCCAAGTGCCCCACACAAGGTACAAACCCAGTCTACACAGGTTTAGTGGATTGTTGAAGATGGAGAGCCATGCATACAGAAGTCCAATGAAATCCCTTCACTTGGAGAGCCCACTCTGATGCAGTCCACTTCAGTGACGCTCTATAAGGTTGTTCCCACAACAGTGTGATCTTAGTGTCCTTTCGATTAAGCAGCAGTAACTCTTTTCAAGTTCATCATCTTAATCACCGTGAACATTTTGTATTGAGAAGATGCATGACAATCAAAGACCTAGTCTCATAAAGCTGATATGGAGTGTTTCTTCTTACAATTCGGCGTAACCCTAATTCCATTCAAGTCAGGGTACTTATAGATCCTTCAATAAACACTCTCCATAGATGACTTTGATTGTAGAAGGTAGGACTATAAAAGAGGAATGTAATCTTAGCAGATTAGGTCCATTACCTTTCTTGAAGATACGCTGATCGTCTTTCCATACTGGTCTGATAAAACCGCGTGAGCCTTTTAAGGAAACAGCTTTCCTAAATCAGATCTTCAGTGTCAGTTCTTCTGTTGTTGCTTCTGATTGATCAGTCATCTGTAGAACCAACCGGACAAACTCTAAACCTATCTTAGTATGCCATAATAATATTGCCAATTATAATATGGGGTTTTTGAACATAAAAACACTAACAACTTTAACTAAGTACTATAATATTTTGTTAAAGAATAAGTAATATCTTAGGATATTATTTTTTTTTATAAGAGATTTTTAATATAGCAGTGTAATATTAAAAATGATAAATAGGTAAAAGGAAGAGATAGAGAGGGGGGGGGGGGGGGGGGGGGGGAATAGATTATCCAATCGTTATACTATGCACCACGGTGTACATAACACTGTGCGCTCCGCGCCTCTCAAAACGATGTCGTTTTGATAAGTTGTGTGGGAATTGACGCGACAGAGTGTATTTGTATTATGTTACATAATTATGTACATTATGTTATACAATTATGTACATTCTGATATACAATTATTTACATTATTTTATACAATTATGTACATTCGATCACACGTTTAAAACAGTTAAAAGTTTATGTACATTTTAGTATACAATTATGTACATTTTCAAAACATGAAAATTTTTTAACAAGTTAACAGCAAGCACGGAAAAAACAAAATTTTCAAAAAAAGAAGTACAAAACGACGTTGTCTTGTACTAGGGCGGCGCACAATGCAATGTGCGCCCTAGTTCACGATAAAAATTGCCTAAATTATCTGGTGAGTTCGGAAATGGGTGTAACGTGTTTCTCTCTTAGTGGAAGAATATTATGGGCGAGTGGTTCAATAGTTACTAGAAAGATCATTATATTATATTATGGGCGTGTGCTTTACATATGTTAATGTGCATAACAATAAGTAGCCACAACATAGTGGGATGTGACTGATTGTTATTGTACATGAAAAGGCTGCATAAAATAAGTACCCAAGAATTTGTTTGTTAAAGGAAGAAATCACTACAATAAAAGTCAAAAACACGTATTGTAAAATATTATTATTTGGCAAAATAAGATTTAACTATTTAACAGAACTATTTGTAGTTTGGCTTTCACAAGAGTAATTACTCCTGATATATATATATATATATATATATATATATATATATATATATATATATATATATATATATATATATATATATATATATATATTTTTTTTTTTTTTTTTTTTTTTTTATTTTTTTATTTTTTTTTTGTCCCTTTTAAAATTTCTATACGTATGATTGGATATGTTTTCACTCAAGGGTCTTTGATAAATAGCAGTTAGCCGATAGTTGTTAGTTGATTGGGATTGTGGATTTGACTAAAGTATTAGCTGATTGTAGAAAAATATTTGGTAAATTAGCCAATAACTAATTAAATGCAAAATGATTTTTTCAAAGAATTATTTAACAAAGTCAAACAGCTAATAGTGATTAAATAAGTCAAAATTAGCTGATATGCTAACTATATTACCAAACAGGGTCTCAATGTAATAACCCTAAACGTTAATGTTGTAATATTCTTACATAACCCCTTTATATAGCTAGCTATTTGGATACATTGATTTGTCGAATGTCGATGTGCTTTGTCCTTGAATGCATCTGGCGAAATAGTAATTGCACTAGTATTATATAATATGTGTCTTTGAGTTGTTTCATCCAAAGAATTTGGAAACAACAACTTCAATTCCTACGACAATATATTCTGCTTCAACTATACTACAGTTATACATGCCCCAAAAGTGGTATTCCAATAACCCTTACAGCCCAAAAAATCTGCATATATATGAAAATACAGTTAGTTTGAAGTTATCTTTTTCAGGGTACCACAAATCTATAATCAGAGTTCCTTTAAGGTATATCATAGGATTTTCAAGGCTACGTCAAAATGACTTTTTATTGGCTTCAATTGAAATCAAACATATACCAGCTAAATATGACATGTCCAGTATGCTGGCAGTAAGAAAAATAAGTGATCCAATTATTCCCCTATATTTGATTTGGCAAACATCTTTGCATTCTTGTCCATGTTCAACCATAAAACTATGTTCGTTGGAACTCTAACCAAAGATTTCCCTTCCATGCAATTTTTTGTATCAGTCTCAATTGATGAATATTATTTCCTTCAATTGCTTAACCTCATGTCCTAGAAAGTAATTCCACTCTCCAATCATGCTCATCTCGAACTTACTCTGCATGAGCTTAGAAAACTTTTCACACAAAGTATTATTAGTAGTTCCAAATATAATATCATCATAAACACATATTTTTACTAATAACGATGTTCTCCTTCTTGAATTTAAAAGAGAGTTTTATCTACTACAATTTTAGTAAAACCACAACTAACAAAAACATTGATAAACTAATTAAGGTGTCATATCAAGATCTAGGTGTTATTTTAAATCATACAATGTCTTTCTCAGTTTATGTACCTTTGCAACAAAATCATCAAAACGAAACATGTAAATTTAAAATTGCTGTCAAGTTTCTATCATCTTGCAATTTATAAGAAAAATTTATACTAGCTTAACTCTAAGACTTCTTTCTGTTTCTTTTTTTTATAATAAGGTTGAATACTCTTACACGTCTATCATCGCATTCTTCTGGATCATTAGGAGAACCGTGCCTTCAATCTCTGAGTTGTCAGACAAATATTTCACAAGGGTAAAATGGTGCATTCCATCTACCACAACATTTTTGAGAAGCTCTTTTAAAACACACAACATCTCTAGCATAATATAACCTACCAGGCTTTCTAAACCATTAAAAAATGGTTATGTAGAGGTGTCAAAAACTGTTAATGGTGCTTTGGCTTTCTAGCATACAAGGATATTGACACCTCTACGTGCCTATTGTTTGATGATTTAGAAAGATTGGTAGGTTATGTTTTGCTAAAGATGATGTCTGTTCTAAAAGAAACAAAAAGAGATATAAGGAAATGTAGGATGAAACACTTGGCATCAATACCTATGGCCTGTAACTTGGTGAAGCTGGTATAAATGTTTCTTTGAGTTAGAGTTCAGTTTAGAACTGAGTCTAACTATACTGCTCACCATTTGATTGATCTTCAAATGTTTCTGGGTTACCCTCTCGAAGACCCTTAACAAATTTCATTCTCCAGAATATAAGCATAATGTTCTGTACAGTAATTGCAGCAAAACAACTTCTCAGTGCATTTTGAATGTCATTATATTATTTTTGCATGTTGTCTAATTCTTATGAAGTTTCTTTTAGAAAAACAAGACAACATGCAAAAAAAAAAAAAAAAAATGATGTTCAGAATGCATCAAAAAGCTGTTTTGCTGCAATTAGTGTAATAACATTAAACTTATATTCTTGAGAATCAAATTTGTTAAGGGTCTTCAGGAGGATAACCCAGAAACATTTGAAGATCAATCAAATGGTGAGCAGTATAGTTAGACTCCGTTCTAAGCTGAACTCTATCTCAAAGAAACATTCATACCAGCTTCACCAAGTAACAGGCCATAGGTATTGCTGTCAAGTGTTTCATCCTACATTTCCTTATACCAGATCTCTTTATGTTTCTTTTAGAACAGACATCATCTCTAGCTAAACATAACCTGTCAATCTTTCAAAATCATCAAACAATGGGCACGTAGAGGTGTCAATATCCTTGTTGTAAGCCAGCAAAGCCAAAGCACCATTAACAACATTTGTGGTGTTGTCCATATCCTTGTTCCTTAGTATAGAACATAAAAGAAGTAACATCTGCAACAAAATCCCCGGCCAAAAGGAAACAACAAGCAAATTTAAAATTAGTAGTCCAACTAAAAATATCAAAGCAACAATAGAGCACAGTGAAAATCAAGTTAAAAAAATCTTATATATAATCAAATCTAAAAAAATAAAGCATAACATTTCTAACAATGAAACAAGTAATCAAAGTCTAGAAAGGGTTTTCTAGAGTCGCTCAACAAGAAAAAAAAAATGTAATAGATAAACAAAAACATTATAGAAAAACCAATCACTCTTTAAATAAATAAATAAAAACTCATTTTCATAAGCTAATGAACAATAAAATTTAGACATACTTATTAAAAAACTTTTTAAAAAATCACACGCATATACACTCAATACACAGTATATATACATGCAATATATGAAACATAAGATACGATTCTACAATCTCACAAAAAGTATAGTTAAAAAAAAAAAGAATCATACATATAAATAAAAGTAAAAAATTCGAAACATTTAGATAAGGAATTAAAGTTTGGAAAGGTAATTCTAAAGTGGCTCACCAAGAGAAACAAAGTAACATATCAACAAAGATATTATAACAAAATCATATTGATATTTAAAATACACGATCATTTCGACTGATGAACAAAGAATCTAAAAAGTATAATTTTTCAAAAAAATCTCAGATATATATACTCAATATACATTATTGGACAAGAAAGAGGTGAAACATAAGACCTAATTCCATGCAATTCACAAAATCTAAAAGAAAGAGGGAGAAAAAAACTATCGTGCCTAGGTGTTTAAGTGCAAGTGTAGAACTGAAAAGAAATAGAATTTTACAACGAAATCTTGAGAATGTACCAACAAAGTAAATTTATGAAAAATAGTATGACTAAAAAAATCAAGGCAACACATAGAGAATATTGTTGAGTTTGTCTCATATATTGATTAGGAATAAGTGTTTGTCTCATACTAGGAGTAGGAGTGAAACGGGTAGACCTATTGCATAGGGATTGGATGCCTATAAATATATTGGTTGTATCCCTAAAGGGTTGTATCACCACTATCACCATCACTATGAATAAGAGAATCGTTTCACTCCCGTGGACGTAGGCACATTGCCGAACCACGTAAATCTTGTCTTCTTTATCCTATTTACTGCCATTATTATTTGTTTCTTGTTCTTGTTAATCTCAACAAATTGGTATCAGAGCTCTGTTGAGATGGACAGTTCAAGTACAAAATTTGAGTTATCAAAGTTTGATGGTATAGGAAATTTTGGGTTATGCCGGGCTAGGGTAAAAGATTTGTTGGTACATCAGGGCCTTCTAAAAACCTTGAAGGCGGAAAAGCCAGCAAATCTGGAAGAGGCTGATTGGAAGGAGTTGAAGAAGCAGGAAGCTACAGACGTGGTACATGCTGATGAATCTTATTATAGTGAAGGTGATGTTCTAGCGGTAACTAGTAACAAGTTTGAACATTGTTTGGACTTGTTGGGCGTTTCTAGATACTAGATGCGAAGGTGGTGAGGGGCGTTGTAGTGTTGGGCAGCGCGGATACCAGGAGGGGTCGTGGACCTGGTATCGCTATGGGTCAATATTGGCTCGGTATGGGCCAGTATGGCACTGGTATGGGTCGGGCTTGTCACGAGTCACGCCTAGTATCGGTATAGGCTGGACTTCGCGTGAGGCACGGCTGGTATGGGCCGGGCTTGGAGTGAGTCACGGCTGGCATGGGTTGGGCTTGTCACGAGACATGGACCTGGTATGGGTCGGGCTTGGCATAAGTCACGGCTGGTAGGGTTGGGCTTGTCATGAGACATGGACCTAGTATGGGCCCGGCTTGGCGTGAGTCAAGGCTGGTATGCGCTGGGCTAATATGGCTTGGTGTGACGGATTGCATGGGACAAAGCAGTTCGTGAACATGCACGGGGAAACGTTTGATGCTGCGTGGTGCGTGTTACTAACCAGTGGCAATTACTGGTTAGTGGAGCATTGGGCAAGGCAGACGGGTTTAGTGTGACTTTGCAGGGGCACTGTTGTGTTGGGGCAGCGTGGATACCCGGAGGGGACATGGACCTGGTATGAGCGGGATGCAGGAGGTCAGCTAAATGAGACAGTTAGCATGAGTCGCGGCGGTATAACAGGTCGACGGCTGAGGGGCGAATGGCTTAGAACAAAGCAGTTCGTGTACATGCACTGGGTAACGTTTGATGCTGCGTATGCATATGGCTGGCTAGTTGGGATAAACATGGTTGTTCCTACCCATGTGTATATGTGAGATAAATATTTTTCTCCTAAAGGGCATATATGTGAAGGTGGAGATGGTGAGATAAGTCTTTTCTCCTAAGGGACATATTTGCTAAGGTGGAGATTTGTTGAGTTATCTTTTTCTCCTAAAGGACATATTTGCGAAGGTGGAGATAGTCTTTTCTCCTAAGGGGCATATATGTGAAGGTGGAGATGGTGAGATAAGTCTTTTCTCCTAAAGAGCATATTCGTCAAGGTGGAGAATTGTTGAGTTATCTTTTCTCCTAAAGAACATATTCGCCAAGGTGGAGATTGTTGAGTTTGTCTCAAGGTGGGGATTGGATGCCTATAAATATATTGGTTGTATCCCTAAAGGGTTGTATCACCACTATCACCATCACTATGAATAAGAGAATCGTTTCACTCCCGTGGGCGTAGGCACATTGCCGAACCACGTAAATCTTGTCTTCTTTATCCTATTTACTGCCATTATTATTTTTCTTGTTCTTATTAATCTTAACAAATATCGAAACACAAGACGAAAAAAAATCTCATTGAAAATTCTTATATATAATTAAAGCTTTAAAAATGAAACAGAGAACAAATGAATGGAAAGGTATTCTTGATATCTCTCACGAAGAATCAAAACAAAGACCAAAGAAAACATCAATGGGGTAAATAAAAAATATGCAAAAGTTCAATCTTAGAACTCACATGACACCAATCATCATAAAAAAAAAAAAAAAAAAAAAAAAAATTGGAACAAAGGTTGTCTCTGATCCATTTTTGAGATTGCATATCAGCCGATGTGTTGGACAATGAAGTTTAGGCAAAGTTATATAGGAGAGAGGTAGCTGGTGAATGATGTCAGGTCTTGCGTGATATTTTCTTATATGGAAATTCTCAACAATTGGGTAACATTTTCTTATATGAAAATTCTCAACAATTAGATTTTTTTTTTTCCATTGAAGAAATATTTTCATCCAAAAATTTATGAAAACATTATAAAACACTTTAAAATGATTTCTCTAATTTTAAAAAATTTTAAAATACCTTTACTTATTCGAATTTGATAAATAATTAATATTTATGAATAAAGGAAGAAAAAGTATTTGAAAATACACACTTATATATTTTTATATTTCTACTTTCTCATGTGTTTTGTATTCTAGGATTATTGTCATCGTTTCCGTATCCATGAAACTTGGACTGTCATTCCTCAATTGCTTTGACCCTTTCAATCGCTTTAATTTTCTAGCGATTCTAGTTATTAAAGATAAATATACTAGTAATCTCTGGCAATAAAGAAATGTAAAATAAGATTGATTATCTCTTGTATGTATTCTTTATTTTATTTTGTAATATTTTATTAGTATCAGGTCAATAGTTAAAAAGAAAAAAAAAATTAAACCATAAAAATTAATAAGCAACGTATACAAATGATATAATTGTATGACCATTTGAAAAAAAAAAAGAAAAATAAACAACAAAAATACATGATACTATAGTTAATTTCATTTTTGGTCCTAAATTTATAGGCGACAATCCACTTTTAGTCATTTTTCTTAAAAACATTATGATTTGGTCCTAATATTATTGTGACATGACCATATTTTGTCCTTCATCAACAAAATTGTTTAAATTTCATAAAATCCAAGGGCATTTAGGTCTCTACAATTATAAATTTTTATTAAAAAATAAAAACAAAAACATAGCCAGTCAACCCACTTTATATATAAAAAAAAAATCAAAATGCCATTGTATTTAACGACATTTCAACGATTTTGTTGACAATTGACAAAAAATGGTCATGCCACAATAATGTCAGGACCAGAAGAAGATATTATGAAAAAGGAGTAAAAGTGGACTGAAACATATAAATCTAGGACAATAAATGGAATTAACTCATGATACAACATCACATACTAATTAAATATGCTTCCTATTTCTCTTAGTCAATGTTATATTAAATTTAGAGTTAATACCCAAAATCGTCCTCGACTATACTGGTTTTTCTCAATTTCGTCCTAAACGACTTTGGTGACCTAATATCGTCCCAGACTTTTGTGTTTCGCTCAATTTAGTCCCAGACTTTTGTGTTTTTGCTCAATTTAGTCCCTCATTTGTTATTCTGTCCATTTGGTGTTAAATAAATAGACAATTCAGTAATTTTAATATTGGCATCTCTTTACTCATAGACATGTGAACTGCGAAATCCTTTTTTTTTTTTTTACGAATTACTCCCAGAATTACTCCTAAAACTGTGAATATAAAATTTGATTTGCAGGTACGGGAGTAACTCTGGGTGTAATTCGTACAAGAAAGAGGAATTTCGCACTTCACAAGCTGAAAGTAAAGAGAGATCAATATTGACATTACTGAATTGTCCCTTTATTTAACACCAATTTGACGAAATAGCAAATGGAGGACTAAATTGAGCGAAACACAAAAGTCTGGGATGATATTAGGTCACCAAAGTCGTTTAGGACGAAATTGAGAAAAACCACTATAGTCGAGGACGATTTTGGGTATTAACTCATTAAATTTATGTCTCAATAGGAATAAATAATATCAATTTACCATATATAATTTTAAGAATTAATAAAAAATAACCCGCACGGGCTTAGCTCAATGGTTTAGTGGGCAGTATTTGGGGTAAGAGATCAAGGTTCGAACCTTGACAGCGGCAGTGTGAAAATTATGTCCAAAGTGGGCAGATTCCTTGTGCGCACCGGCATTTGGCCTAGTCTACTAACCTGTCACACATGCTCTGTGGAGGCCTTTGGGATAAGAATTAATAGGAAATGAATTAATTAAGACATACCAAAAAAAAAGCAATTATAAAAGAATGACCATATTTGGTATATATATATGGGGAGAGTTCACTTGAGAACTTATATTTGGTATATATATATGGGGAGAGTTTACTTGAGAACTTAGTCCCATGTAAAAATAGAGGACTAGTCTAATCCATCCAGTAAGGTAGATCAACGTTTAAGTATTGTTAAAAAAAAGAGGGTCGGGTAAATTTTATAAATAATTTAAACTTAAATTTTTTTAATAGATATAAAATTCACATGCGTATTTTTTATTTATTTTTTACTAAAATTCTCAATTAGTGATAAATCTAGATGGTCGGTTGAAATTAGTATTCACTTTTACAGGGTTGTTACATGTTTCGTATGATTGGATTAAATGTTAAGAAAAGAAAGGATATAAGTTGTTCAATGTTGCCAATAATCTGTTATGAAGCTAGGGCCGTATAAAATAAAATAGAATTACATTATACATAAGATTTATCAATTTTATGGGTAATAGTCAATGGTGGGTTGGAGGAAGGTTGTAAAATTTGTACATCTCTCATTAGCGCAAGTTATATATATATATATATATATATATATATATATATATATATATTTATATATATATATATAGAATGTTATTCAGGTGCGGACTTTGCCTAACTTGTGTATTTGTGCACTGTTATCACCCGTTCCTTTTTTTTAATATGGACGGATGCGATCTATGGTGCACAATACGCCGTAGCACCTGCAGCACTATATCTTTGCCCTGTTAAGGAGGTTTAACAATTTTATTATTATCAGGCTTAGTCGTGTAGCCTGATAAAGGTTCTACCACTGCTCCAAATCCGTTCTTGGTTTTCCTCTGCTCCAAATCCGTGTTTGGGTTTCCTTCGATCTGTCGTTCAATTTGTTACCGCGTGTGCTCATGACGAAATCGAATGGTGGCCGCCGCTCTAACCGTGGTAGGACCAGCCATCAATTAATGCCCACAACTCCCCCCTCCAGACCCTTTAAACGGCGATCGCATCGCCGGACCCCTAGCTCCGGCGGACGCGGCGGTTCCGGTCGGGCAGCGGCTGGGGTAGTGTCAAGGGTGGCTGCACGGTTGAGGTCGACGCAACGTTGGGGTCAAAGAGGTTAGTTCTGCGTTTTTATTTTTTAATTTTTGTTTGACCCGGTGGAGGGGTGATTGGTTGGAAATATTGGTGTGATTCAACTTCTAACCCTGTGCGTTCTGCGTTCTGCGTTTTTTATTGGGTCTTCACTCCTGTAATTTGTTGGCAAGCATGTAGCATTGTAATCACCTCATTTTTTTTAATGGGTTGATGCTATTACGTTTGAGAATTCAGTACTATGACTATTTTTTAATCCCGGGTTGTTCATTGGCCAACATTTTTTGTGCAGGTTGTAATCTCCGCCAACCAGTGCTTGTAAGTGACGGGGGTAGTGGGTCGGATGAAGAGTTCCACACCCCGCCGCTGGTCTTGAACGAGGGTGGAGTGCGGGGAGTGCCGCGTGCGGGGCATGCAAATGTGGGGGACCAGTTCCCGTTGATCAACATGAATGGATCGCCAAAGGAACTAGCAAACCTCGTGGATGCGCTAACATCGAGGCAAAGGCAAGATGTTATTAGTGTTGGTTTGGGAGCTCTTTTGGGATTTCAGATTACTGAGCTACCGCTACGGTTGGGACATTGGTTGGTCACTAACTTTGACCCGACTAAAATGAGGCTTGACCTGGGTGATCATCGCTACATTGTTGTCACCAAGGAGGATGTCGCGGCTGTTTTGGGACTCCCGGATGGACATATACCCATTTCGGAGCGGGATACTCAGGTTGTGAGCCCCGAGTTGCGGGCCTGGAGGGACGAGGTGAAACAACGGAAGGGGAGAATCACAGTCAGGTCTTTGTGCAAGCAGGTCAAGGAACTTAGGGAGGGCGGGCCGTGGTTCAAAATCCATTTCAGTGTTATCGCGGTCAGCACCTTGGTTGCTAGCAACCCGAACGGCTATGCGAACCAGAATATTGTTCACATGTTGAGTAAGGTAGACACGATTAAAGACTTGGACTGGTGCGGGTACCTATTGCGCTCGTTGGTGTCTACCCATGGGAACTGGACTAAGGATTCAGCTCGCAAATTCACCGGGCCACTACTATTTTTGGTGGTAAGTTAAATTCGTTGCTGGGTGTTGCGTCCAGGTGTGTGTACTACCATTGCGTATAACTGTGCATTTGTCTTTGCACCAGCTTTTGTATATGGATAGGGTACCAGTTGGCATACGCGATTTGCCAAGGAGGATCCCGTTGATCGACGGGCGGACCACAGGTTCCATCAAAGCACGCGAGTGTAGTGAGGTAGACTCTGGGGGGTTTGGACGTGGCCAGGTGGATATTCCTCTTAGTGCATCATACACATGTGCACCGCAATCCAGCCCCCAACATCACGTGTTTGATTCTGCCCCTGCCTCAAGCCCACATGGGGTATGCATTTTATCAAGCAGGCTAGGGGGGGGGGGGTGTTATCGTGGGTTCAGTGGTACTTAGTTGCGTTTGAACATTAATGTTTTGGTCTGGTGGTGCAGGGGTTTGGTGATGAGTTTGCAGCAGTTACTGGTCGCTTGCTATCATTGGCTGCACGGGTTGTTGCACTGGTTACCCAGCACCCCAAACAAGCATGGGAAGACACGAACTTTAACAGGGTGAGTGATGTAGTGAAACTCTTGGAAGGACTTGTGAAGGAGTCATCGAGGCAAGGTGATACACCGGCCCACCAAGAAACTGCACTGCCGGTCACGTCGCCTGGACGCAACGATGAACCTCTTTGGCATGATGAAGGGTTCTTGAGGGAGCTGGATCGTGCTGAGTTGGCCGCGACAAGCACTGTCGGTATGTCTGATGTGCCTAGTTTTAGCCTAGGGATGACACAAGAGCTAGCCACTCAGAATCAGGGGGGAAAAACGAGCCACCAGTCGGATATCGCTAGGACACCACCTCAGGTATACACTTGAAAATGGGCACACTAGTATAATTGTGGATGTTAATTTGGACTAATGGTTGCAGGTACTTGTTCGAGCACAGCGGGGGGGTGCCACACCTCGGCCTAGTGCGCCAATCGGAGCTCTGCGGAGGGAGGACGTCCCAAATCGAATAGGGGAGGCCCCACTCATTCAGAGAGACCGATCAAATGGCATTTTTTTCGACACCATATATGGTTACCCGGCTATTCCCCTCCCGCATGTGTATGTCGTTTGGATGTGGATATTCGGTTGCTCGCATGGTGACCGGTAAGCGGACTTGGTGCATCTAATAGTCTCTTAGTTGCAATTTATAGTTGTTCCCAGTGGTTTTGGGCTTTTGTGTTTCACTCTAACATTATGCTTGGTGGTATTTAGCGATGAGGTGTTGTTCCAACATGCCGATCGAACGGTGAGGTGGGCACAATTCCAAACGCTACAAGAGGTGACAAATGTGTCCAAGACTGTGGTTGATGCATGGTGCTGGGTCATGAACGCCCGGGAAAAAGCAAAGGGAATGGAAGGCCTGAACCGCCTTTTTCTCCCAACCACCATGACGGTATGTGCCCTTGTTACACACCCTCTGGTATGCTATAATAAAACCGTTATTGATTTCTGTTAGAATTATGCAGATCGGGACTGTTGTTGGCGTTTCATCCAGCTGGGAGGAGAGGGCAAACTGGTTTGGGAAGCGGATGGATACGGTTCTGCAGAGTATGGGCCTTGTTGGGACAGCTGCTGTGCATTTGGTAACATTTGAAACTCTTACAAACAATAGTCACACTAGGTAACGCCTATGGTCTAACTTTAGAATGACACGTCCATGCAGTTCATTTTCCCGATATTCCACAACCGCACCTACTACATGATGTGTGTAAACTTCAAGGACTTTCGATTTGACATTATTGATAGTTCCTCTGTGAAGAAATCGAACAAAGACCTGTACGGCGACGCCCCAGAGGAGTTGGTATGTTTCTCTAATAAATGATAAATGGTAAATGTTATTAAAATGCTCACCATAAAATAGTTATTTTAAACTGATTCAATTCGTTATTTTATTAAGTGTTGTAAGCTGGCTTTGTCAAATGAATATTGACATTTTATAAATAATACATGCATGGTAATTAGTAATTACGCGCATGCATGATAAATTTGTTTAGTAGAGCTGTTTCTAATTTGCTAAATCTGTATGATAACAAATTGAAGAGTAGAGACACTAGTTTTATACAAGGTTCCATGCATGCATTAATGTAAATTTATAAATTCCACATCAGTAGTGTATTCCTGCTTGCATTAATTACTGATGCTATGGGTTTGTGGTACCCAATCTGATATCCTCTTTGATGCAGATCACCTGCCTGGCTACTTACTTGGAGACTGAACGCCTGGGCATGCGTGCCGCGCGCCTAAGGAACATGAAACCCAAAAGGATGCAAATGTCGTGGAGAGACACCACTTCAACATCTGATTCCGGGGTATTCACGATGCGACACATGGAGTCATACCAGGGGCAGGACTGCGCTAGCTGGAATGCTGGTTTGCAAAGGGGGAATGCCATGCAACTAGTTAAACTACGGAAGCGGTACATGCATAACATCTTATTTAGCGTAATGAATAGCCATGCTCATACCATGGTCGCGCGTGTCAGAGAGTTCGATCGGCAGAGAGCGCAGATGCATTAATGAACTAGGAGACCCTCATAGTAACAAAGTACCAGCTCGGGGATAACAAAGTACCAATGTTATTTAGAATAATTAGAAATGTTTTTTTTTTTTTTTATGGAGGAGGTTAGAGTCACAGGCAGTTTTGTGTAGTTTTGCCGTTGTGTTAGAGACATTTTTGAGCAATAAACATATGCTACTCGGGAATTAATAATGAGAATTTATTTTGTGTTTAGGCATGCCTGTAATGAATGGACGTATATTTACACTTCTTCGGATTCGCGGTTCGGACTAAATGTTAGGATCCCATAAGCAGTGGCCATTAAAACACCGTTTGCACACATTGTATTTACCATGATTCCCATAAACAGTGGCCATTAAAACAACATTAGCACACATTATATTTTTTTAGGATCCCATAAGCAGTGACCATGCAAATAATAGTTGCACTTCTTCATATTCACGGTTCGGAATATTTTTAAAAATGGCAGCCTATTTTTTACCTTGCACCCTACCAAAGCAGCATTACAGGTATCCTATATTTGCTAAAACAAGCGAGGGAATAAGTTCATGTACACTAAGACCATTGGGTCTAGATTGATCACAAAACAAAAATGCAATTATAATGCACGCACAATGATCACAATGATTCTGTAATAAAAAACAAATGTTGTTAAGGTAGGCAATTAGCATAAACAAATAATTTAAACAAATCATTCTGTAATAATTTAAAAAAAAAAATTGTTAACGTCACTATGTTGGAATCAACAAATAATTTAAACTGGGGAAATTAAACACACAAACAGTGAATAAAAGTGTAATAGGGAACTAGTGATTTTATGGTGGACCATTGTCACTTTAACGGACAACTACGAGCATTATGGTGGGCGTACTTCCCACAAATTCCGCACTTTCGGCCAATCTTAACACTTTTCTCGATGGCCAGTTCCCGACTACTCTTAATACGCTTTCCAGTACCTTTATTTTTCGCTTGAGCGGGTGCTTTGATTGTTATAATTTGTGGCGGCTGTACACCACACAATGCTTGAATCGCAGCACGATTACCCGTAATAGGGTCCATAGTACCACCATCATTCGCAAATTCCATAATAAGTCCCTTCAGTACTTCGACCATGCGAGCCTCCCGCTCTGTGCTATTGCCCACCAACCCAACACACGCGTTTATCTCAGCCCACAGTTGGATGGCTCCGGATGCTGGCCGCCCACTCGTCGACGTTTCAGCACTACATTCACCACAGGTAAGATGTTTGCACCAACGTTTCATGATGTATTTCGACGGTAACGTCTCCAATTCGGCAACTCGAAAAACAAGGAACATATGCCTACAAACCAGCCCAATCCTTTGAAATAGCTTGCAACTGCATGATGTGTTCTGCACATTTGGCTCGTGGTGCACGGTGAAAATAGTATTGCATTCGCCTTTGATGTCGTAATGGATGCCCCCACCGTCCTCACGGATTCCCACGACGTAGCAATAAAAGCAAGCAGCTTCGATCTCCTTTTGTATCTCGTAAAAAATAGTTATCGTGAATAGCTGCGCAACATGACGCTCAAGCGCTAGAGGTGTTTTAAACTCTGGCAGGTAACCCTCACACTCTGCGTTCAGTTTGGCTTGTCGGTAGCGTTGCATTTCAAGCACACTCTCAAACTGCATGTAGAACTCTACCAAACTCGAATGGGGGCGTGTGAATTTACCATAAACACCATTCTCTGCTTCTGAACGGGAGGTGGTTCGTAACAACCCACTCATGGGCAAATCTGCAAAATATGCCGGTATCCAACTCTCCCTTTCCGTGTATAGTTTGCAAAACCAACGGTGGTCTGACAACTTGTAATCATCCATTAATTTTTGCCATTGCAGCTCAAATTCAGTGGTATGGAGCCTCTCGTTCCACACGATACCATTTAATCTCGTGCGAAACTTTTCGTCCTTAGCTAACTCACTCCCAAGCTTTTCGTTAACTTTGGTCATGATGTGCCACATACAAAAGCGATGGAGACACTCCGATAAAACTTGTTTGATAGCGATTCTCATTGCTGGGTCCTGGTCGGTCACAACACACGATGGGGTCTTTCCCATTGCGCATTTAAATTTCTCCAATAGCCAACTATATGAGTCTACATCCTCCTTGGTGAGCAACCCGGCTGCGAAGGTGATGCATCGTTTGTGGTTGTCCACCCCGGTGAATGGAACAAACACCATACTGTACCTGTACAATTACAAATTAAGCATAAGTTGTTAGAAAAGTAAAGGGGTTAGTGTTCCACAATTTGCTGTGTTAATAACTAAGCCCAGCATATTCAAAACCATCTAAATAAAAGGTAATATAGATGGGATAGTCTGGATGATAGTAAAGTACACTAACTGCAATGCATATGTAGATCAGTGCATCTCATTATTTAAACCCAAAACAAGTTTACTGCATCCCTCATCAGTAATGACTAATTATATTATGACTTTATGGAATGTGTTATATATGCTCCACGCCCTCTAACTGGAAACAAAATAATAATCAGAGTCATGGAACCCCATACCTGTTTGTCCCATAGGTTGCATCGAACGAGATAATATCACCGTAGCAAGAAAATGCTCGCCTACCGGTGGGGTCAGCCCAAAAAAGACGCGCTAGCCGCCCCTCATCGTCAAGGTGGTATTCATAAAAGAACTCATTGCAGACTTCCTTCTGTATTTTGAACTTCTCAATGATCATCTCCCCATCGCCGACATCAACATACATTTGCAGGTCACGTCTAAAATTCTGGAATTCCACGTTAGTTGCACCTACATTCGCGTATGAACCTGTCATCTCCTTGCAAAGCCGTAAGCTTTTTGAACCACCGATGTTAGCCTTAATACAGTTTCCCAAAAATGCCTGTTGTGCCACATCGAGCCCCCGGTTTAATCGCAGAAATTGTTTAGAAGACTCGGAACACAATTGGTGGGTATGCTCCTCAACGAAAACAGACACAATGAACTCCCCAGAGCTATGCTTCCTCAAACAGATCTTGGCTTTGCATTTAACTCGGTTAGAAATCCTACGACGACGCTCCCTGGTCTTTCCATTGCTGCATTCAGGTCCACGTTCTAACCTACCACCACCTTTGACACCTTGTCGGCTGCACAATAAATACCGCATGTAAGTTACCCCATGTCGGTCTCGCTTCGTTGAACTCTTTCGGACGTCAAATCCGCTTAAGCGTGCGTACTTCATGTAGAACAGGACACCTTCGGACAGCGTTTTAAATTGGCGTCCAACCACAGGCACTAGGTGATCATCCACGGCGGGCCTCCACTGTTCGGGGTGTGCATCTAGTAAACCGGCGTTGTCGTTCTCGGGCGTTGTCATCGTCTTGCGTTCGATTGTTGCAGTGCGCCGTATACGGAATACCAAAATGGCGTACAATAATCGGTACGAACGGAACAAAAAAACCAGGATATATAGTTCCTCTCGAACTTCTTTTCAAAGGCGGCAAAAGTCCAAGATTCTGGAAGAATGGATAAAAACAACGATGTAGTTATATTGAACTTCTATTCACATGCGGAAAAAGCGGCATTCGGATTGTGCAGTTGTAGTACATGTGACAAGGTGCACCGTAGTACGATGGGTAGCACATTAAAGACCGTTTGATGCATCACACCAACGAACCATAGCAGTCCACAAATTCACACGTTAAATATGGTGTGCACCTGAATAATATTCAGGTGCACACCATATTTAACGTGTGAATTTGTGGACTGCTATGGTTCGTTGGTGTGATGCATCAAACGGTCTTTAATGTGCTACCCATCGTACTACGGTGCACCTTGTCACATGTACTACAACTGCACAATCCGAATGCCGCTTTTTCCGCATGTGAATAGAAGTTCAATATAACTACATCGTTGTTTTTATCCATTCTTCCAGAATCTTGGACTTTTGCCGCCTTTGAAAAGAAGTTCGAGAGGAACTATATATCCTGGTTTTTTTGTTCCGTTCGTACCGATTATTGTACGCCATTTTGGTATTCCGTATACGGCGCACTGCAACAATCGAACGCAAGACGATGACAACGCCCGAGAACGACAACGCCGGTTTACTAGATGCACACCCCGAACAGTGGAGGCCCGCCGTGGATGATCACCTAGTGCCTGTGGTTGGACGCCAATTTAAAACGCTGTCCGAAGGTGTCCTGTTCTACATGAAGTACGCACGCTTAAGCGGATTTGACGTCCGAAAGAGTTCAACGAAGCGAGACCGACATGGGGTAACTTACATGCGGTATTTATTGTGCAGCCGACAAGGTGTCAAAGGTGGTGGTAGGTTAGAACGTGGACCTGAATGCAGCAATGGAAAGACCAGGGAGCGTCGTCGTAGGATTTCTAACCGAGTTAAATGCAAAGCCAAGATCTGTTTGAGGAAGCATAGCTCTGGGGAGTTCATTGTGTCTGTTTTCGTTGAGGAGCATACCCACCAATTGTGTTCCGAGTCTTCTAAACAATTTCTGCGATTAAACCGGGGGCTCGATGTGGCACAACAGGCATTTTTGGGAAACTGTATTAAGGCTAACATCGGTGGTTCAAAAAGCTTACGGCTTTGCAAGGAGATGACAGGTTCATACGCGAATGTAGGTGCAACTAACGTGGAATTCCAGAATTTTAGACGTGACCTGCAAATGTATGTTGATGTCGGCGATGGGGAGATGATCATTGAGAAGTTCAAAATACAGAAGGAAGTCTGCAATGAGTTCTTTTATGAATACCACCTTGACGATGAGGGGCGGCTAGCGCGTCTTTTTTGGGCTGACCCCACCGGTAGGCGAGCATTTTCTTGCTACGGTGATATTATCTCGTTCGATGCAACCTATGGGACAAACAGGTATGGGGTTCCATGACTCTGATTATTATTTTGTTTCCAGTTAGAGGGCGTGGAGCATATATAACACATTCCATAAAGTCATAATATAATTAGTCATTACTGATGAGGGATGCAGTAAACTTGTTTTGGGTTTAAATAATGAGATGCACTGATCTACATATGCATTGCAGTTAGTGTACTTTACTATCATCCAGACTATCCCATCTATATTACCTTTTATTTAGATGGTTTTGAATATGCTGGGCTTAGTTATTAACACAGCAAATTGTGGAACACTAACCCCTTTACTTTTCTAACAACTTATGCTTAATTTGTAATTGTACAGGTACAGTATGGTGTTTGTTCCATTCACCGGGGTGGACAACCACAAACGATGCATCACCTTCGCAGCCGGGTTGCTCACCAAGGAGGATGTAGACTCATATAGTTGGCTATTGGAGAAATTTAAATGCGCAATGGGAAAGACCCCATCGTGTGTTGTGACCGACCAGGACCCAGCAATGAGAATCGCTATCAAACAAGTTTTATCGGAGTGTCTCCATCGCTTTTGTATGTGGCACATCATGACCAAAGTTAACGAAAAGCTTGGGAGTGAGTTAGCTAAGGACGAAAAGTTTCGCACGAGATTAAATGGTATCGTGTGGAACGAGAGGCTCCATACCACTGAATTTGAGCTGCAATGGCAAAAATTAATGGATGATTACAAGTTGTCAGACCACCGTTGGTTTTGCAAACTATACACGGAAAGGGAGAGTTGGATACCGGCATATTTTGCAGATTTGCCCATGAGTGGGTTGTTACGAACCACCTCCCGTTCAGAAGCAGAGAATGGTGTTTATGGTAAATTCACACGCCCCCATTCGAGTTTGGTAGAGTTCTACATGCAGTTTGAGAGTGTGCTTGAAATGCAACGCTACCGACAAGCCAAACTGAACGCAGAGTGTGAGGGTTACCTGCCAGAGTTTAAAACACCTCTAGCGCTTGAGCGTCATGTTGCGCAGCTATTCACGATAACTATTTTTTACGAGATACAAAAGGAGATCGAAGCTGCTTGCTTTTATTGCTACGTCGTGGGAATCCGTGAGGACGGTGGGGGCATCCATTACGACATCAAAGGCGAATGCAATACTATTTTCACCGTGCACCACGAGCCAAATGTGCAGAACACATCATGCAGTTGCAAGCTATTTCAAAGGATTGGGCTGGTTTGTAGGCATATGTTCCTTGTTTTTCGAGTTGCCGAATTGGAGACGTTACCGTCGAAATACATCATGAAACGTTGGTGCAAACATCTTACCTGTGGTGAATGTAGTGCTGAAACGTCGACGAGTGGGCGGCCAGCATCCGGAGCCATCCAACTGTGGGCTGAGATAAACGCGTGTGTTGGGTTGGTGGGCAATAGCACAGAGCGGGAGGCTCGCATGGTCGAAGTACTGAAGGGACTTATTATGGAATTTGCGAATGATGGTGGTACTATGGACCCTATTACGGGTAATCGTGCTGCGATTCAAGCATTGTGTGGTGTACAGCCGCCACAAATTATAACAATCAAAGCACCCGCTCAAGCGAAAAATAAAGGTACTGGAAAGCGTATTAAGAGTAGTCGGGAACTGGCCATCGAGAAAAGTGTTAAGATTGGCCGAAAGTGCGGAATTTGTGGGAAGTACGCCCACCATAATGCTCGTAGTTGTCCGTTAAAGTGACAATGGTCCACCATAAAATCACTAGTTCCCTATTACACTTTTATTCACTGTTTGTGTGTTTAATTTCCCCAGTTTAAATTATTTGTTGATTCCAACATAGTGACGTTAACAATTTTTTTTTTAAATTATTACAGAATGATTTGTTTAAATTATTTGTTTATGCTAATTGCCTACCTTAACAACATTTGTTTTTTATTACAGAATCATTGTGATCATTGTGCGTGCATTATAATTGCATTTTTGTTTTGTGATCAATCTAGACCCAATGGTCTTAGTGTACATGAACTTATTCCCTCGCTTGTTTTAGCAAATATAGGATACCTGTAATGCTGCTTTGGTAGGGTGCAAGGTAAAAAATAGGCTGCCATTTTTAAAAATATTCCGAACCGTGAATATGAAGAAGTGCAACTATTATTTGCATGGTCACTGCTTATGGGATCCTAAAAAAATATAATGTGTGCTAATGTTGTTTTAATGGCCACTGTTTATGGGAATCATGGTAAATACAATGTGTGCAAACGGTGTTTTAATGGCCACTGCTTATGGGATCCTAACATTTAGTCCGAACCGCGAATCCGAAGAAGTGTAAATATACGTCCATTCATTACAGGCATGCCTAAACACAAAATAAATTCTCATTATTAATTCCCGAGTAGCATATGTTTATTGCTCAAAAATGTCTCTAACACAACGGCAAAACTACACAAAACTGCCTGTGACTCTAACCTCCTCCATAAAAAAAAAAAAAAACATTTCTAATTATTCTAAATAACATTGGTACTTTGTTATCCCCGAGCTGGTACTTTGTTACTATGAGGGTCTCCTAGTTCATTAATGCATCTGCGCTCTCTGCCGATCGAACTCTCTGACACGCGCGACCATGGTATGAGCATGGCTATTCATTACGCTAAATAAGATGTTATGCATGTACCGCTTCCGTAGTTTAACTAGTTGCATGGCATTCCCCCTTTGCAAACCAGCATTCCAGCTAGCGCAGTCCTGCCCCTGGTATGACTCCATGTGTCGCATCGTGAATACCCCGGAATCAGATGTTGAAGTGGTGTCTCTCCACGACATTTGCATCCTTTTGGGTTTCATGTTCCTTAGGCGCGCGGCACGCATGCCCAGGCGTTCAGTCTCCAAGTAAGTAGCCAGGCAGGTGATCTGCATCAAAGAGGATATCAGATTGGGTACCACAAACCCATAGCATCAGTAATTAATGCAAGCAGGAATACACTACTGATGTGGAATTTATAAATTTACATTAATGCATGCATGGAACCTTGTATAAAACTAGTGTCTCTACTCTTCAATTTGTTATCATACAGATTTAGCAAATTAGAAACAGCTCTACTAAACAAATTTATCATGCATGCGCGTAATTACTAATTACCATGCATGTATTATTTATAAAATGTCAATATTCATTTGACAAAGCCAGCTTACAACACTTAATAAAATAACGAATTGAATCAGTTTAAAATAACTATTTTATGGTGAGCATTTTAATAACATTTACCATTTATCATTTATTAGAGAAACATACCAACTCCTCTGGGGCGTCGCCGTACAGGTCTTTGTTCGATTTCTTCACAGAGGAACTATCAATAATGTCAAATCGAAAGTCCTTGAAGTTTACACACATCATGTAGTAGGTGCGGTTGTGGAATATCGGGAAAATGAACTGCATGGACGTGTCATTCTAAAGTTAGACCATAGGCGTTACCTAGTGTGACTATTGTTTGTAAGAGTTTCAAATGTTACCAAATGCACAGCAGCTGTCCCAACAAGGCCCATACTCTGCAGAACCGTATCCATCCGCTTCCCAAACCAGTTTGCCCTCTCCTCCCAGCTGGATGAAACGCCAACAACAGTCCCGATCTGCATAATTCTAACAGAAATCAATAACGGTTTTATTATAGCATACCAGAGGGTGTGTAACAAGGGCACATACCGTCATGGTGGTTGGGAGAAAAAGGCGGTTCAGGCCTTCCATTCCCTTTGCTTTTTCCCGGGCGTTCATGACCCAGCACCATGCATCAACCACAGTCTTGGACACATTTGTCACCTCTTGTAGCGTTTGGAATTGTGCCCACCTCACCGTTCGATCGGCATGTTGGAACAACACCTCATCGCTAAATACCACCAAGCATAATGTTAGAGTGAAACACAAAAGCCCAAAACCACTGGGAACAACTATAAATTGCAACTAAGAGACTATTAGATGCACCAAGTCCGCTTACCGGTCACCATGCGAGCAACCGAATATCCACATCCAAACGACATACACATGCGGGAGGGGAATAGCCGGGTAACCATATATGGTGTCGAAAAAAATGCCATTTGATCGGTCTCTCTGAATGAGTGGGGCCTCCCCTATTCGATTTGGGACGTCCTCCCTCCGCAGAGCTCCGATTGGCGCACTAGGCCGAGGTGTGGCACCCCCCCGCTGTGCTCGAACAAGTACCTGCAACCATTAGTCCAAATTAACATCCACAATTATACTAGTGTGCCCATTTTCAAGTGTATACCTGAGGTGGTGTCCTAGCGATATCCGACTGGTGGCTCGTTTTTTCCCCCTGATTCTGAGTGGCTAGCTCTTGTGTCATCCCTAGGCTAAAACTAGGCACATCAGACATACCGACAGTGCTTGTCGCGGCCAACTCAGCACGATCCAGCTCCCTCAAGAACCCTTCATCATGCCAAAGAGGTTCATCGTTGCGTCCAGGCGACGTGACCGGCAGTGCAGTTTCTTGGTGGGCCGGTGTATCACCTTGCCTCGATGACTCCTTCACAAGTCCTTCCAAGAGTTTCACTACATCACTCACCCTGTTAAAGTTCGTGTCTTCCCATGCTTGTTTGGGGTGCTGGGTAACCAGTGCAACAACCCGTGCAGCCAATGATAGCAAGCGACCAGTAACTGCTGCAAACTCATCACCAAACCCCTGCACCACCAGACCAAAACATTAATGTTCAAACGCAACTAAGTACCACTGAACCCACGATAACACCCCCCCCCCCTAGCCTGCTTGATAAAATGCATACCCCATGTGGGCTTGAGGCAGGGGCAGAATCAAACACGTGATGTTGGGGGCTGGATTGCGGTGCACATGTGTATGATGCACTAAGAGGAATATCCACCTGGCCACGTCCAAACCCCCCAGAGTCTACCTCACTACACTCGCGTGCTTTGATGGAACCTGTGGTCCGCCCGTCGATCAACGGGATCCTCCTTGGCAAATCGCGTATGCCAACTGGTACCCTATCCATATACAAAAGCTGGTGCAAAGACAAATGCACAGTTATACGCAATGGTAGTACACACACCTGGACGCAACACCCAGCAACGAATTTAACTTACCACCAAAAATAGTAGTGGCCCGGTGAATTTGCGAGCTGAATCCTTAGTCCAGTTCCCATGGGTAGACACCAACGAGCGCAATAGGTACCCGCACCAGTCCAAGTCTTTAATCGTGTCTACCTTACTCAACATGTGAACAATATTCTGGTTCGCATAGCCGTTCGGGTTGCTAGCAACCAAGGTGCTGACCGCGATAACACTGAAATGGATTTTGAACCACGGCCCGCCCTCCCTAAGTTCCTTGACCTGCTTGCACAAAGACCTGACTGTGATTCTCCCCTTCCGTTGTTTCACCTCGTCCCTCCAGGCCCGCAACTCGGGGCTCACAACCTGAGTATCCCGCTCCGAAATGGGTATATGTCCATCCGGGAGTCCCAAAACAGCCGCGACATCCTCCTTGGTGACAACAATGTAGCGATGATCACCCAGGTCAAGCCTCATTTTAGTCGGGTCAAAGTTAGTGACCAACCAATGTCCCAACCGTAGCGGTAGCTCAGTAATCTGAAATCCCAAAAGAGCTCCCAAACCAACACTAATAACATCTTGCCTTTGCCTCGATGTTAGCGCATCCACGAGGTTTGCTAGTTCCTTTGGCGATCCATTCATGTTGATCAACGGGAACTGGTCCCCCACATTTGCATGCCCCGCACGCGGCACTCCCCGCACTCCACCCTCGTTCAAGACCAGCGGCGGGGTGTGGAACTCTTCATCCGACCCACTACCCCCGTCACTTACAAGCACTGGTTGGCGGAGATTACAACCTGCACAAAAAATGTTGGCCAATGAACAACCCGGGATTAAAAAATAGTCATAGTACTGAATTCTCAAACGTAATAGCATCAACCCATTAAAAAAAATGAGGTGATTACAATGCTACATGCTTGCCAACAAATTACAGGAGTGAAGACCCAATAAAAAACGCAGAACGCAGAACGCACAGGGTTAGAAGTTGAATCACACCAATATTTCCAACCAATCACCCCTCCACCGGGTCAAACAAAAATTAAAAAATAAAAACGCAGAACTAACCTCTTTGACCCCAACGTTGCGTCGACCTCAACCGTGCAGCCACCCTTGACACTACCCCAGCCGCTGCCCGACCGGAACCGCCGCGTCCGCCGGAGCTAGGGGTCCGGCGATGCGATCGCCGTTTAAAGGGTCTGGAGGGGGGAGTTGTGGGCATTAATTGATGGCTGGTCCTACCACGGTTAGAGCGGCGGCCACCATTCGATTTCGTCATGAGCACACGCGGTAACAAATTGAACGACAGATCGAAGGAAACCCAAACACGGATTTGGAGCAGAGGAAAACCAAGAACGGATTTGGAGCAGTGGTAGAACCTTTATCAGGCTACACGACTAAGCCTGATAATAATAAAATTGTTAAACCTCCTTAACAGGGCAAAGATATAGTGCTGCAGGTGCTACGGCGTATTGTGCACCATAGATCGCATCCGTCCATATTAAAAAAAAGGAACGGGTGATAACAGTGCACAAATACACAAGTTAGGCAAAGTCCGCACCTGAATAACATTCTATATATATATATATAGAATCGCACTCAGGTGCGAATGCTTCGCCCAGGCGCAAAATAGGAATGGATTCTGTCCGTCCACGTGTCCAGATCTAATGGATGAGAAACACTGATTTTTTTAAAACGCGGTGGCAGTTTCGTAAATAATTGAACATCGAAGTGCAAGTAAAATGTATTATAGGTGCAAGTAAAAATTTACACTCAGCATCAATATTTAGTTGCACCTATAGTTCTAAGTAGTTGCACCTAGGTGTATGAATGTTTGCGAGTGGTTTTCAGGGGTATTACTACCCGCTGAACTCAGATCAATGAATGTTAACAAGGAAAAAGTTACATGCACATATAGGTGAAAGTAGATGCACCTATAGTTATAAGTAGTTGCACCTATAGTTATAAATAGTTGCACCTATAGTTACAAGTAGTTGCACCTATAGTTAAAAATAGTTGCACCTATAGTTATAAGCACACCCAGGTGCATGAATGTTTGTGGAAAGTGAATGCTAACAAGGAAAAATTACATGCACTTATAGGTGAAAGTAGGTGCACTTGTAAGTGATTTTACTTGCACTTCGATGTTCAATTATTTACGAAAATGCCACCGCATTTTTTTTAAGTTATTAGATCTGGACACGTGTCGCGCGCTGATTCGTTCGCATATTCCTTCCTGGGCACTTATTCGCACCTGAGTGCATCCCTCTATATATATATATATATATATATATATATATATATATATATATATATATATATATATTTATTTATTTATGTACCATTCATATAAAATATATTCTAACCCAGCATTTGAACTTTTAACTTTAATTTTGGATGAATGAAGTTTATTTAAAATTTGAATAATTATATATTTACCGTTAAAAATGATCGATAATGTTATTATGTTATAATATATTAAGTTTTTATCAAGCGCTCTAAACTTTAATTTGTTTACTTAATCTATAATTTTTAAAATCTTTTATAAAGAGAAAAATAGCATGTATAATTGTATAAGTATAAACACCCAACGGAGCAGTACATTGAAATTTTATTTTAATTTTCTAAATGTACACCAGCTACAAGGTGGGTTGTGACATTTTTCTAATGACAATAATAGACCAAATAGTGAATGGAATCAATCTCATATTGAATTACTCTAAATCAATACGATCACTAGACTACATGTCAAAAGATACTCAACATTAAATGCACAATAAAATCCAAATAATTTATTACACTATTTAAATTTTCTTTTTTATCATAGGTGGCAATGTGAACCTTTTGAAAAAACTCGTGGATCTGGAATGCAAGAAAACAAGGAAAAATTAAAAGTTCCAACACCACAAACTTAATTTAATTATTAAGCTGGACTAGCTCGAGGATCTACTCCAGACAGACAAAACGAACAAATATATAAAGCAATAAAAGGAACTGTGCACCAGGATATGTTCACGCAGTTCGGAGCCTCATTTTTACGTCTGCGGAGCCACTAACGTCAACCCAACTCCAATAGACGAAAAAAGAGTACAATAGGAGAATACATTACACACAAGTGTATTAACTACTCCAGAACCTACTCCAGTTTCATCATGGACTTCACGTGCAGGTTGTCTCCTTCTTCATGCGAACCAGTCTCATCACTGAACAACAAGCTTGAGCAATTGAGGCATGATACGGGTAATTCCCGTGTACGTAGGATGTATGTATGCACCATGATGTATATATGAACAATAGGTTAGACAAGAGAAATATAGCTCAAGAGTTCTTTTATTTAATTTAGTTCTTGCATGTTTAGAGATAAGGGAGAGAGTTTTGTTCTCTAGAGAGAGTGTAAAGAGGAAGGGGAAGGAACCCCCAACTTGGAGGGCTAAGGCGCTATTTATAGGGTCAAGGGTTGGCGGGTTGACCTTGACCCGAACCAAGTAGGAGCACGGAGCGTACGGGGAGCCTGAACCCGGGGTATATTTCGCATTAAAAAGCCCCACAGTCCGTGCCCTGACGTTGAGTTAGCGAGGAAGGGTTCGGGCTGAAAAGCTACTTACGGTCCGCGACTTACGCCGGTTGTCTCGTTAAAAAACCTTAAGCTAATAAAAATCCAGTGAGAAAAAAATTTAGCTTAGGAAAAAAGAGCACAACGCTAAGCGCAGTCTGGTGGACCAAAGAAAGGGGTTGCCTGACCTAGGGGTCGGTTTTGCAACATGGTTCGCGAGGTCGATCTTTACCGATCGAGCGGTCGGGACACGCTACTAAGATCGGGAGATCAGTTTAGTTGCGATTTAGAGGTCAACTTTACCGGTCAACCGACCGGGTTGCTGGGTACGACCGGGAGGTCGGATTTATTTGCGATTTGTGGAGCGAACTTTCTATGACTTAACACTAGGAGACCAGGTGGTCTAACGATAGTGAGATGCACTCGGTTTACGAATTGAAAGTCCCAGGCGGAGGGACACTTGGAGACCCGATGGTCTAACGATAGCGAGATGCGCTCAGTTTACAGATCGAAAGTCCCAGGCGAAGGGACACTTGGAGACCCGATGGTCTAACGATAGCGAGATGCGCTCAGTTTACGGATCGAAAGTCCTAGGCGAAGGGACACTTGTAGACTCGATGTTCTAACGATAGCGAGACCGCCAAGGTTACTTTGATCGGGAAGCGCTTGGCACTGGAAAACTCGAAGGTCTAACGAAGACAAGACCAGGAAGCTAATTTTGATCGGGACTCGATGACGAGACCGGGGAGGTCGATTTACGCCTTTGATCAGGACTCGACGATGAGACCGGGGATGTCGATCTATGCTTTTGATCGGGATGGTCAATCTACGTGTGAAGCGATCTATGAGACCGGGAAAGGTCGATCTTCGCGATCTACGAGACCGGGAAGGTCGATCCACGCGTGAAACGATTAATGAGACCGGGAGGGTCGATCTACGCGGGAAGTAATCTACGATTCCGGGAAGGTTGATCTATGAGACCGGGAATGTCGATCTATGCGTGAAGCGATTTACGAGACCGGGAAGGTCGATCTACGCATGAAGCGATCTATGAGACCGGGAAGGTTGATCTGCGCGTGAAGCGATCTACAAGACCAGGAAGGTCGATCTACGCGTGAAGCGATCTACGAGATCGGGAAGGTAGATTTACGCGGGAAGCGATCTACAAGATCGGGAAGGTCGATCTACGTGGGAAGCGATCTACGAGATCGGGAAGGTCGATCTATGCGGGAAGAGACCGAGAAGGTCGATCTACGCGTGAAGTAATCGACGAGACCCGAAGGTCTAACGGAAATGAGACCGAGAAGGTCGCTTTGCTTGGGAATCACCTCAGTGCTCGAGCTCCACAGGCTGAGGGAGCGTGCTCTACAACCTTATCAGTGTACCCGCACGCTCCCTTAGTTGCGAGAATCGTCAACCTAAGGGAGTAGATATGATATTTTCTCAAGTTTGCTTTGCAACTTAGATTGCGATCAGGAAATGACCCGACTGATCTCATGATGTCGATGCATCAAACTATACTTAGGGTACCGACGGTCGGTTTGCCTAGCTTGTAGGACTTGGCGGATTTATGAAGTTTGGATTTACCGATCAATAGACCGGACCTCTAGTAAGATAGAGGGTTTGCACGCTACTCGACCGATCTACTCGGGGAATACTTTACCGAACGAGCTACTCCACCCGTGTAGCCCCCCACTACCTTAGGTGCGAGAATCGTCAGCATAAGGGAGTAGATACGATGGGTTCTCAAGTTCACCTTCTAACTTTGATTGCGATTGAGAAGTGACCCGATCGAGCTTATGATGCCAATGCATTGGGTCATACTCATAGCGTCGATGATCGGGAAGTGACCCGATTGGGTTCACAGCGCCGGTGTACCACCAGTCGTCTTGCCTAATTTGTAGGACTTTGGAACTTTGCTAGATCTAAACGTTCCGATCAAGGGATCGATCCTCTAACGCGATAGAGGGTTTATACGCTACTAAAATTGAGCGATCGGATTTTGAGTGTGATTAGGCGGTCAATCTTTTACCAATCGGGAGATTGGTCTCACTTGGGGCGGGAGGCCCAGCCTCGTGGGATCAATTACCTACCTTGTAGGGCTTAAGGCTGAGATGCGGTCACGGGCCAACCGGGCCGATGGTGGCAATGATGCCGATCGGACCGGACTTAGAGCGCCGGTGGCGGCAATGCTGACCTAACCGGACTTAGAGTGCTGGTGGTAGCCATGCCGACCTAACCGGACTTAGTGCGCCAGTAGTGGCCATGCCACCTCACTGGAATTAGAGCGTCGGTGGTAGCAATGATGCCGACCTAACTGGACTTAGAGCGCTGGTGGTGGCAATGATGCCGACCAAACCGGACTTAGCACACGACTAAACCATACACACAGTATGGAGCCGAGACATAAAGCTTTTTGACACTAAGGTCGGTAGGTTGGGCTTGGGCCCTGATCAGTATTGAGCCGAAACTTGAAGTTGGTGCGACATCGCGACCGTTACCGTTTAGAGAGCCATGACAAGTTTAAGCGACTTTGCGATCGGCATTGGTTAGAGAACCGGAAAAAAAGTTTAAGCGACTTTGCGGTAGACATCGATTAGAGAACTGGAAAAAGTTTAAGCGACTTTGCGGTCTGCATCGGTTAGAGAACCGGAAAAAAGTTTAAGCGACTTTGCGGTCGGCATCGGTTAGAAAACCGGAAAAAAGTTTAAGCGACTTTGCGGTCGGCATCTGTTAGAGAACCGGAAAAAAGTTTAAGCAACTTTGCGGTCGGCATCTGGTGGGGTGTGAACCCCATGGGCTCAGTGCCCAAGAAAAAGAGGGATCAAGCCTAGAAGAAGAGAGGCCCAAAAGAGACATGGGCCAAACCGAGGGGTCAGCTCGACTCCGAAGTCGGCGCGAGCGAGAGGTCGGCACGAGTAGGAGGTCTACCCGAAGGTAGCCATTAGCATTTAAGAGTCCCGGTCAACTAGCCGTTGGGAGGCCCAGTAACGGCAGCCCAATAGCTCCTAAAGTTAAATAGAGTTAATAAGCCAATTTACGGCCTTAAATGTAAACTTTTGAATGATTCAAGGGGCGACCCACTATAAAAAGGGGACCCTCAAGAGTGTAAAGGGGGACGGCGAGAACAGGCCAAGAATACACATATACTTGCAGCTATAATCCTTTTTACTTATATTTTTGAAAGGTGAATCCACCAACTAAGGTTGTGTTGGACCTCCCTGGGCCAAAAACCCCTAAAACCAACACTGGCGCTGTCTGTGGGGATGTAACAAGAAGTTACATTCGTTCTTTAGCGTGCTCCGGCTAATCTGGCCCAGGAATTACGTAATCTAAAGGAGCAAGTGGAGGGAAAGACCAAGTCTCAGGGTCAGACTTTGCTCACTGCCTTACCCTTCTCAGCCGAGATCATGGCATACAAGATACTTGGCGATTTCAAATTTCTGGAGCAAGCCACCTTTGATGGATCAGGTGACCCGCGTGAACACCTCTTGAGCTACCTGGCGAAAATGCAGGTCTTAGGGGTCAAAGACCCTTTCATGTGCCGCTCCTTCCTGCCAACCTTAAAAGGACCGGCGAAAAGGTGGTTCGTCGCCTTGCCGCCGGGATCGATCCGCAGCTTCGAGGGATTGGCCGACCGTTTCATGAGTCACTATGCTGCCAACATAAAACCTCTGAAGGATCTTACGTACCTCAGTGACATCCTTCAAGATGAGGGAGAATCGCTCAAAACATACTTGGCCCGGTGGCAGAAAGAGATCCAATCTATCGAAGAAGTCGAGGATCAGACTGCGCTCACATTCTTCATTGAGTCGCTTCGATTCGGCCAGCTGTACCGAGACCTACGAGATAATCAGCCGGCCACATACTCGAAGGCCATACACATGGCCAACAAGCGGGCTATCACTGAGTAGGAAATGAAATATAAGCAACAACGCGAGGTTGGGGGGGGGGGGGGGGGGCTCCGGAGGAAAACGGACCAGAGTTGAGGCGAGAGAAAATTACTGGGGGGACTCGCCGGGCCACCAGGACACCCGACGCGTCTATGACAGAGCCAATACACACCCTTACCGACCGCCTCCCCCGCGTCCAGTGCACGAGGTAAAAGCGAGTGCGCCACCCCCACCGCTTCCGCCGAGCAAGCATACGACGAGTGCGGATCCGGGTAAGCCATCCAAGTACTATCGCTATCATAAGACTTATACTCACAACACGGAAGATTGCTATTATTTAAAAAAGATCATGGAGGGGATCATTCAGCAAGGTACTTCGCCTCCTAATCAATGGTGAAGAAGAGCGACATCCCAAACTAAGGAAGACAACGACCCCTCTGGATCGTCCGACTTGGACCGTGTCAAACAATCGGTGTCCACGGAGGATGAGGCACAATGGAGACAGAAGCCAGTCATCAATATGATAGTCGGTGGCCTGGAAGGAGGCGATTCCTCTAACACTCGAATGACTTGGGCTCGACAGTTATATGTAGGTACAGTATACGGACGTGAAGGCAGCCCGAAGAAAGTGTGCAGAGAACCCATAACCTTCACTGACATAGATCTACCAACTGGCCAAGCACCGCACCACGGCGCACTGGTAATCACGATGGACGTCAACGGGGTGGTTGTTCTACGGATCTTGGTAGATACCGGGAGCAGCGTCAACATCCTATATCTCTAGACTTTTACCAAGCTGGGTGTATCACGAGAGTGGCTGACCACGGTTGTAACACCCTGTGTTACGACCTTCAATCCCGGATTAATTATTTAATTAATTCCGTTAATAATAATTAAAAAGGATTTAATTTGGTTAGGATTCCCTTTAATTAATTAATGTGGTCCACCATGGATCGTGGACCCTTGCCTAAACTAGAGTCTTAAACCTATCAGGAATAAAGAGAGTAAACCTTTTACTAGTCAGATTCTAATTAGGAATCCTAGACCTATATATCTATTATGAATAAAGAAAGTAGGCCTTTACTATTCAGATTATGATTAGGATTCTTGATTCTATAAATAGGGGATTAGAAAGCAATTAGAACCCTTACCACCCATAGTTATATTACACGAAAATATTCCCGGGGGATTCCCCACCACCAACCCTGGGGAGATCAATCGGATGGAAATCTTAGAGAAGAACCTTAATAGCCAAGGGAGGATTAATTAAGGCTAAGAGGTAACCCATGTCTCAACAAAAACCTATTTTCCTTGCTATATCTTATTCATTGGCTCCTTTGATATATGATTATGTGCTTGAGTCTTAATAGAGCTTTGCCTAGGGTTTATATTGTGTTTATGTGATAATCTTGATATTTATGTGTTAATCTTGATGCTTATGTGATAATCTTGACGTTCTTGATACTATGATAAATTATATGAACGGTCTGGTATTTTGATTATGTCTAGAGCCCTAGGGTTGTAACGTGGATTTCGTATTATAACATTCTTGGTAAATTTGGGTGGGATGTTGCATGATCGGGTGTTGAGTCTAGTCTAGGACTTTTGTCTAGGACTTTGCATATATGTTTCTTGATGTTCTTGTGATCCCAGATGTCCCTGGATCGTTATGTGATTTATGTTGAGTCTTGACATGTTTAGGAATCGTGTTAGGGTGTATTTGGTGTGATTCTTGGTTTAATTCCGTTACTTGAATACGTGGTGTTGTCGTTTATGTTTGAATGTGTTTGGACACGGTTTAGGGTTCCACGAAAGATCCCGGGACCGAAATATTACATATGAGTTAGTGGGGGGTAGGTGGGGACAGGGGTGCCCGCCACCTACCCGCTGCCCCCTTGCCCGGTTTCATTTCGAAAATGGCTTTGTATATATCCTATCTATGTATGTTACTTAACAGGTATTGGTGGGTTACCAGCATTATCGCTGACCGGGCGTCGTCCCATGTTTATCTTTGTGTTGTTTCAGGTGATGTCTAGACGAGCGCGATGTCTAGTGGCCGGTAGTTTAGTGCCTTTTCCTTGTTTTGTGGCCTGTGAGCAGATGTAGTGATAGACTTATGACTTTGGGATAGTTGTGTACACAATGCAGATTTGACCGTCGTAACGTTTACCATTGTCGGTAAACGTGGCATAACACCCCGTTTTGGATTTGTTTTATCTAGTCGTCACCTTTTTATCTTCCGCTGTGCTAGTGTTTTGTTGTGATATCTGCATGTGTTAATATCTTTTATATAGCATGTTTTGGGGGGTGTTACAGTACTTAACGCGTTGGAGTGGGTTACCAACATTATTCGCTGACGGTTGTTACACCGAATGTTTTTCAGAGACAATTGAGAAGCTTCGGAGCGCGCTAGTGGGATTCGTGGACTTAGTTTAGATAGTTCTAGCCTTGATGAGATCGTCTGCGTGCCTTGATTTGTATTTGGGTATTAGTTATGGTTTATGCTTGGGTAGTCAGTTTAGCCTGTGCATCTGAGTTCTCTAGCTCGGATGTGGCATAGCACCCCGACTACTATGTTTAGCTATGCTCTGTTTGGGAATTAATAATATATTCGCCTTTATTTATAAGGTTTTAAATATATCAAAAATTAGGGGTGTTACATCGGTAAAAACACCCCTGGCAGGATTCGCGGGGGATTCCATAGAGGCTGAAGGGTCCGTCACCCTGCCGGTCGAGATCGGCAGCTATCCCGTCGTACAGAAGCTAGATATGAAATTCATCGTAGTTGACCTAGCCTGCTCTCACAACGTCATCCTCAGACGACCCGGTCTAGAGGACTTGGGAGCACTAATCTCCGTCGAGCACCAATGTCTGAAATTCCGCACGTCGATCGGAGTGGGCGCAGTACGTTGTGACCGGAGGGTCGCCCGCGAGTATTACCTGCAGGCATGCCGGGAAATGGGTAGACGAGAAATGCAAGTGCATGAAATCACCGAGCGGCCCGCTAAGAAAGCAATACCACCTCTCCCTGAACCAGTAGTGGAGCTAGAAGAAGTCGAGATCGATCCAGCCCGACCTGAGAGACGGGTGAGAATTGGAGTCGGCCTTAAGGAGGAAATACGAATGGATGTCATACGTGTGCTCCGTGAGAACCGCTTGGTCTTCGCTTGGGGGTCGGAGGACATGCCAGGTGTGGACCGCTTTATCATCTCTCACCGACTCGCGGTAGATCCCGTCCACCGACCCGTGATCCAGAAGAAACGATATCTAAACTACTAAGTTTATTTTTAAAAATTAGTAATTTAATTATTATATTTAAATATTTCTATTATTTTATGTTTTATTAACACTAATGAATTTTATTATTTTATTATGTGTAAGTAATTTAAATATAATTTTTTGAAAAAATTAATAAAATGATAAGTGATGGGTACCCGTAGTGGGCACCCGCACCCGGTGGGGGTGGGGGTGGGTTTTGAAAAAGTCCACCCGATGCGGGTTGGAGGTGGGGGTGGGGGGAGAAAATATAATGTGGTCGGGTGATGGATGTAGCCATCCCCAACCCACACCCTACCCATTGACATCCCTAACCACAATAACTATCACCACACAAGAATTTCCATGAATTCCCATAGGAAAAATCAAGAAAGAAGAAATCTTAAAGAAAGACCCTTCATAGCCAAGGAATTTAATTAAGGCTAAGAGGTAACCCATGTCTCAACAAAACCTATTTTCCTTGCTATAATCTTCTTCTTTGGCTCCTTCTCTATGCTTGTGTCTTGATAAATCTTTTATGATGATGATGATATGATCTTGATGATTGATGAGATGATCTTGATAATCTTGACGATTGTGTGATGTTCTTGACAAATCTTGATGTTCTTGATTTTAAAGATAAACTATGATTTTGATGATTTGAATATGATTAGAGCCCTAGGTTAAAATTGGGAATTTCGTATTGTGAAATTCTTGATATATTTGGGTGGGAATTCGCATGCTTGGGTGTTAATTGTGTCTAGAAGTCATGTTAGGTTGTGTTCTACGTGATTGTTGCTTTTAAACCGTTAATTGCCTATGTGGTTTCGTTATTTACGTTTGAAAGTGTCTAAGCATGGTTTCGGGTCCCGCAAAGGATCTCGGGATGTTTACTGTGATAAGGAGTCAGTGGGGGGTAAGTGGGGGTAGGGGGACCCGCCACCTACCCGCTGCTCAAAGAAGCACCGTCGGCAGCGGTGTGTAGGGCTTGATTCGCTACGATCCACCGACTGTGCTCGTCAACGGTGTGTAGGGTCGCAGTCCCCAAAAGAGGATCGCAGTCCACCGACTGAGCGCGTCAGCGGTGTGTAGGGCTGTGACCCGCCGTCGAACTATCGGCGGTCCATATGGTTGGTTGCGATCAACCCCTTCATGCTGCGGTATGAGGTAGGGTGCTGCGGGGCCGTGTTAGTACTATATGTACTAACCCTCATGTGTGGGGCATGCGATTGGTCCCGTGGCACCACCATAGTGTGCTTGTGTGACTTGAATGATAATCGAATGACGATGTGAATGATTTGAAAGTGAACTGTGACTCTAGATACATGTTCTTTATGATATCGTCTCTATATAGCTGTTTACAATTATTTAAAGTGCTTATCCCTATCTGTCGAGTCTATTCCTGGTTTTAAAGCTAGAGTCTCCTAAGCATATATCTTCCTGCTTCAAAATGGTTTTCATATATATATATATATATATATATATATATATATATATATATATTGTATTTCAACGCATTGGAGTGGGTTACCGGAATTATTCGCTGAACAGATATATTTGGCTTTCAGGCACATATGAGTAGACCCCGGAGCACGCTAGAGATCCGAAGCGTAGATTAGTTAGTTCCCCGCACTCTTATGTTTTGGGATTTTAATGAGAATTTACCTTTATTATATAAGTTTTAAAATTTTCAAAATTTCGGGGTGTTACACTCTATCCCGTTTCGCAAATGATTTTGTATACATATAAACTATCTACATATGATATTTCACATGTATTGGTGGTTTACCAGCATCATTCGCTGACCGGGAGTCGTCCTATATCTTATGTGTTTCTTTCAGGTGATGAGTAGACGAGAGCGCGGTCTAGAACCTGTTAGCTTAGATCCCTTTATTTTGAGATGTTGTGGCCTGTGTGCCAATGTTAGACATTAGTACTCCTGTTCCTGAATGAATTTATATTGTGAATTTATGCAGATGTTTCGCCTGTGCGTTCACCTTTGACTGGGCGTGGCATAGCACCCTTTATTTCCTATTCATATATTCCCTGTTTAGTCTTTCGCTGTGTATGATGTTATGACTAGTTATCTGCATGTCTAAGGCTTAATTTAGCATGGAAATTAGGTGGTGTTACAATTTGGCCGAGTGCTTCCAGGTAATGCTCAGGTACAATTTTTGGCTTAACTCCAAGAAGTGCGCTTTTGCGGTACAAGGAGGAAAATTCCTGGGGTACATGATGACCAAGAGAGGCATCGAGCCGAACCCCTTGAAGGTCTAAGCTATTATGGACATGCAACCTCCCAGCACCATAAAGGATCTCCAGAGGTTGACTAGGCGACTGGCTGCCCTAAACAGATTCCTTAGCAACTCGGCGGACAAGACTGTGCCTTTCTTTGAGGCCATGAAGAAGAAAGAGGGCTTCACATAGACTGCCGAGTGCCAAGAGTCCTTCGAAGAATTAAAAAGGTATCTCTCAACGCCTCCCGTGCTATCTACCCCCCAGGTCAGCGAACCTCTGTACTTATACCTGGCGGCGTCACCTAAGGCTGTCAGTTCGGTGCTCGTTCGGGAAGAGGAGCGAGTTTATGTAACACCCCTGATTTTCAAGACATTTAAAACTTAATAATAAAGGTAACATCTCATTAAATCCCAAAACGTAACATAAGTGTACGGGGTGCTATGCCACACCTGGGCTAGAGAACCCAGGTGCACAGGCTGTCTAACTACTATACTCTGAAATATAAATGCATAATATGGCACGCAGGCCGAAAGGGAAACTATACTACTTCTACGCTCCAGTTCTAGCGCGCTCCAGTGCTCTAATCCTCTGTGCCTGAAAGCCAAATATATCTGTTCAGCGAGAGATGCTGGTAACCCACTCCAACGCGTTGAAATACAATACATATAGAGATATATATAGATATACGAAAACCACTTTGAGCATGAAGATATATCCTACAAACTCTAGCTTTAAAAACCGGGAATGACTCGACAGATAAGGCCAGACGCAAGCAACAGTTATAACGAGCATACGCAGTTCACAACAGATAAGGCAGATAAGGCAAAGCATAAACAATGATCATAACCTAACATGAACAATCCCCAATATAAATCCCATAGTCACATCCCCCAAGACACTTGTAATCACAACTCGTCCATGTCACAACACATAACACACTTTGTTGGCGCCACAGGACCAATCGCATGCCCATACATGAGGGTCAGCGCATATAGCTCTGACACGGCCCCGCAGCACCCTGCCCCGTATCGCAACACGGAGGGGTCGATCGCAACCGACCGATGAACCGCAGCTCATCATAATGTTTGATCGCAACCAAACAGTGGACCGCAGCCCAAGAGAGTATGTCATCTGACTGTAGCCAGGAATTCCCATCTGACTACAGCCAGCCTCTGAACCGCAGCTCAGGAAAATGTCATCTGGTTGCAGCCAGGAATTCCCATCTGACTACAACCAGCTTCTAGACCGCAGCCCAGGATACCGTTATCCGACTACAGCCAGGAATTCCCATCTGACCATAGCCGGCTTCTGAACCGCAGCTCAGGATAACCAATCCGATCGCAACCGAATTGGGGTAACACGCACACATAACACATAGCAAGCACATGCAACCCACATTATACATTGGGAAGGGGGATAAAGCGTATAACAACCTTATGCGTGATCCATCACGTACTAAGAATAGTCCTAAGGGGGTCATACTTCTTCCACCTAGGTCAACGGGATACCAATTCAACTAGCATGCAATATAATAGACTCATAAACCTACGAACGGTACCCGAAATATCAAACTAGACATAGGCACGACAAACGGGGTCCGTTGGGACACCACGGGGATCGGGGAAACATCAAACGGGGAAGCCGGGGTCCCGAGGGGGGAGAATTTCCAGCGGGTAGCCGGTGGGTGGGGGTCCACCCGCCGGCTGCCCGCCGGGCAATACTGTTCCGGGCAGCGGGTCGCCGGCGGGCAGCTGCCCGCCCGCCGGCTGCCCGCTGCCGGAACAGTGTTCTCGGCCGTGGGTAAGTGGCGGGTCCCCTACCCCCACCTACCCCCCACTGACTCTTTCATCAACTTTTCGCCCCGGGAACCGTTGTGGAACCCGAAACCATGCTTAGACACTTTACAACGCAATTAACGACAACACGTAGACAATTAACGGATCAATTACGAGAAATGAACGACACATAACCTATCATGCTTTTCTAAATATAATCAACACCCAAACATGCGATTTCCCCACCCGATAATCCAAGAATAAGATCATACGATACAACCTAGGGTTCTAATTACTTTTATATCAACAAGAATACGATTCATCTTCTAATTGCAAGATTCGGTAAGAATAACACACAACATCAAGGATGCCAATTAATCATCAAGAACATCATAATCATCAAGAACAACACATAATCATCAAGGATCCCGAATTAATCATCAAGAATATCATCATTATCAAGAAACTCCCAATTATCAAGATTATCAAGATTCCCCATGGAATCATCAAGTCAACATCAATAATAATCATCATAATTTCGCCATTCACAATAATATGGGGGAAAACCCTAAGGGGAAATCATAGCTATGAAAATAGGTTTTGTTGAGACATGGGTTACCTCTTAGCCTTAATTAATTCCTTGGCTATGAAGGATCTTTCTTTAAGCTTTCTTGCTTTCTTGATTTCTTCTAAGGGAATTCTTGGAGCTCTCCTGGGGTGATGGGGCGTCTAGGCGTGTGGGAGGTTCCGGGTGTCTCCTAAGTTCCCTATTTATATATTTAAGACTCCTAATTAGGGCCTGAATGGTATGGGTTTACTAATTCTATTCCTTATAGGACTCAGGGACTTGTTTTAGGGATAAGGTTCCATATTAATTAAAGCAGATCCTAATCACAATCTGAATAGTAAAAGGCCTACTTCCTTTATTCCCAATAGATAACTAGGTCTAGGATTCCCAATTTGGATCTAAATAGTAAAAGGTTTACTATCTTTATTCCTAATAGGCTTAAGCCTCTAATTTAGGCAAGGGTCCACGGTTCATGGTGGACCCTATTAATTAATTAAAGGGGAACCTAACATAATTAATCATATTTAATTATTATTAGCGGGATTAATTAAATAATTAATCCAGGATTAAAGGCCGTAACACGGGGTGTTACACTCTCCCCCCCTTACAAGGGGCTTCGTCCCCGAAGCCCGGTGTCATAGTCCACCCTTTCACCCCTAGACATCTCGTAGTTCGGCCTCCTGGGTAGGAGTGTGGCCCTACGTTTGTCTTAGTTTGGGGTAGGCTGTACTTTTGGTGGCGTTGTGATAGAGAAGTTATGGGTGTACCTCGGTTTCCTGCGCTGGAACTGGGCGCCCCACGAGTGCCCAAGGCGTTGCTGCCACCCTCTGATCGAGTGCGCGTGTGGTGCGAATCAAGGATGAGAACCCTTCTTCCATGATTTGGTTTTGCTGGTTGAGCTGTGCGAGAATGCGCTCATTGACCGAGCTCTCGTTTTGATCCCTCGGGTCCCTTCCGGATCGTGGTTGCACTGTCGGGTCGGGCCCGTCATCCTCCTCCTGTTCCTCATTTCCCTCCGGGCCCCCACAGTCCTGCATGGCTCGCTTGAGCTTCTTGTTGGAGATGTCCAACCGGTCAACCAATTCCCTTCGTTCTTCCTCGGGCTTTTGGCAAATCTCTTCGAGGGTGAGGTAATGTCCTCCCTCGGTGGAGTAGATGTCGTTGCGGCGAAGGTTTTGGGCATTGAAAACCATACCATTGGGGGTCTTTACCTCGGTGTGGCTTAGGTCCACCCCCTTTTTCTCCATGATCCAACTTTGGATCATCCCGTAGGGTAGGCTAAGCCGGTTGTTCGTTTTACAGAATTCCATGTGCTTGAGCATGAGGGCCGGCAAGTTGAACTTGATTTTGTGTTTTAGGAGGTACGCAAAGGCACACTCCAAGCTTCCCACATCCTTGCTCTTATTATTGGTGGGCAAGAGGCTATCGGTTACATTCATAACCAATATCTTTTGCTCCGCCGATAGCCATTTCCGGTGTGGTCGGGTGGCCGAGGTGAACCCATCCTCCTTCCCGAGTAAGTACCCGAGATAGTCCTTATATCCCGTAGTTTGGGTGTCAATCCACCCCTTCCGGTCATAGTCGGACACACCCGTGGTGGTCAATTTCAAGAGCTTGGCCAAACGGCCTTCGGAAAGCACAATTTCTTTGCCGCGGACTTTGGTGGTGATTTCTACCTTGTCACCCCCGTTTGGTGGCTACAAGGTGTTGATAGAATTCCTTTACCAATTCGGGGTATGTATCCCCTTTGATGGTGAGATACGTATCTAAAAGTCCTTGGTGTCTAAGCATATCAACCAATTCCGGAGAGAATTCGTCGGGTTCAAGTGCTTTACCTCCGATTACGGTGTAATCGGCACTGCTCCACTCCGGGGTGCGGATTCCGAGGGGTTTCTTTGGCATCGTGATAGGAGACACTTTTCCGGCGGTTTTCCGGTGAGGTTTCCGGCGAGATTTCCGGCGAGGTGGGGCAGCGCGTTCTTCTTCGTGGGCGAGGAAGGCGGCGGCGAGCTGGGCTCCGGTGAGGGCTCGGCGAGGGGAGGTGGCGGCTTTGGAGTGGGGTTGGGCGGAGCGTGGCAGCGGGTGGCGTCCGGGCGAGTGGCGGGCGGTGCCGGTGTCGCGGGTCCTCTCCGGCGGTGATGGCGGCGTGCGGCGGGGTGCAGCCTGGGCGGTCGGTGGTGGCTCGGCTGCTGGCGGCGGTGGTTTCGTGGGGCCGGTGATGGGGCGACGGGGTGGTGAGATGGGTAGGAAGGGTGAGGGAGAGGGAGTGTGGGAGAAGGGGAAGAAGGAGAAGAAGAAGAGGAAGAAGGGTTTTTGATTTGGGGATTTTGTGGGTTTTGGGGATTTGGAGGGGTTTAACAAGGGAGTATCCCTTTGAAGTTTCAAGAAACATTCATGGGCTAGTGGTTAAGGCTTTATCTTGTAAGTGAGAGGTCCATGGTTCCATTCCTAAAGGTAACATTAGGCATCATCCTTGATGAGGTGATTTTTGTCCTTTTCCTTGTTTCGTCTTTTAGTGAGGAAGGGTTGGGTGGATGGCATAACTTGTGTTTTACTTTCGTAGCGGAATTGAAACTTGAACGAAAATGAATCTTTATTCATAATACTTTCTAAGTAGCTAAGTTAAGTAGACATAATGCTTCCGAAGTAGTTAAACTAAGTAAGTGGTCGACATGACACAGGGAACGGCTACAAGGGGGGTGATGGCTTATCCTAGGCAGAATTCGCTTTCGGGATTTTCTTCGGCGGGGTCCGTATGGTCCTCGTCTTCAGGGTTTGGGTTTTCCCCTCCTAGGTCTTCTTCGTTTCCGAGGTTGGCTTGCGTTTGGCTCATGACGAATACTTTTCCGGGAGCGCCGTAGCCCCCTTGGTGGCCGGTACCCCCGTGTTGTGTGGTGGTGGGGCGCGGTCTTTGGGGCCGAGTGCATTGGAAGGCCTTGTGTCCTTCCTCCCCGCAGTTGAAGCATCACCAGGGTTTGCCTGTGCAGTCCTTGCCTCTGTGGCTTTTGTTGCATCTCGGGCAAGGAAAGTTTCTTGGGTTTGCTTCGTTGCTTCCCGGGGGCGGTCTTGGATTAGTCGGGTTGCTTGATCTTGTGCCGATGTCGTTCCTTGTTCTTTTCATCGGTGGTGCCCCACTCCCGGTGTTCCTTCTTCGCATTTGTTCCTGAGCTCCGCGTTGAAGTAGTTGGATCCGATAGAGGTTCGCGGCACTGACGTAAGCCTCGTTGAGGGTCCGGGGCCTACTTACTACTAGCGCCTTCCGGGCTTCGAAGTTGAGGCCCGATACGAATCTTTCTACCTTGATCTCCTCGGTGGGGACAAGTTCGGGTGCGAAGCGCGCTAGTTCGAGGAATCGTTTATGGTACTCCACGACGGTGGCCGTTCCTTGCTTTAGATGGAGGAACTCTTCATACATGGATGCTTTTATGTGGGTTGGGTAGAACCGTTCCCGTAATCGTGCCTTGAGGCTTTCCCAGTTGAACCCTGGTTCTTGTCGGTGGGTTGGTCCCTCGTGGATCCACCAGAGGTCGGCCTCTTGTCCGAAGTAGAACGTGGCAATTTCCACGCGACGTTCCTCCGGGCATTCCACCACCCCTAGGATCTTATCGAGAGTCCGAATCCATTCCTCCAGGACTGTGGGGTCCTCTTCCCCGAAGAACGTGGGTGGTCGGTGACTCGAGACTTGTCGAGCGACGTCAGAGTTTGCATTCACCGGAGGCGGTAGGGGTCTGGTGTTGCGAAGGGCCGCGTCGCTTAACGCCTGCGCGACTTGTGTTAGTTGCTGTAAGGTTTGGGTCAAGGGGTCGCTGGTGGCGGGTTCCGGAGTCCTTGATTGTCTTCTGTTCGCCGCCATGCTATCGTCTTTCTGGTCAGTGTTTATAAGAATGTTAAGTTAGAGTTCGACGCACTTCTGGTGAAGTGATAAGTGGGGGGAGGATTTTAGAATGGGAAAGGGCAACGTGTAGGGAAGTTATGTGTAGGTTTCACGATCTCACCGCGCGTCCTAAGGTTCCTGAGTCCTATGTTCCTAAGTACCTAGAGTTCAAGCCTAGTGTCCTAAAGTCTGGTCTTAAGAGTCTTATCCTAGGGTCAAACTTAGGCTCTGATACCAACTGTAACACCCCTGATTTTCAAGACATTTAAAACTTAATAATAAAGGTAACATCTCATTAAATCCCAAAACGTAACATAAGTGTACGGGGTGCTATGCCACACCTGGGCTAGAGAACCCAGGTGCACAGGCTGTCTAACTACTATCCTCTGAAATATAAATGCATAATATGGCACGCATGCCGAAAGGGAAACTATACTACTTCTACGCTCCAGTTCTAGCGCGCTCCAGTGCTCTAATCCTCTGTGCCTGAAAGCCAAATATATCTGTTCAGCGAGAGATGCTAGTAACCCACTCCAACGCGTTGAAATACAATACATATAGAGATATATATAGATATACGAAAACCACTTTGAGCATGAAGATATATCCTACGAACTCTAGCTTTAAAAACCGGGAATGACTCGACAGATAAGGCCAGACGCAAGCAACAGTTATAACGAGCATACGCAGTTCACAACAGATAAGGCAGATAAGGCAAAGCATAAACAATGATCATAACCTAACATGAACAATCCCCAATATAAATCCCATAGTCACATCCCCCAAGACACTTGTAATCACAACTCGTCCATGTCACAACACATAACACACTTTGTTGGCGCCACAGGACCAATCGCATGCCCATACATGAGGGTCAGCGCATATAGCTCTGACATGGCCCCGCAGCACCCTGCCCCGTATCGCAACACGGAGGGGTCGATCGCAACCGACCGATGAACCGCAGCTCATCATAATGTTTGATCGCAACCAAACAGTGGACCGCAGCCCAAGAGAGTATGTCATCTGACTGTAGCCAGGAATTCCCATCTGACTACAGCCAGCCTCTGAACCGCAGCTCAGGAAAATGTCATCTGGTTGCAGCCAGGAATTCCCATCTGACTACAACCAGCTTCTGGACCGCAGCCCAGGATACCGTTATCCGACTACAGCCAGGAATTCCCATCTGACCATAGCCGGCTTCTGAACCGCAGCTCAGGATAACCAATCCGATCGCAACCGAATTGGGGTAACACGCACACATAACACATAGCAAGCACATGCAACCCACATTACACATTGGGAAGGGGGATAAAGCGTATAACAACTTTATGCGTGATCCATCACGTACTAAGAATAGTCCTAAGGGGGTCATACTTCTTCCACCTAGGTCAAAGGGATACCAATTCAACTAGCATGCAATATAATAGACTCATAAACCTACGAACGGTACCCGAAATATCAAACTAGACATAGGCACGACAAACGGGGTCCGTTGGGACACCACGGGGATCGGGGAAACATCAAACGGGGAAGCCGGGGTCCCGAGGAGGGAGAATTTCCAGCGGGTAGCTGGTGGGTGGGGGTCCACCCGCCGGCTGCCCGCCGGGCAATACTGTTCCGGGCAGCGGGTCGCCGGCGGGCAGCTGCCCGCCCGCCGGCTGCCCGCTGCCGGAACAGTGTTCTCGGCCGTGGGTAGGTGGCGGGTCCCCTACCCCCCACCTACCCCCCACTGACTCTTTCATCAACTTTTCGCCCCGGGAACCGTTGTGGAACTCGAAACCATGCTTAGACACTTTACAACGCAATTAACGACAACACGTAGACAATTAACGGATCAATTACGAGAAACGAACGACACATAACCTATCATGCTTTTCTAAATATAATCAACACCCAAACATGCGATTTCCCCACTCGATAATCCAAGAATAAGATCATACGATACAACCTAGGGTTCTAATTACTTTTATATCAACAAGAATACGATTCATCTTCTAATTGCAAGATTCGGTAAGAATAACACACAACATCAAGGATGCCAATTAATCATCAAGAACATCATAATCATCAAGAACAACACATAATCATCAAGGATCCCGAATTAATCATCAAGAATATCATCATTATCAAGAAACTCCCAATTATCAAGATTATCAAGATTCCCCATGGAATCATCAAGTCAACATCAATAATAATCATCATAATTTCGCCATTCACAATAATATGGGGGAAAACCCTAAGGGGAAATCATAGCTACGAAAATAGGTTTTGTTGAGACATGGGTTACCTCTTAGCCTTAATTAATTCCTTGGCTATGAAGGATCTTTCTTTAAGCTTTCTTGCTTTCTTGATTTCTTCTAAGGGAATTCTTGGAACTCTCCTGGGGTGATGGGGCGTCTAGGCATGTGGGAGGTTCCGGGTGTCTCCTAAGTTCCCTATTTATATATTTAAGACTCCTAATTAGGGCCTGAATGGTATGGGTTTACTAATTCTATTCCTTATAGGACTTAGGGACTTGTTTTAGGGATAAGGTTCCATATTAATTAAAGCGGATCCTAATCACAATCTGAATAGTAAAAGGCCTACTTCCTTTATTCCCAATAGATAACTAGGTCTAGGATTCCCAATTAGGATCTAAATAGTAAAAGGTTTACTATCTTTATTCCTAATAGGCTTAAGCCTCTAATTTAGGCAAGGGTCCACGGTTCATGGTGGACCATATTAATTAATTAAAGGGGAACCTAACATAATTAATCATATTTAATTATTATTAGCGGGATTAATTAAATAATTAATCCAGGATTAAAGGCCGTAACACGGGGTGTTACAGTTTAGCATCCGGTCTACTATGTCAGCCGATCTTTGAAATCCGCGGAGACTCGTTATACTCCCCTGGAAAAGGTGGTATATGCACTAGTGGTCACGGTAAGGAAACTGGCACCTTACTTCCAGGCGCACACCGTCCGAGTTTTAACTGATCAACCCCTGGGGCGCGTGCTGCGCAATCTCACGTCCTCGGGACGACTCGTCAAGTGGGCCGTCTAACTGACGCAGTATTGAATTGAGTACCAACCCCGCCCTTCAATTAAGGGACAAGCGTTGGACGACTTCCTAGTCGAGTGTACAATAGGAGAGATCAATGGAGTTCCAACCTCGGAGGAAGGTTCGGGAGAATGGTGGGAACTACACGCCGACGGAGCTGCGAGCAGCCAGCATTGTGGCGGTGGAGTTATGCTAATTACTCCGGAAGGATTTCGGCTATGTTACGTCTTGAGCTATCAGTTCCAAGCATCCAATAACAAGGCGGAGTATGAAGCTGTGTTAGGAGGCATTCGGCTCGCCAAGGCCCAGGGAGTCTACCGTCTGCGCATTAGGACTGATTTGTGCCTCGCGGTGGGACAGGTATCGGGAACCTATGAAGCTTGAAGCACTCGGCTAGTACAGTACAAAGAGAAAACCGAGGAGTTATTGAAAGGGTTTGCAGTGTACGAGATAGAACACATCTCGTGAGCCGAAAATACAGAAGCCGACATCTTGTTGAAAATCGCCCGGATGGGTTGCCGGACCACCTCTTACGGATCTGTCAAAAGGAGGAGCTGCGCCGACCCAACATCTAGGAGCTAAGGGAAGAGATTCAGCAAGTAACGATTCCGAACTGGGACCCTGTTTGTGATAACCCGTAAATATTTATGTTGAATATAAATATTTCAGAACTAGAACTATGTATTTATAATTAATTACGTTACTACAAATATATATAAGCCTAAATATGTTAATATGGACCTTGGTTAGTTATTTTATAAGCTACGATATTAAATGCCCAAATCCTGTGCCCAATATATATATATATATATATATATATATATATATATATATATATATATATATATATATATATAGGGAGAGCTTCAGGTGAGAACCATCTTATGGTAGGAACGTAAGAACTAATCCAGGCCTTTGAATCTCATCTAATCAATGGGTTAGATTGTTAGGGTAATTAGGGTAATTTTCATCACCAAATAATTAATAATTAATATTAAATTGATTTCATCCCAATAAGGTAGGAGATGCAACGCTCAAGGACTCTAATTTGACTACAATTCACGCCACGACAACCCTGCTCCAGAAAACTCTCCGACAATGCTCTGTGGATAGTGTGCACCTGAGATGGACAGTGCGTGCCATTCAGCCCTACTGCATAACACTTTTTTACCCTCATTCTTTAGAAGTGTATTTGTGTACGATTAATTATCACCGAATTTGTTTTTACATATATCTATATACGTGACATCATGAATCCGTAAAAAAAAATGCTTTAGATCCTGCTTTTTAAGTAGGAGAAGTACACGGCAATGTGCACCCCTAGTAAACAGAGTGTGCCACACACATCATACTGGGTACAGGGTGCTCTTGTGCACCCATTCACAGTACTGGGTGCCATCCAATGACACTAGAGTGTAGTATTTTTCCGCCAAATGATTTTATTGCAATTGAGTATGAATACCCGACTGCCAACATCATTTTTCTGCAATAGATATGTGGCGGTGTAAATCACGGCCAACAAATCCTAGCAGATTGTGCAGTGGAAGAAGGTATAGCATACAGGTGTGTGCATATGTTAAATTCTGAGTGTGCCAAGCTGGACATTGTGTGAGCACATACTTGTATGTGTCCGTACGACCCAAACGCATGGCGCCAAGAATTACCCTACTCAAGAATTAATAACAAACTAACAAGGTGAGTTCACCATACCCCCACCCCGGGGGTTGATAAAATCTCTAGGCATACGAACATAAGGATAGCCGCAACTGCGAGTTGCAACAAAAAAACCAAAAAAAAAAAAAAAAGCCTAATGGAAAGAGGCCATATGCTGATAGTGAGCACCTGAGATGGACAGTGTGTGCCATTCAGCCCTAATGCATAACATACAGTTTTTTACCCTCATTCTTTAGAAGTGTATTTCTGTACGAATAATTATCACCGAATTTGTTTTTACATATATCTATATACGTGACATCATGTATTCGTGAAACACACAAAATGTTTGAGATGGCGCGTTTGTAATAGGAGCGGTACATGGCAATGTGCACCCCCAGTAATCAGAGTGTGCCACACAAATCAACTGGCTACGGGGTGCTCTTGTGCACCTCATCACAATACTGGTGCCTTCCAACGACACTAGAGTGTAGTATTGTTTCCCCAAATGGTATTATTGTAGTATTGTATGGAGTGACGCCATATGCTGGCAGTGAGCACCTGAGACTGAACGTGTGTGCCATCCAGCACTACTGCATAACAGTTGTCCCCTAATTCTATAGTAGTCTACTTCTGTACGAATAATTTTCACCGAATTTGTTTTTACATATATCTGTATACGTGACATCATGAATCCGTGAAAAAAACAAAATGTTTCAGATGTGATTTTTTAGTAGGAGATGTACATGGCAATGTGCACTCCTAGTAAACAGAGTGTGCCACACACATCAAACCGGGTACGAGGGTGCTATTGTGCACCCGACCACAATACTGGGTGCCTTCCAACAACACCAGAGTGTAGTATTGTTTCCCCAAACGGTATTATTGTAGTTGAGTATGAATAACCAAAGGCAAACATCATTTTTCAACAATAGATACATGGCAGTGTCAATCGCGCCCAACAAATCGCAGCAGATTGTGTGGTGGAAGAAGGTATAGCATACAGATGTGTGCATTTGTGCAGTTCCGAGTGTGCCGAGCTGGACATTGTGTGAGCACGTGCTTGTATGCGTCCGTGCACCTCTAAACATACGACCCAAACGCATGGCGCCGAGAACTACGCTACTCAAGAATTAATAACAGAGTAACAAGGTAATTTCCCCATACCCACCCGGGTTGATAAAATATCCACGCATACAAATATCAGGATAGCCGCAACTGCGAGCTGCGACCGAAAATCCAAAAACACAAATCGAAGAAAACTGCCTAATCGAAGTAGCTACAAATGATCACTGCCTATATTTAGCTTTGACCCAAGGCACCACCATATTCTACCGCACTTAGAATGTTTTTGGAATGGTGCATGTTTATCCCAACAACCAAAATTTGGGGCATATAACTCACCCTCAACAAATCAAGGCCCTATTAAAGTCCCATACCGTTCATCAACCACATCTTCAAGGAACACATACACAAAGTCTTTATGAAAAAGTAAGGACAGCATTAGGAAGCTAAGCATTGCAAATTAAATAAACAGTAAAATAAAATAAAAATGAAAATAAATTGATATTGGGCAAGCATGCATTATTACCAGCTCTAAAATGACCAGTCCGGGAACACAATGTCGAAGCTATACTCATCTGAACAGTACCGGAACAACGGCGGCGGCCTGGATTCCGTTCTCGAGTAGTTTTTTCCCCAGACGACCGGCCGGTCGTCGCAGTCAAACATGAGCTCAAGATTTGGAAACTTGCCGGGATACCACCTAAGCAACTGCATAATTCCCCACATGGTGAACAAAGCTCTAGTTTTAATAGACTCTCTGTAATTCTCCACGTACATTTTCACGCAGAAAATCACCAGCTGGAAATGCGCATTCTAGCGCACTTTTTCTACCATCTCCCGCGTAATCCCCGTCTCCATCCATTGCTTTAGGTCCTCGTGAATCCACCGAAAATTCTACGGGTACGTCGGCGGCACCGACATGTTGGAGAAATTAAGGTACGATGATGTCGGGTAGTTTCCTAGGCACGTGTTTGTCTTGTTCCATGCAATGCAGTCCATAGGGATTGGGAATTTGAAAACTTCAGTTTCATTCTTACCTGACAACAATGAATACCTTGCATGTATAAGGTTAACCCATCCCCGGAAAGTCAAGACGGAGACGAATAAGATGACGGCAAGGAGGAGGAAGAGCGATGACGTGAGGGTGGCGGCCGTTTTGTTGTTCGTTGAGGATCTCCATCTACCACCTAAGCAATTGTGTTCCTTATAAGCTAGCCTTAGCCAAAATATGTTCATCAACTTCTCATTCTTCTCCTTCATGTTTTCTCACCTCCTAGTTAATCTACACCAAAATAATTAGCCTAGTTATTGACTTTACACATAACTCGCATAGCAATCAGAAACTAAAAACAAAAAAAAAAAACAGAAGAAAAAACTAACCTCGAGCAGCGGACGACCTTGTCGCCGGACGGAGGCGCTTAGGATTTCGATAATCACAGCCGGCCATCTCAAACGGAAAGTCAAGCACAGACGACGAATAGACCACCTGTAACACCCCGTGTTACGACCAACCTGAACCAAACTAATTAATTAATTACTTACCCTAAAAAGGGAATTAAAATCCATTAATTAGCTAAAAAGGGGTCCACCATAGTCCATGGACCTGTATCCCTAAAGCCAACCCCTTAGTCCTATAAGGAATAGAATTGGCAAGCCCATACCATTTAGACCCAAATTAGGACTCTTAGATATATAAATAAAGGCATAGGAGGCACCTAGAACCCACACCACAATAACTTTCACCACACGAGAATTCCCAAGAACTCCCATAGGAGAAATCAAGAAAGAAGAAATCTTAAAGAAAGACCCTTCATAGCCAAGGAATTTAATTAAGGCTAAGAGGTAACCCATGTCTCAACAAAACCTATTTTCTTTGGTATAATCCTCATCTTTGGCTTCCTCTATATGCTTGTGTCTTGATATGATAATTGTGATGTGATCTTGATGATTGATGAGATGATTTTATGTGTGATCTTGATAATCTTGATGATGATAAGAGGATCTTGATGATTGTGTGATATTCTTAATAAGTCTTGATGTTTCTTGATTTTAAAGATGAACTATGATCTTGTTGATTTAAATATAATTAGAGCCCTAGGTTGAATCATGAATTTCGTATTGGGATTTTCTTGGTATATTTGGGTGGCAATTCACATGTTCGGGTGTTGATTATGTTTAGAAGTCATGATCGGTTGTGTTCTACGTGAATGTTGCTTTTCATCCGTTAATTGCCTACGTGGTGTCGTTATTTGCGTTTAAAAGTGTCTAAGCATGGATTCGGGTTCCACAAACGATCCCGAGACATTTATTTTGATAAAGAGTCAGTGGGGGTTAGGTGGGGGTAGGGGGACCCGCCACCTACCCACTGCCCAAAGAGACGCAGCCGGCAGTGGGAAGCCGGCGGGCAGGCGACTGCCCGCCGGGCACCCGCTGCCCAGAAGTTTGTCGCCGGCGGGTGGCCCTCCACACATCGGCTACCCGCTGGTCATTTCCCACTTCGGGACTTTGGCTTCCCCGTTTGATGTTCCTCAACCCCCGTGGTGTCCCAACGGACTTCGTTTGTCGTGCATGAGTCTAGTTTGATGTTTCGGGTACCATTCGTAGGATAGAAAAGTCTTATGTATTGCATGCTAGTTGAATCGGTAACACGTTGGCCTAGGAGGAAGATGCATGAACCCCTTAGGACTATTCTTAGTATGTGGATGATCACGCATAAGTTTATTTATACGTTTTCCCCCTTCCCAATGTGCTAATATGTGCTACTATGTGTTATGTGATGCATGATACCCCAATTTGGTTGCGATCAAATTGGTTATTCCTGAGCTGCGGTTCAGAAGTTGGTTGTGGTCAAATTGGTTACTCATGAGCTGTGGTTCATTCTTCTGGCTGTGGTCAGTGATTCACTTCTTGGGCTGCGGTCCACATGGGCCTCGTGTGCTATGGTCCTCCGACTGGACGCGCCAGGCGGTGTGTAGGGCCACTAGCCCATCGAATGAGTGATCAAGCGGTGTGTAGGGTTATTGTCGGCTGCGATCCACCGAGTGTATGGGCCAGCGGTGTGTAGGGTCGTAATCCCCGAAGATCATCGTCCACCGAATGAGTCCCTCAGGCGGTGTGTATGGCTTTGATCGGTTACGACCCACCGACTGAGCTCGTCAAGCGGTGTGTAGGGTCGCAGTCCCCAAAAGAGGATCACAGTCCACCGACTGAGCGCGTCAACGGTGTGTAGGGCTGCGATCCGCCGTTGAAACTATCGACGGTCTATACGGTTGGTTGCGATCAACCCCTTCATACTGCGGTATGAGGTAGGGTTCTGCGGGGCCATGTTAGAGCTATATGCGCTAACCCTCATGTTCGGGGCATGCGATTGGTCCCGTGGCGCCACCAAAGTGTGCTTGTGTGACATGCATATGGATTGAATGATGATGTGAATGATTTGAAAGTGAACTGTGACCCTAGATACATGTTCTTTATGATATTATCTCTATATAACTAATTATCCTCGTTTAATGTGCTTATCCCTACATGTTGAGTCTATTCCTGGTTTTAAAGCTAGAGTCTCCTAAGTATATATCTTCCTGCTTCAAAATGGTTTTCGTATATCTATATATATATTTACCTATATTGTATTTCAACGCGTTGGAGTGGGTTACCAACATCATTCGCTGGACAGATATATTTGCCTTTCAGGCACAGATGAGTAGACCCGAAGCGCGCTAGAGATCCGAAGCGTAGATTAGTTAGCTTTCCTTTCGGCCTGCGTGCCATGATGATGTATTGACATTGCTTGAGGATATTTAGTTAGTTTAGCCTGTGCATCCGAGTTCTCCAGCTCGGATGTGGCATAGCACCCTGCACTCTTATGTTTAGTAATACTCCGTTTGGGTTTTAATGAGAATTTACCTTTATTTTATAAGTTTTAAAAGTATCAATATTTTGGGATGTTACACCACCGGCGTAGAGCAGGGTGAAGCGAGAGCCATTGAGCGTGAGGAAGATGGAGTATACGACACAACAAAGCTATGGTGAACAAATCCAGCCAAAATGCAAAGACTTAGCGACAAATCCTCTCCACGCACATGCATTGCTTTGAGTTACTAAAATACCCCAAGTCGACCAAAAATAAACGCCAAGCAACGTTCCAATACTAATTAAAACATATTAAACACACACCGTAGATTGAATAAAATAAAGGGTTTAGATTAATTCTTAGGTTCCTACCTAAAGAATGGTTCCTATATGATTCTTATTCTATATATATATATATATATATATATATATATATATATATATATATATATATATATATATATATATATATATATATACACACACGTCTATATTAGTTATACGTATAGCTTTGTGTATTCTTATCTACATATAGATTTCTTGATGTTCTTGTGATTCCGGATGTCCCTGGATCGTTATATGATTTGTGTTGGGGCTTTGCATGTTTAGGAATCGTGTTAGGATGTAGTTGGTGTGATTTTTGGTTTAATTCCGTTAATTGAATACGTGGTGTTTTGTCGTTAAGTGTTTAAATGTGTTTGGACATGATATCGGGTTCTACAAGAGATCCCGGGACCAAAAGATGCCTGTGTATCAGTGGGGGGGGGGGGGGGGGTAGGTTGGGGGATTGACCACCCGCCACCTACCCGCTGCCCGTAACACTGTTCCAGCGGGCAACCAGTGGGCGGTGGTCTGCCTGCCGGCAGCCCGCTGGAATAGTGCATGGCCGCTGGCGGGTGGTCCTCCACCTGCCACCTACCCGCTGGAATTCGATCGAGTATCGTGATGTTTTCCCCCGTTTGATGTTTCCCCGTGTCCCGTTGTGTCGCGTTGTACCCCGTTTTTCGTGTATGAGTCTCGTTTGGTGTTTTAGGCATCGTTCTAGGATTTTATATGTGATACGTGTCGTTGTTGTTGGGTCTTGCTTGTTATGTGATTATGTGTTGATTGATTGGATGATGATGAGTATCGTGGTCATTGCGCAATGGCCAGTGTGAATGATGATGATGATGATGATGTTGAGATTGTGATTGGTAGAAAATAAACTGTTGGCGGTTGGCACCACTTGTGCCCGGTCATTGTACTAAATGTACAGGCCATAGCGGTGACTGTGCTAAATTCGCACACCCACCTTAGACTTGCTTGCTGTTGAGCATGGGTCAGGTTATAAGTGCTGCGGTGTCATGTTAGAGGTATATGCGCTAACCCCTTGATATTAGCACTATATGTGCGGATCATTGAATGGCACTGCGACACCATCTTGATATGTTGGTGGTTGAAAGGTGGTTTGTCGGTGGGGGCATGTAGTTGCCTGGAGGCATAAGGGGTGGGGATATAAGGGTGGCCTGGAGGTATCGGTTGGAACTGATATAAGGATGGAGGGGAGCTACAAGGTTGGAACTTGGTATAAGGTTGGAGGATGAATTGTGTGCCTTGTTGACTACTTGCTAATTGATTGTATTGAATGCCTTAGTTGTCTCAACTTGTTATTTGCATGCTTGTCTGCCTGTTATGTCTTGCATTGCGTATTTAGGACGCTTATTAGTTCTTATGATTATTCTATGATATTGAGTCTGTTAATATGCCTTGAGTCTTGATCTTGGATTTAAACTAGAGTCTCTTAAGTATATATGTATTCCAGTTTCAAACTGAGATTCTTATATCTACCTATATTGTACTTAACGCGTTGGAGTGGGTTACTAGCATTATTCGCTGACGGTTGTTACACCGAATGTTTTTCAGGGACAGTTGAGTAGCTTCGGAGCGCGCTAGTTGGATTCGTGGACTTAGTTTAGATAGTTCTAGCCTTGATGAGATGGGCTGCGTGCCTTAATTTCTACTTAGATATCAATCGTGGTTTATGCTTTGTTAGATAGTTTAGCCTGTGCATCTGAGTTCTCGAGCTCAGATGTGGCATAGCACCCCGACTATTATGACTTGCTTATGCTCTGTTTGGGAAATAATAATTGATTAGCCTTTATTTTATAGGTTTTAAATATCTTAAAATTTTGGGGTGTTACAGTTGGTATCAGAGCCTATGTTCGACCATAGGACAATGAATTTAGGATAAGATTCTAGAACATTAAGCTTGAACTCTAGGTATTTACATGCTCGGGATGTTAAAAGTTAGACTTTAAGAATCTAGATCGCATCTAGAATAGTACTCTAAGTTTGAGACTTTAAGATGTTAAGCTGTAACTCTAGGTATCTAAGTACTTAGGACTTAGGAATCTTAGGATGCGCAGTGAGGCTGTGAGTTTATCTCTTTCAATTAAGTTTCCTGTACTTGTTCCTTGTTCAACTTTAATTCTTTTAGTTAAGGCACCAGGTAAGGGTGCGGGGGTAGTTAAGTTGCCTCATTCTAGTTACCAATAAAGACTTGACAAAGACCATAACTAAGAAAGGAGACTGGGATGTCTATCAAAGCAAGGCGGCTAAGATGTGGCGTCTGCATCTGAACATGAGACCAACTCGAAGAAGTTAAGGACTGCACTACTCGCGACCTGGAGACAGTTACTACGAATCCCCAGTCAGACAAAGTGGCATGCACCTCCGGGTAAGTTGCTTTATCTCGATACGTTAAGGTTACAACCACGACAAAAAGGAAAGAGAACTAGGACGCCAACCAATACAAGAAAGTGAAGTAGCGGGTGGACAGCACTGCTAGTTAAATCCTTGGTACAAGATAAGTATATCGCGATGTCTTGTAACCCCCTTTGCCTCAGTTTAGAATATCATTCGCCCCGAAATCTCCGCCTCTTGATATCCCTAATTGTTGAAGCTCCTACCCCGAATCCTAAATTATTCTTGAAAGCAATTCCCATCCATTATGCCTCTACTCACCTAACCTTAAATTGTTATGAGCATTGGAATCATTGCCATTACTCTAAGTTTATATTCCCCTCTTTTGAAAACCCTGTTAAGACCCTGGAAGCAGTGTAAAACCCTTGCTCTACCGAAGACGTGAGAATGGGTGTTTGTTGATTCGACATTAAGATGGTCGCTAAGTAGGGATCAGTGGATTAGGTGGAAGTTACGAATGCATGGAAAGTGCCGTGCACTAAGCACCGCTGCAGTGAAGATCTTAGCTTTGCACAAAAGCCTTGATGGTTTTATAAGGGACCGTAACGAGTACGTACGACACCCAGGGATGCCAAACGTCATGCAATGACAAGGGCAGTCGAACAAATGCATTCCATGAAAGAGAAATGCGCCCCTAAGCGTTGCGATCACTAGAGGGTTAAACGGGGAACGGACGGCGAGCCAGGTTCCAAGATGAACCAGAGGGCTTGTCGTTAACCGAGACAAGGAAAGACAAAGTTGGATCATAACCGACTCCCTTATGAAGGTTGCAGGGTTGTTGACTCTAAACAAGATCCGACCTACGGGGCAATTAGGGACAAGCGTAAATCCTTGGGTAGGGAACCGTGGATTGTCTCAAAATGTTGACTTTGGTAAACAACGCTGACCACGTCATGTTTTCGAAAGGATACCATCGATCGCATGAAATGTGAAGCCACAGTTAAATGCTACGATCCAACCAACTAGGAGTGGTTGACAAAAAGAATCGTGCAAACCAGGAAGTCGAGTTGGGAACTCGCGCTATGAACTTACAATGCCCTAAGACACGTACTGAGGATAGACCAGGACCATTTACAACCGTAGTCATCGTTCGAGCATTCGGGGGACTCCTTAAAGAGTTTGTAAAGAGCAAGAATACCGAAATCTATTGTGCAAGTCTATCCCAGTCCCTAGCCCTTTGTTTGCCTTACTAAAGACCACCGGATCCGAACAGAGCAAATAAGATAGCCTTCCACCTCAAAAGGACGAAAGAAGATGATTAAAGACTAAGAGACATTCCTTATCACAGATCGCGTGCATCCATTCTAGAATCGTACATTTAAGGGAAGTATGAAGAACACTTTGTTATCAAGACCTCCATGACTTTAAGGATCAACAAGGAGATAGACCGACTCGTATGGATCACCAAGTCATCCCGTGAAGAGAGTCAATAAATGACGGTGTTCCAAGAAAGAGAAAAGTGTGACAAGTGCTCTCACTACTAAAAACATCACCAAAAAGGCGCAACAAGCCAAATTTCAGTGAGGACATAAAGTCTTGCTAAGAATTTCATCCGCCAAGGAAGGGGTGAAACTCAATAAAACAAGGAAGTCAACCCGAAGTTCCTTGATCCTTTGGAACACTCAGCGAGAATCGAGAGTCAAACCTGGGGATTGGCCTTGCTAACCGACTAGGTCCAAACTTTTGAGCATTCTAGGGGAATATGCACGGAATTCATCACGAGAATTCCTTCAAAAAGCGGTAAAGATGGATGAGACTCTAGCGTGGGAAGTAAAGATCAACAAAAATCTTAGAGTCAAACGGAGTCAAAACTAAAGAAAAAGGATCAGCAGTTCGTCTTTACGTCACAATCGAGCTTCAAAGAGGAATAATCACTCAAAGTCGAGACTCCTTAGCCCCATTATAGCCAAAATTCCTTTCATTCCTTTGTCTATCGAATACAGTTTCGTTGAGAAATCCATTCTACCACTCCAAATCTTATTCTTGATCCCTCATTTCAAACGATCCCATACAAGGTGACAACCTTCTTTCCTAAGTTGCAACTTTGGAAACGTTGACCCTACTCCTAATTAGCTTGTCCCTCGAATTTAAAGCCTAAATCCTGCACTTCTTATACCATTTTAACTCAGTCCTTCCATAGACCGAGAATACGTAGATATATAATTTTATATTTTGTCCAGTAGAATATTTTCCCTAGACGACTACCGTACTAACTGTGACTCTTTATCCCCTAAATAATTCCTAAGCTTTGGGGATGAAGCTTCTTGAGGGGGGGAAGGGTGTGATACCCCGTAAATATTTATATTGAATATAAATATTTCCCAACTAGAGATATGTATTTATAATTAATTACATTACTACAAATATATATATATATATATATATATATATATATATATATATATATATATATATATATATATAAGCCTAAATATGTTACTATGGACCTTGGTTAGTTATTTTATAAGCTACGATATTAAATTCCCAAATCCTGAGCCCAATATATATATATATATATATATACATACGTAACCACCCCTCTCTTCGTCTCTCTCTCTCTCTCTCCCTCGACAAGAACCCCCCCTTCTCCGTCCATCTCCCTCGGCGAAACCCCCAGCAAACGGCAACGATCGCAACAACCCACCAGCCTCTCTCTCACCCTAGTTCCCCAACCCACCCCCCCCCCCCCCCCGACCTCCTTCCTTCGTTCCATCAAGGTAGCGGCAAAACTCAGACGACGGAAGTAGCAGTGCGCCGTGAGGCGTTCGCCAACTCCGGCAGCAGTAACGGTGGAACGGAGGAGTGGTTAACGATGATCCCTCCCTCGCTCTTCTCCTCTCGACCAACAACGACGGCAAACCCTCTGGCCTGGTGGTTTGGTACATGTCGGCGGGTGGTGGAATTCCCGGGAACTACCTGCTAGCCTCCGGGCAGAAAGACGAAGAGGATGACGAATGTAAGTGTTAATTTGCCATTCTTGGTTACTTAGTATTCTGTAGTTAAGTATCAGCTTTAGTAAACAAAGGATGCCTTAACTTAATGGTTAAAAGGGCGTGTGGTATTGCATGAGGTCCGGGCTTTGAATCTGCGAAAAGTGGATTTAGGTTAATATTGTTAATTGTTAACCCTTTTACAAAGCAAAGGATGGTTATTGTTAATTTATGACGCTCAAGAATATCAAAGAGGTGTTTAGCTTAGTTGGGTAGGATACTTCTAGTGTTGGAGAAAATCTAGGGTTTGAATCTCTTAGGGTTTAATTATTTTATTAGCTCGATTATTTAGTGAAGATTCAATATTGATTCTTAGGTCCCGTTGACGATGGATTGATAAGCGAATGAGATAACTCATATTCGACAAAATCTATTTTCCTTGCTATATCTTATTCATTGGCTCCATTGATATATGATTATATGCTTGAGTCTTGATAGAGGTTTGTCTAGGGTATATATTATGTTTATGTGATAATCTTGATGTTCTTGATACTATGATAAATTATATGAATGATCTTGTATTTTGATTATGTCTAGAGCCCTAGGGTTATTTCGTGAATTTCGTATGATGATGTTCTTGGTATATTTGGGTGGGATTATGCATGATCAGGTGTTGAGTCTAGCCTAGGACTTGTGTTTTGGACTTTGCATATATATGTCTTGATGTTTTGTGATTCTGGATGTCCCTGGATCGTTATATGATTGATGTTGGGGCTTGGCATGTTTAGGAATCGTGTTAGGATGTAGTTGGTGTGGTTCTTGATTTAATTTTGTTAATTGAATACGTGGTGTTGTCGTTATGTGTTTAAATGTGTGTGGACATGGTTTCGGGTTCCACAAGAGATCCCGGGACCAAAAGTTGCCTGTGTAACAGTGGGGGGTAGGTGGGGGGACTGACCACCCGCCACTTACCCGCTGCCCGTAACACTGTTCCAGCGGGCAGCAGGCAGGCGGTAGTCTGCCCGCCGGCCACACGCTGGAATAGTGCATGGCCGCTGGCGGGTGGTCCTCCACCCGCCACCTACCCACTGGAATTCGATCGAGTATCGTGATGTTTTCCCCAGTTTGATGGTTCCATGTGTCCCGTTGTACCCCTTTTGTCGTGTATGAGTCTCTTTTGCTGTTTTAGGTATCGTTCTAGGATTTTATGTGTGATACGTGTCGTTGTTATTGTGTTTTGCTTGTTATGTGATTATGTGTTGATTGATTGAATGATGATGAGTATCGTGGTCATTGAGCAATGGCTAGTGTGTTTAATGATGAATATGATGATGTTGAGATTGTGATTGGTGGAAAATAAACTGTTGGCAGTTGGCACCACTTGTTCCCGGTCATTGTATTAAAGGTACAGGCCATAGCGGTGACAGTGCTAAAGGCACACACCCACCTTAGACTTGCTTGCCGTTGAGCATGGGTCAGGTTATATGTGCTGCGGTGTCATGTTAGAGCTATATGCGCTAACCCCTTGATATTGGCACTAGAGGTGTGGATCATTGAATGGCACTGCGGATCATTGAGCGACGGTTGCCCACTAACAACAAGAGCAAGGATGTGGGGAGCTTGGAATGAACCTTTTCCTATTTCCTTAAGCATAAGGTCAATTTCAACTTACCCGCCCTTATGTTGGAACACATGGAGTTCTATAAATCTAGCAACCGGCTCAGCTTACCCTACGGGATGATCCTAAATTGGATCATGGAAAGAAAGGGAGTAGACCTAAGCCGGACTGAAGCCAGACCCATGGGTGGGATGGTTTTCAATGCCCAAAACCTCTGCCGCAACGACATCTACTATGTCAAAGATGGACAATACATCACCCTCGAGGAGGTTTTCCTGAAATCCCCCGAAGAACGACGAGTATTAGTGGATCAGTTGGAAATCTCCAATAAGAAAATGAGACGGGCAATGTAAGAAAGCGAAGAGCATGAGGAGCAAGAAGAAGAAAGCGAGCCCAGCTAGCCTGAACCCGCATAGGGAAGGGGAAACATGGAAGCCCGATATGAAAGGTCCACCAATAAGCGCATCCTCGCGCAACTCATGAGGCAAAACCGGATCATGGATGAGGGATTCTCGTCATTGATTCTCGCGACAAGCTCATTGGACAGGAGAGTGGCGGGCAATCGAGACCATGTTGGGCACGCATGGAGCTTCATGCTCGGGAGTGGGAAACCAAGGTATACCCGAAATCTCAAACACTACTTGCCACCGACCTAACCAAACCCTACTCTACCCTCATTAAATGACAAATTTGAGCCACATTTCCTTAATCAGGAGACCAATTGCGTGACATCAAGGGATAAAGGAGTAATATGTGCCTGCGCTTCGGGGACGAAGCTTCTTGTAAGGGGGAGAGGGTGTAACACCCCGTTTTACGGCTTTTAATCCTAGACTAATCATTTAACCAATCCTGTTAATAATAAATAAAAATGGTTTGAAATTGGTTAGGATTCCCTTCAATAAATTAGTGTGGTCCGCAATGGACCATGAACCCTTATCCTTAAACCAAATCCTTAATCCTATAAGAAATAGGATAAGTGGACCCTTACCATTCAGACCCTAGTTGGGACTCCTAGATCTATATATAGGGACTTAGGAAGCATTTAGAAACCCTACCATAGCTAATTCTACCACACAAGATATTCCCAGAGAAGAACCTACAGAGGAATCCCCTGCCACCAAACGTAGGAGAATCCACGAGAAGAAGATCTTAGAGAAGAACCTTAGTAGCCAAGGATATTGATTAGGGCTAAGAGGTAACCCATGTCTCAACAAAACCTATTTTCCTTGTTATATCTTATTCATTGGCTCCTTTGATATATGATTCTGTGCTTGAGTCTTGATAGAGCTTTGCCTAGAGTTTGTATTGTGTTTATGTGATAATCTTGATGTTCTTGATACTATGATTGATTATATGAATGATCTTGTATTTCGATTATATCTAGAGCCCTAGGGTTATATTGTGAATCTTGTATTATGATGTTCTTGGTATATTTGGGTGGGGTTATGCATGATCCGGTGTTGAGTCTAGCCTAGGACTTGTGTTTAGGACTTTGCATATAGAATTCTTGATGTTTTTGTGGTTCCGGATGTTCCTGAACCGTTATATGATTTGTGTTGAGTCTTGGTATGTTTAGAAATCGTGTTAGGATGTATTTGGTGTGATTCTTGGTTTAATTCCGTTAATTGAATACGTGGTGTTATCGTTATGTGCTCGAATGTGTTTGGACATGGTTTCGGGTTCCACGAGAGATCCCGGGACTGAAAGTTGCATGTGTATCAGTGGGCGGTAAGTGGGGGGACTGACTACCCGCCACCTACCTGCTGCCCGCGTTCACTTTTCCAGCGGCCAGTGGTCTGCCCGCCGGCCACCCGCTGGAATAATGTATGGCCGTCGGCGGGTGGCTGACGGGTGGTCCTCCACCCGCCACCTACCCGCTGGAATTCGATCGAGTATCGTGATGTTTTCCCCCGTTTGATGTTTCCCCGTGTCCCGTTGTACCCCGTTTGTCGTGTATGAGTCTCGTTTGGTATTTTAGGCATCGTTCTAGGATTTTATGTGTGATACGTGTCGTTGTTGTTGTGTCTTGCATGTTACGTGATTATGTGTTGATTGATTGAATGATGATGAGTATCGTGGTCATTGCGCAATGGCTAGTCTCTCTGATGATGAATATGATGATGTTGAGATTGTGATTGGTGAAAAATAAATTGTTGGCGGTTGGCACCACTTGTCCCTGGTCATTTTACTAAAAGTACAGGCCATAGCGGTGACTGTGCTAAAAGCACACACCCAACTTAAACTTGCTTGCCGTTGAGTATGGGTCAGGTTATAAGTGTTGCGGTGTCATGTTAGAGCTATATGCGCTAACCCCTTTATATTGGCACTAGAGGTGCGGATCATTGATGTAACACACTCGATTTTCATGCCATTTTAAACTTAATTACGCAAGATAACTAACCACAAAAACATAAAGCATAGCACAGCGGAAGTCTAATATATAAAGCCGGGAAACAGGGAGTGTTATGCCACGTTCACATCAATGTGAACGCACAGGCAAAAATCGACAACAACAATCTAATGTATTCAATAAAAGAGGCACACATGCCCAAAACACAATCTAAACTGTCCAGGGAGTCTAATCTAGCAATGTCTAACGCGCTCGCCGACTACTCATGACCTGAAAAGCACATAAAGGAATGGGACGACGCTCGGTCAACGAATAATGCTGGTAACCCATCAATACGCGTTAAATATCATACATAGATAGTATTATACAAAATCATTTTCGAAGCGGAATACAATATATATTAGTTCAAAGCCAGAGATAGAAGTTAACCGTAAAGACTCTATATCACTCACAACAAGGACAAGGGGAAACACATCCCAAACACATTAAGACATAACAACAGCAACACAAGTACAACTCAAGGAGTATTCTACAATCACCCAGTAGAATACCACCCGACATGCTCAATAGGAAAGAATAGAGAAACACACATCGGCAACACATGCCTTCGTGACATCAGTCATCACGAATATAATAATCCTTCCTTATGCCCGGTTCCAACCTTATGGCTACCCCCAACCTTATAACTGGTTCCAACCATTACCTCCAGGACCCCTGTACATCCAAGTCCAACCTTATGCATGCCTCCGGGAACCGTCGTTCCCCCACCAACAACCACCAACAATTTCCACCAATTCATAGTACACGAGGGTACTGTTAACAACACACGGCTGAAGCCACCCAAAACACGTGAACTTGACACACAGGTCACAACTCCATAACCACGTCATGGCCACCACGAGGACCACTGCCGTACCTTGGTAACTATGTCCCATACCATTAATCGTGCAATCCAGGTACAACCAACACACACAACACCATCATAGGAATCAATCAATGAATCACAACAAAGATATGAAACCATACTCAACAAGGAAAGGATCACAATCCGACAACAACGATGATCAACACAAGTCATCATCCAAAATAGCAAAGAACAAACCACACACGCTAGCATTTCAACACCGAACTAGCATGCTTATCAAACGGGTAAACAAAACATAGTTCCGAAGAACATAAAATACTCATCATGGTTCAACGAATCACAAGGTTGAACACTTAGCGCGATTCAAGACACCAAAAGCCAACAAAAGAAAATCGGTAAGTCAAAACATTAGTTACTAAGTCAAAAGAATCACGGGGAACAAATCCCCAACAACCAACATATATGTACCCCGCGGGTGGGGCCACGGGTGGACCCCCACCCGTGGTTCCGCCCGCGGGAACCACATCCCACACCACATGTACCCCGCGGGTGGGGTGGCGGGTGGTGCACTACCCGCCATTCCGCCCGCGGGTACATGCCCTGTACCAAGTCCAAATTTAAGTCCAAAACACCCAAAATCTCACAAAATACAACAATATGACTTGAATCAAAGGAATAGCCAAGCAATGGCATACAAGAACTCTAATAACAAGCTCTAGATATGCATTTTCACAAGACAATGCATCAACACTCACATTTCATAGCAAAAATCACAAGTAGAATCCAAGAAATCATCATATAGGTAAGAAAATAGATTTTGTAAAGCATGGGTTACCTCTTGTAGCCTAAACCTTCACTTATTACACCTTTACATGCTTCTAACAAGGATCTCCTTCAACACCAACTTCAAGAACACACTAAAAGAAGACAACGATTTCATCTTTAGAAAAAGACACCTTAAAAGGTACCAAAAACACTAAAGGACCAAAGATCTTACCCTCCTATATGCTCAAGAGTAAGAAAGGTGGAATCTTGTAGACCAACTTCAAAGTTCTTGGAATGCCCAAACTTGGCTTGAAGAAGAATCTAGCTAAATTTCTAGAGAGAAGGATGAGCTTTTGTTTTGAGAGTGTTGTAACACCCCCCCCCCCCAAACAAGGCCCAAATAAAAGCCCTAACACATGCAGATTAAACAACAAAACTAGCAAAGCGGAAGATAAAACGAGAACTGGATAAAAGAAATCCAACGGGGTGTCACGCCACGTCTACCAAACACGGTAAACGCTACGGCAAACAATCTGCAAGTGTATACATCTATCCCAAAACATCAGTCTAACTACATTGGCGCACAGGCCACAGAAACAAGGATAAAGGTGCTAAGCTACCAGGCTCTAGACATCACGCTCGTCTAAACATCACCTGAAAGATACAAAGATAAACATTGGGACGACGCCCGGTCAGCGATAATGCTGGTAACCCACCAATACCGTTAAGTATCATATATAGATAGATATAAGTCATAAAACCATTTTCGAAACGGAATACATAAGTATATAAGTCAAAAGCCAAGATCAACAGTCAACACAAGACTCATCACTCTCAAGAGATAACACGGGAACACATCCCAAACCGCAAAGGTTAACCACAACACAAAGGAATAAGAGTCACCCATGGCAACAAATGCCCTTGTGACTACACACGTCACAAGAAACAGAACTCACAACAACGGCTACACAAGCCCTCGTGACATCACCCATCACGAGTTGATATGCCTTCCTTATGCCCTGTTCCAACCTTTTGGCTACCCCCGACCTTGTACCTTTATGCCAACCATTACCTCCAGGACCCCTGTACTTCTTAGTCCAACCTTTTCCCTCCTGGGACCGTCGTCCCCCACCAACAAACCACCAACAAGACCACTAATTCATAGTACAAAAGGCACCGTATACGGCGAAACACATGCCCGGATAACACATGTTATCCCCCAATCACGTGAACCTTACTCAAAGGAACACATCTCCATAATCACATCACGACCACCACGAGGACCGCTGCAATACCTTGGTGACTAGCTGTAAAACCCCGTGTTACGGCCCCTAAAACCATTTAATTAATCAACCAATAAGCCCAAGAGAAGGAATAAATCATAATGATCAATTAGGGAAAAAGTCCCACCGTAGTCCATGGGCCCTCATATATAAACCCAACCCCTAAACCCAATCCTTAGTTCCGAAAGAAATAGAATTAGCAAGCCTATAGTATTAATTCCTAATTAGGATTCCTAAATATATAAATAAGGGACTTAGGAGACACCTAGAACTTCCCACACGCCTAAACGCCCCACCTCCCCAAGAGAGCTCCAAGAATTCCCTTAGAAGAAAGCAAGAAAGCTTAAAGAAAGACCCTTCATAGCCAAGGAACTAATTAAGGCTAAGAGGTAACCCATGTCTCAACAAAACCTATTTTCATAGCTATGATTTCCCCTTAGGGTTTCCCCCATATGATTGTAAATGGCGAATTACTATGATTATTATTGATGTTGATTTAATGATTCCATGGGGAATCTTGATAATCTTGATATTGGAAGTTTCTTGATAATTGTGATGTTCTTGATGATTAATTGGGATTCTTGATGATTACGTGTTGTTCTTGATGATTATGATGTTCTTGATGATTAATTGGTATCCTTGATGATTATGTGTTGTTCCTACCGAATCTTGCAATTAGAAGACGAATCGTATTCTTGTTGATATAAAAGTAATTAGAACCCTAGGTTGTGCCGTATGCTTTGATTCTTGGATTATCGGGTGGGAAATCGCATGTTTGGGTGTTGATTATGTTTAGAAAAGCATGATAGGCCATGTGCCGTTTGTTTCCCGTATTTGATCCGTTAATTGTCTACTTGTTGTTGTTAATTGCGTTGTAAAGTGTCTAAGCATGGTTTCGGGTTCCACAACGGTTCCCGGGGCGAAAAGTGATGAAAAGAGTCAGTGGGGGGTAGGGGACCCGCCACCTACCCGCGGCATTCTCGGGCAGCTCCGACAGCGGACAGCTGCCCGCCGGGCACCCGCTGCCCGGAACAGTGGCAGCCGGCGGGCAGCCGGCGGGTGGACCCCCACCCACCGGCTACCCGCTGGAAATTACACTACCTCGGGCTCCCGGTTTTCCCGTTTGATGTTTCCCCGATCCCCGTGGTGTCCCAACGGACCCCGTTTGTCGTGCCTATGTCTAGTTTGATGTTTCGGGTACCGTTCGTAGGTTTATGAGTCTGTTATATCGCATGCTAGATGAATTGGTATCCCGTTGACCTAGGTGAAGGAAGTATGAACCCCTTAGGACCATTCTTAGTATGTGATGGATCACGCATAGGTTCGTTATACGCTTTATCCCCCTTCCCAATGTGTAACGTGGGTTGCATGTGCTTGCTATGTGTTATGTGTGTGTGCTACCCCAATTCGGTTGCGATCGGATTGGTTATCCTGAGCTGCGGTTCAGAAGCTGGCTGCGGTCAGATTGGTATTCCTGGCTGCGGTCAGATGACATTCTCTTGGGCTGCGGTCCACCGTTTGGTTGCGATCAAACGTTTCTATACGAGCTGCAGTTCGTCCTTTATCATGGCTGCGGTCAGATGACACTCTCTTGGGCTGCGGTCCACTGTTTGGTTGCGATCAAACATTATGATGAGCTGCGGTTCATCGGTCGGTTGCGATCGACCTCCCCGTGTTGCGATACGGGGCATGGTGCTGCGGGGCTGTGTCAGAGCTATATGCGCTGACCCTCATGTATGGGCATGCGATCGGTCCCGTGGCGCCAACAATGTGCGCTATGTGTGTGATATGGACGAATTGTGACTATGAGTGCCTTGGGGGATGTGACTATGGGATTTATATTGGGGATTGTCATGCTGGGTTATGATTATCGTTTATGCTTGGCCTTATCTGCCTTATCTGTTGTGAACTGCATACGCTCGTTATAACTGTTGATTGTGTCTGGCATTACCTGTCGAGTCATTCCCAGTTTTGAAAGCTAGAGTTCGTAGGATATATCTTCATGCTCATAACGGTTTTCGTATATCTATATATATCTCTATATGTATTGTATTTCAACGCGTTGGAGTGGGTTACCAGGATCTCTCGCTGAACAGATATATTTGGCTTTCAGGCACAGAAGAATAAGTCACTGGAGCGCGCTAGAACTCGGAACGTAGAAGTAGATAGTTCCCTTCTCGGCCTGCGTGCCATATTATGCATTTACATTATTGAGGATATTAGTTGGTTAGCCTGTGCACCTGGGTTCTCCAGCTCAGGTGTGGCATAGCACCCCGTACACTTGTATTATGTTTTGGGATTTAATGAGATAATACCCTTATTTTATAAATTTTAAATGTCTTGAAAATCTGGGGTGTTACACTAGCGTCCCATACCACTAATCGTGCAATCCAGGTAAAGCCACACAGGCACCACAACTCACACGAGTCAATGAACGGATTACAACGAAGGTATGAAACAAACTCAATCAAGGAATGGGTCACAACCCAACGACAACAACGATGAATAACACAAGTTATCATCAACCAAACGGAAGGTGCAAACCACACACATCCTAGCATTAAGACAATAAACTAGCACGCTTAACAACGGAGAAACTCAAGATCGTTCCGAGGAACACACAAGACACCTCTTGTCCAATGAAATACAATGTTGAACACTTAGCACGATTCAAGACACCAAAGTCCTACATGGATACCTACCATATAGTTCTAGACATACGAAACATCAAGAAGACACTCAATTAGTTCCACAAAAGAACAACGGGAAGTCAAAAGACCGAGTCAAACGAATCACGGGGAACAAATCCCGAACAAACACCACCGTGTACCCGCGAGTGGACCCACGGGTAGTGCCCCACCTGTGGTTCCGCCCACGGGAACACATTCCCACAGGGCTTTGTACCCGCGGGTAGGCCGACGGGTGGTGCCCCGCCCGCGGGAACAATCCTGTTCCACAACAAATCCCTTTGGGGATTTTCTTCTCCAAACGCAAATTCAAGTCCAAAACATGCCAAATCTCACCCAATACAACGAAATGACTTGAACCATGGAATATGCCAAGCAATGGCACAAAGGAACCCTAAACACAAGCTCTAGATATGCAATATCACAAGACAAATGCATAAACCCTCACATTTGATAGCAAAACACAAGTAGAGTCCAAGAATTCACGTATAGGTAAGTAAAATAGGTTTTGTAGAGCATGGGTTACCTCTTGTAGACCAAAGGACTTCACTTTACACCACAACAAGCTCCCCACAAGGCTTACTTTCCAAACCCACTTCAAGATTAAACCAAAAGATCATAAAGATCCTACCTTTAAGAAAAAGACAACTAAGATGGAACCAAAAAGAAAAGACAAACTTAGATCTTACCTTCCTAGATGCCCAAATAGGTGAAAGGTTGAATCTTGGAAGCAAAACTTGAAATCTTGACAAGGGTCTCAACTTGGCTTGGAGAATAAGCTACACTTCTTTTCTAGAGAGAAGGTAGAGCTAATTTCTAAGAATTGTAAGGAATGAAAGGAAGAAGTCTTCTAGGTTAGGTTACAATACTAACTCTTGGTGAAAGGACAAGAATACCCTTACTAACCTTTAGAAAGTGTAAGGAACAAGGGAACTCCCCTCAAAGCACAAGGTACAACACAACTTAAAGGTTGACTAGTCAAATACTAGTCCTTGAGTATTAAAAATCAGGATTTTAGGAATTAATTCCTCAAATGAAATAGGATTAATTACTCAATTAATCCATGGATTGAAATGTGGATTTTTGGGGTGTCACATCCTCTCCCCCTTCAAAGAAGCTTCGTCCCCGAAGCTTGGGTACGATGAATTAAAAGTAAACGGTGAAAGGAAACAACGTTGTGACAAGAAGTTCAAGAATAACTCTTTTGGTCAAAAACTCCAAAAGAACTCACAAGGATTCCAAGGCAAAGAAGTATTCCAAAGCAAGAAAGAAGGCATTTCGAATTCAACGATTGGTCAAGAGTTTAACAAACGGATAAATTGAGCATCAAGAACTCTAGCCTCACACAACCACCAACTTCTAGGCAACAACCAAGAACTAAACAACTAACTCCAAACACCAACTTACTAAACTAGCTAAACAACAAGACAACAAGCAAAACAAGCAAGCACACAAGGCAAACAACAACCTATCACCAAGCTAACAACGGCTAATAAGGAAACAACAAGGAAAAAGACGAACGGGATTACCACAACACAAACTAGAACTCCTCACTCTCCGACTCCTCGGCCTCAACAGACTCTTTTTCGTCTTTGTCTCTGCGGCTAGAACTGGCTTCAATCTGGTCCAACCTCTGATGCACTGCGACGAACTGCGCCTTCATAAACGCGAAACCCTTGGCGATCATGTTGTTCTGCTGACGAAGCAAGGTGACAATGCGCTCCTCATGTGCCAAGACATCATGCCCTCTCTTCGTGCGGGCTTCATTCCTTCTCCGGTTTTCATCACTGTCCGAATCACTTTCTTCAGCTTCGGCGGCCTCCGGTGCTCCTACTTCTTCCTCTAGGTCTGCTTTCTCCTCAACTTCTTCGTCACTGCCCAAACTCTGGACTGCGAGGCTCAACTTCCCGGCAGGGATTCCAAGCTCAGCAGCTAACTCCGCTCGTTCATCAGGTGTTTTCCTTGCAACCTCCTCAAGCGTGATGTACTCACCATCATCCAACTGAAACGGATTACAACTCCGGAGATTGGCGGTATCCAACATCATCTTTCCCACGGCCTTCGGGAGACAACCGTCCACACTAACACCCTTTTTAACCAAGATCCAACTCAACACCATCCCATAAGGTAAGTTCTTCCGATTGTGATCCCGGCAAAACACCATGTGTTGCATCATCAAAGCAGGCAGGTTGAACTTAACCATGTTCTTGAGGCAAAAGGCAAAGGTGCACTCCAACTTACCCAACAAACTGCTCTTGTTGTTATTAGGCAACAAACAATCTGACAGCAACATCACCAAGATCCTTTGCTCCGCAGACAACCACTTCTTCTCCGGCCTAGAGGCTTGAGCGAAACCACTCGTACGGCCCAACAGGTAGCTCAAATAGTCACGGTACCCCATGGTATCCGTACTAATCCATGAATGACCACTGTACTGAGCCACTCTGGTAGCAGACAAACTCAACAACTGAGCCAACCTCTTTTCAGATAACACAACCTTCACACCTCTCACCTTAGAGGTGATCTCCAACCTATCGCCTTCCTTTGTCACAACCATGTGACGATAAAACTCTTTCACCAAACTCGGGTAAGTCTCGGCCCTTATGGCGAGAAACCCATCCAACAAACCCTGATACCTAAGCATATCCAACAAGGAACTAGGAAAAGATTTTAGATCAAAAGCTTTACCTTCAAGAACAAGGTAGTGGGTATCCACCCATTCCGCTTTCCTAGCCAAACTTGACCTTCTAGGTATGATTGAAGATGATCCAAAGCTCACAAAAAGGACCCAAGGCTTCTCCTCTTCTTCCTCTCTCTCTCGTTGCTCTCTCATGCTCTCTCGCTGCTCTCTCTCTCGACGGCACAGCTCCGGCGAATAGCGACGGCGACGAAGGGCGGCGGCTCGGCGATGGCTCAACGACGGGCAGGTGGTGGTGGCGGGTTGCAGGTGAAGCTACGGGGAGGGGGTGGCTGCTTGGTGGTTCACGGGTATGGAGGGAAGAAAGAGAAGGAGAGTTTGGGGATTTTAGGGATTTGAAAGAGATTGGGGAAAAAGATATGATTTAATTTGGGGATTTTGGGTGAAGTGGAAATTTATGGGTTAAATGGAATTAAAATTAGATAAATTCCAAGAAAGACAATTAGCTCAAGTGGTTTAGAATTTGGGATGACAAAGATTAGGCTCGGGTTTGAAACTCAAAGGTTACAATTAAACATTAGGTTTAGTTTTTAAGCAACACAAGGAAAGGCTTAAGGTATGAATTTTGCTATTTCCAAATTCAAAGAATATTTGGAAAAATTTAGGGAGCTCACAAGGAATTGTTGTAAGAACAACCAAGTATAAGGATTGTAGAATTGGGCCAAATCGCAAAACATGACAAGGATGGATTGCTAACTTCACAACGAAGCTTATAGACCAACTAAAGAGATCACTTAGCAAGAAGAGAGTCTACACTAAGCATCCAACGAATTACTAACAAGAAAAGCATACCAAGGATTGCCAAGCAAAAGACAACTACGAAACACAAGGGAACACTCAAGACAACAACGAACACGATGATCACGGAAAAACAAGGATAGGCTGGGGAAAAGGGGTTACCTGCCACTTCATCCTCCATCAAGCCCTCCGACTCAGCCTGCGAGCGCGCCATCACGAAGACTCTTCCAAGTGGCCTAGCTCCGACAGCTCCGCGACTCGAACTCCCACCCGAAGCTCCTCCGGCTCCCGGGGGTGGCGGCAACGCTCTCTGACCGGCTAACAGGGGGCACTCCGCGACCTTGTGACCACCAACTCCACAAGGGAAACACCTAAAAGCCTGGCCCTGACAACCTTGGCCTACGTGCACCTTCCCACATCTTCGACAAACGGCCAACTTAGCTTGATCCTGATGCTCCACTCTGATAGGTCCTTTAGAAGAAGATGACACTGCTCTGGATGGAAAACTCGGTCGGGGCTTCTTGAAGGTGGAAGAACCTCCGCTCTCAACTCTCTCCCTGGCTAGCTCAAACGAACCCCTTTGAAGCTGCTGCACGCGATACAAATCCGTGGCACTCAGGTACGCATCCTTAAGGGAACTTGGCCTACTCACCGTCAACGCTTTTCGTGCCTCATAGTTCAGATCGGCAACGATACGCTCAACCTTAGCAAGCTCCGTAGGCACAAGCATCCTTGCAAAGCGCGCCAGCTCCAGGAACTTCTTGTGGTACTCAACCATAGATAAGGATCCTTGCTGCAGATGAAGGAACTCATCAAACAAGGCGGCTCGCACATGCGCTGGGTAGAACCTTTCGCGCATTCTGTCCTTGAGCGCGGTCCAATCAAACTCAGGTTCCACAAGAAGAGCGGGGCCTTCATGAACCCACCACAAATCTGCTTCTTGGCAGAAGTAGAACGTTGCCAGTTTTACTCTCTTTTCTTCGGGGCAGCCTACCACGGTGAAGATCTTATCAAACACCCGTAGCCACTCTTCTAGGACTACAGGGTCTTCCTCGCCAGCGAAGGTTGGCGGCCGATGACCCGACACTAAACGACCTACGTCACGGTGCCCAGCAAGAGGAGGAGGCGGCACAGCGTGATTGTTGTTCAGCAAGGCTTCACTGAGCGTCTGCATCGTCTGCGTCAGCTGGTGGAGATTCTGAGCGAGCTGCTCGTTGGTCGGGGTTTCCGGGGTGTGAGCGCGGGGACGAGGAGGCAACGCAAACTTCTACAACAACAGCGAGGTTACCAAAAGAGAGCAAACAAGCAAGACAGAAAGCAACACACAACTCACCGCGCAACCTAGAGTCCTAAGCCTAACACTTACCTTCTTAAGGTCGCTTAGAGGTCTCAGAACACACTTAACCACTTCGAAAGTCTAGACTTAACTCTTCCTAGGCTCAAACCTAGGCTCTGATACCAACTGTAACACCCCCCCAAACAAGGCCCAAATAAAAGCCCTAACACATGCAGATTAAACAACAAAACTAGCACAGCGGAAGATAAAACGAGAACTAGATAAAAGAAATCCAACGGGGTGTCACGCCACGTCTACCAAACACGGTAAACACTACGGCAAACAATCTGCAAGTGTATACATCTATCCCAAAACATCAGTCTAACTACAATGGCACACAGGCCACAGAAACAAACATAAAGGTGCTAAGCTACCAGGCTCTAGACATCGCGCTCGTCTAAACATCACTTGAAAGATACAAAGATAAACATTGGGACGACGCCCGGTCAGCGATAATGCTGGTAACCTACCAATACCGTTAAGTATCATATATAGATAGATATAAGTCATAAAACCATTTTCGAAACGGAATACATAAGTATATAAGTCAAAAGCCAAGATCAACAGTCAACACAAGACTCATCACTCTCAAGAGATAACATGGGAACACATCCCAAACCGCAAAGGTTAACCACAACACAAAGGAATAAGACTCACCCATGGCAACACATGCCCTTGTGACTACACACGTCACAAGAAAGAGAACTCACAACAACGGCTACACAAGCCCTCGTGACATCACCCATCACGAGTTGATATGCCTTCCTTATGCCCTGTTCCAACCTTTTGGCTACCCCCGACCTTGTACCTTCATGCCAACCATTACCTCCAGGACCCCTGTACTTCTTAGTCCAACCTTTTCCCTCCTGGGACCGTCGTCCCCCACCAACAAACCACCAACAAAACCGCTAATTCATAGTACACAAGGTACCGTACACGGCGAAACACATGCCTGGATAACACATGTTATCCCCCAATTACGTGAGCCTTACTTGAAGGAACACATCTCCATAATCTCATCACGGCCACCACGAGGACCGCTGCAATACCTTCGTGACTAGCGTCCCATACCACTAATCGTGCAATCCAGGTAAAGCCACACACGCACCACAACTCACACGAGTCAATCAACGGATTACAACGAAGGTATGAAACAAACTCAATCAAGGAATGGGTCACAACCCAACGACAACAACGATGAATAACACAAGTTATCATCAACCAAACGGAAGGTACAAACCACACACATGCTAGCATTAAGACAATAAACTAGCATGCTTAACAACGGAGAAACTCAAGATCGTTCCGAGGAACACACAAGACACCTCTTGGTCCAATGAAATACAATGTTGAACACTTAGCACGATTCAAGACACCAAAGTCCTACATGGATACCTACCATATAGTTCTAGACATACGAAACATCAAGAAGACACTCAAATAGTTCCACAAAAGAACAACGGGAAGTCAAAAGACCAAATACCGAGTCAAACGGATCACGGGGAACAAATCCCGAACAAACACCACCGTGTACCCGCGGGTGGACACACGGGTAGTGCCCCACCCGTGGTTCCGCCCGCGGGAACACATTCCCACAGGGCTTTGTACCCGTGGGTAGGCCGACGGGTGGTGCCCCGCCCGCCGTTCCGCCCGCGGGAACATTCCTGTTCCACAACAAATCCCTTCGGGGATTTTTTTCTCCAAACACAAATTCAAGTCCAAAACATGCCAAATCTCACCCAACACAACGAAATGACTTGAACCATGGAATATGCCAAGCAATGGCACAAAGGAACCCTAAACACAAGCTCTAGATATGCAATATCACAAGACAAATGCATAAACCCTCACATTTCATAGCAAAACACAAGTAGAGTCCAAGAAATCACATATAGGTAAGCAAAATAGGTTTTGTAGAGCATGGGTTACCTCTTGTAGACCAAAAGACTTCACTTTACACCACAACAAGCTCCCCACAAGGCTTACTTTCCAAACCCACTTCAAGATTAAACCAAAAGATCATAAAGATCCTACCTTTAAGAAAAAGACAACTAAGATGGAACCAAAAAGACAAGACAAACTTAGATCTTACCCTCCTAGATGCCCAAACAGGTGAAAGATTGAATCTTGGAAGCAAAACTTGAAATCTTGACAAGGGTCTAAACTTGGCTTGGAGAATAAGCTACACTTCTTTTCTAGAGAGAATGTAGAGCTAATTTCTAAGAATTGTAAGGAATGAAAGGAAGAAGACTTCTAGGTTAGGTTACAATACTAACTCTTGGTGAAAGGACAAGAATACCCTTACTAACCTTTAGAAAATGTAAGGAACAAGGGAACTCCCCTCAAAGCACAAGGTACAACACAACTTAAAGGTTGACTAGTCAAATACTAGTCTTTGAGTATTAAAAATCAGGATTTTAGGAATTAATTCCTCAAATGAAATAGGATTAATTACTCAATTAATCCATGGATTGAAATGTGGATTTTTGGGGTGTCACATCCTCTCCCCCTTCAAAGAAGCTTCGTCCCCGAAGCTTGGGTACGACGAATTAAAAGTAAACGGTGAAAGGAAACAACGTTGTGACAAGAAGTTCAAGAATAACTCTTTTGGTCAAAAACTCCAAAAGAACTCACAAGGATTCCAAGGCAAAGAAGTATTCCAAAGCAAGAAAGAAGGCATTTCGAATTCAACGATTGGTCAAGAGTTTAACAAACGGATAAATTGAGCATCAAGAACTCTAGCCTCACACAACCACCAACTTCTAGGCAACAACCAAGAACTAAACAACTAACTCCAAACACCAACTTACTAAGCTAGCTAAACAACAAGACAACAAGCAAAACAAGCAAGCACGCAAGGCAAACAACAACCTATCACCAAGCTAACAACAGCTAATAAGGAAACAACAAGGAAAAAGGCGAACAGGATTACCACAACACAAACTAGAACTCCTCACTCTCCGACTCCTCGGCCTCAACAGACTTTTCTTCGTCTTCGTCTCTGCAGCTAGAACTGACTTCAATCTGGTCCAACCTCTGATACACTGCGACGAACTGCGCCTTCATAAACGCGAAACCCTCGGCGATCATGCTGTTCTGCTGACGAAGCAAGGTGACAACGCGCTCCTCATGTGCCAAGACATCATGCCCTCTCTTCGTGCGGGCTTCATTCCTTCTCCGGTTTTCCTCACTGTCCGAATCACTTTCTTCAGCTTCGGCGGCCTCCGGTGCTCCTACTTCTTCCTCTAGGTCTGCTTCCTCCTCAACTTCTTCGTCACCGCCCAAACTCTGGACTGCGAGGCTCAACTTCCCGGCAGGGATTCCAAGCTCAGTAGCTAACTCCGCCCATTCATCAGGTGTTTTCCTTGCAACCTCCTCAAGCGTGATGTACTCACCATCATCCAACTGAAACGGATTACAACTCCGGAGATTGGCGGTATCCAACATCATCTTTCCCACGGCCTTCGGGAGACAACCTTCCACACTAACACCCTTTTTAACCAAGATCCAACTCAACACCATCCCATAAGGTAAGTTCTTCCGATTGTGATCCCGGCAAAACACCATGTGTTGCATCATCAAAGCAGGCAGGTTGAACTTAACCATGTTCTTGAGGCAAAAGGAAAAGGTGCATTCCAACGTACCCAACAAACTGCTCTTGCTGTTATTAGGCAACAAACAATCCGACACCAACATCACCAAGATCCTTTGCTCTGCAGACAACCACTTCTTCTCCGGCCTAGAGGCTTGAGTGAAACCACTCGTACGGCCCAACAGGTAGCTCAAATAGTCACGGTACCCCATGGTATCCGTACTAATCCAAGAATGACCACTGTACTAAGCCACTCCGGTAGCAGACAAACTCAACAACTGAGCCAACCTCTTTTCAGATAACACAACCTTCACACCTCTCACCTTAGAGGTGATCTCGAATCTATCGCCCTCCTTTGTCACAACCATGTGACGATAAAACTCTTTCACCAAACTCGGGTAAGTCTCGGCCCTTATGGCGAGAAACCCATCCAACAAACCTTGATACCTAAGCATATCCAACAAGGAACTAGGAAAAGATTCCAAATCAAAAGCTTTACCTTTAAGAACAAGGTAGTGGGTATCCACCCATTCCGCTTTCCTAGCCAAACTTGACCTTCTAGTCAAATACTAGTCCTTGAGTATTAAAAATCAGGATTTTAGGAATTAATTCCTCAAATGAAATTGGATTAATTACTCAATTAATCCATGGATTGAAATGTGGATTTTTGGGGTGTCACAAGTGTTAGGGAATAAAATGAAAGATGACTCTAGGTTAGCTTGGGATACAAACATAAGGTGAAAAGTCTTCTTTACCGGTACTAAAATGGAAAAGTGTAAGGAGACAAGGGAACTATTCATGAAGATTGACTAGTCAATTACTAGTACTTGACTATTGAATTTTCAGGATTTTTAAGAATAAATCACCAATTAGGTTAGGATTAATTACTTAATTAATCCCTAAATAGAGTTTTGGATTTACGGGGTGTCACATCCACTCCCCCTTAAATGAAGCTTCGTCCCCGAAGATTGGGTACGACGAATTAAAACAAAACGGTAAAACGAAACAACAATGTGACAAGAGAGTCAAGAATATCCTTTTGGTCAAAACTTATAGGATTCAAAAGGTACCAAAAATGATCAAGAAGTCATAGCATTGAAAGGTTGAAAAGAAATAACCAACAGAGTTCTTTGAGCATATCAAACACTTAAGCAAAACACCACGACTAAACTCCTATCCCACACCAACGTTCTAAACAACTAGGTCCTAGAAGAACAACTTACAAAGCTAACTACTCAACACAACTAGCAAACAAGAACGAACACACAAAGCAACCAACAAAGCAACAAGCAAACGGTAGCAACAACGCAAAAGGTAACAACAAGCTAAAGAAAGGTAGACGGGATTACCACAACACCGCACTAGAACGACTCGCTCTCCAATTCTTCGGTGTCTTCATCGAACTCCTCATCATCTCCTCTTCTGCTCGAGCTGGCCTCTATCTGATCTAACCTCTGATGAACTGCAACGAACTGCGTCTTCATAAAAGCAAAGCCCTCTTCTATCATCCTGTTTTGTTGGTGTAGAAGGGTGACTACACGCTCCCCGTGTGTCATAGCATCGTGCTCTCTCTTGGTTCGGGCTTCTCTCCTCCTCTGATTCTATTCACTCTCTGAGTCACTCTCCTCAACCTCGACAGCTTCTCCTACCTCCACATCCTCCTCATGGTCTTCTTCTTCATCATCCCCCACATCACCTCCTAGGCTTTGAACCGCGAGATTCAACTTCCCAACAGGAATCTCGAGCTCAACAACCAACTCGTCTCTCTCCTCGAGGGTTTTCCAAGCAACTTCCTCAAGCGTGATGTACTCACCATCATCCAACTGGAACAGGTTGCAACTCCGCAAATTGGTGGCATCCAACACCATTTTACCTAAGGGCTTCGGCACACAACCTTCAACACTCACGCCTTTCTTGACAAAGATCTAACTCAAAACCATCACGTACGGTAGGCTCTGCCTGTTGTGGTCTCGATAAAAGACCATGTGTTGCAACATCAAGGCCGGCATATTAAACTTCACCATGTTCTTCAAACAGAAGGCAAAGGTACACTCTAGCTTTCCCAACAACCGACTTTTGTTGTTATTGGGCAACAAACAATCCGATACAAGCATAACCAAGATTCTCTGCTTGGCAGACAACCATTTCTTCTCCGATCTCGAGGCTTGAGTGAAACCACTAGTCCGATCCAACAGATAACTCAAATAGTCCCGGTACCCCATGGTATCCGTACTAATCCAAGAGTTACCACTGTACTGTGAAATTCCCGTAGCGGTTAGACTTAAGAGCTGAGCTAGCCTCTTTTAAGAAAAAAAAAACTTTCACACCTCTTACCTTAGAGGTAACTTCTAGCTTCCCACCATCTTTAGTCACAACCATGTGACAGTAAAACTCCTTAACCAAGCTCGGGTATGTCTAAACCCTTATGGTGAGAAACCCATCCAACAAGCCTTGGTATCTCAACATATCTAACAAGGAACTAGAAAAATATTCCGGGTTAAAAGCTTTACCTTCCAAAATGAGATAGTGGGCATCCACCCATTCCACTTTCCTTGCCAAGCTTGTTCTCCTAGGCATGGTTGCAAGATGACCCAAAGCTCAAAGAGAAGACCCAAAGCTTTTTCTCCTCTTTTCTTCTTCTTCTCTCGCTCTGTCTCTCTCTCTCTCTCTTGATCTCTCGCTGCTCTCTCGGCTTCATGGTAAACACAGCAGATCGGCGACGGAGCTCCGGCATGTGGCGGCGTCGGCAGGTGGCGTCAGCGGAGGTCTTCGGTCGCGACGGGTGGTGGGGAGGGGGTGTCTCGGCTGGTGCACACGAGTGGAGGGGGAGAATGGAAAAAGAATTGAGGGTTTAGGGATTTTGTGGAAAAATTGGGAAAGATAAGATTTATTTTGGGGATTTTGGGTAAAGTGAGAAATTATGGGTTAAGTGGGATTAAAATGGGTAAAGTTTAAGAAACATAACTAGCTCAAGTGTTTTAAGGGTTGGGTTGGTAAATGGTACACTCGACTTTGAAACTTAGGGGTTACAATTTTAAAATTAACTTGGTCTTTTAGGCTACACAAGAAGAAATTTCTATGGGATTTTCTACTATAAATTCAAAATGGCATTTAAATAAATTTAGGTGACTCACAAGGAAGATGGGTTCCAAGAGTTCATGTGCAAGGCTATGGAATTGACAAGTATAACCCATTTTAGAGACAAACAATTAACTCCACGAAAGACTTTCACTTAAGACCAAAAGAATCACAAAACAAGGAAGCAAGGCAACACAAAAAGGCAACAAGGAACAAGATATATTCTCAAGACAAGGGTAGGCTTAGAAAAGGGTTACCTGCCGTCTCGTCCTCAACCAGTCCCTCTGTCTCAACCTGAGATCGCCCTATCACGAAAACCCGACCCGAAGGTCTAGCTCCGGCTGCTCCTCGACTCGAGCTCCCTCCCGATGGTCCTCCGGATCCCGAAGATGGTGGCAACGCCCTTTGATTGGCTTGATGAGGACACTCGGCAATCTTATGTCCTCTCTCCCCGCATCGGAACGCATAACCATTGCAATCCTTGCACTCATGCTCTTTCCCACACCTTTGACACGCAAACGTCTTGGCTTGGCTTCTGGGCTCCGTTCGAGTTGGTCCTTGTGTTGGAGAAGGTGCGTTCTTGGCTTGGAAGTTCTGCCTTGGCCTCTTGAAGTTGGATGATCCACCACTCTCGTTCCTCTTCATAGCAAGCTCAAAAGATCCACGTTGCAACTGCTGCACCCGATACAAGTCCGCGGCACTCAAGTAAGCTTCCTTCAAAGACCTCGGCCTGCTCACGGTTAAAGCCTTGCGTGCCTCGTAGTTCAATCCGGCTACGAACTTCTCAACTTTTGCAAGCTTGGTGGGGACAAGCATCCTGGCGAAGCGAGCGAGCTCCAGAAACCTCTTGTGGTACTCAACCACCGATGATGAACCTTGCTGGAGGTGCAGAAAGTCTTCATACATGTGCCGGGTTGAACCGCTCTCGCATCCAGTCCTTCAAGGCCGTCCAGTCAAAGTCGGGCTCCTCAAGACACGCGGGTCCCTCGTATACCCACCACAAGTCGTCTTTGTGGCTGAAGTAGAAGGACGCTAACTCTACTCGGCACTCCTTGGGGCACCCAACGACGGAGAAGATCTTGTCGAACATCCGAACCCACTCTTCAAGAACAACGGGGTCTTCCTCACCGGCGACCATCGGAGGTCTATGGCCCGATACAAGGCGCCCTACATCTCTATGCCCGGTAGGCTGTGGAGGTGGAGTGGGAAGGATGTTGTGCAACAACGCTTCGTTGAGGGTCTGCATGGTCTGCGTGAGCTGTTGCAGATTCTGGGCTAGCTGTTCGTTTGTTGTGGTCTCCGGCGTGCGTGCGCGTTAACATGGTGGTGCCATTGCAAAGCTTCTACAACAACAACACTGTTAGGAAACAAAACGACAAGCAAGCAAGCAAACTATAAATAACACACAGCTCACCGCACATCCTAAGAGTCTTAAGTCTTAAGCACTTAGATACTTACGATCATCTGAGCGTCTCAAACCACACTTAACCTCTTAAAAGTCTAGACTCTAGCATCCTAGGCTCAAACCTAGGCTCTGATACAAACTGTAACACCCCCGATTTTCATGCCATTTTAAACTTAATTATGTAAGATAACTAACCACAAAAACATAAAGCATAGCACAGCGGAAGTCTAATATATAAAGCCAGAAAACAGGGAGTGTTATGCCACGTTCACATCAATGTGAACGCACAGGCAAAAATCGACAACAACAATCTAATGTATTCAACAAAACAGGCACACAGGCCCAAAACACAATCTAAACTGTCCAGGGAGTCTAATCTAGCCGTGTCTAACGCGCTCGCCGACTACTCAGGACCTGAAAAGCACATAAAGAAATGGGAATAATGCTGGTAACCCATGAATACGCGTTAAATATCATACATAGATAGTATTATACAAAATCATTTTTGAAACGGAATACTGTATATATCAGTTCAAAGCAAGGGATAGAAGTCAACCGCAAAAACTCTATATCACTCACAACAAGGACAAGGGGAAACACATCCCAAACACATTAAGACATGACAACAACAACACATGTACAACTCAAGGTGTATTCTACCATCACCCAGTAGAATACCACCCGATATGCTCAACAGATAAGAATAGAGAAACACACATCGGCAACACATGGCTTCGTGACATCACTCATCACGAATATAATAATCCATCCTTATGCCCGGTTCCAACCTTATGGCTACCCCCAACCTTATAACTAGTTCCAACCATTACCTCCAGGACCCCTATACATCCAAGTCCAACCTTATGCCTCCGGGAACCGTCGTTCCCCCACCAACAACCACCAACAATTTCAACCAATTCATAGTACACCAGGGTACCGTTCACAACACACGGCCGAAGCCACCCAAAACACGTGAACCCGACACACACGTCACAACTCCATAATCACGTCATGGCCACCACGAGGACCACTGCCGTACCTTGGTGACTAATGTCTCATACCATTAATTGTGCAATACAGGTACAGCCAACACACACAACACCATCATAGGAATCAATCAATGGATCACAACAACGATATGAAACCATACTCAACAAGGGAAGGATCACAATCCGACAACAACGATGATCAACACAAGTCATCATCCACAATAGGAAAGTACAAACCACACACGCTAGCATTTCAACACCAAACTAGCATGCTTATCAAAAGGGTAAACAAAACATAGTTCCGAAGAACATACAAGACTCATCATGGTTCAACGAATCACAAGGTTGAACATTTAGGCTTTAGCACGATTCAAGAAACCAAAAACCTACATGGAATCCTACCATATAGTTCTAGACTTACGAAACATCAAGGAGACACTCAAAAGCCCAACAAAAGAACACCGGGAAGTCAAAACATCAATTACTGAGTCAAAAGAATCACGGGGAACAAATCCCCAACAACCAACATATATGTACTCGCGGGTGGGGCCACGGGTGGACCCCCACCCCTGGTTCCGCCCGCGGGAACCACATCCCACACCACTTGTGCCCCGCGGGTGGGGTGGCAGGTAGTGCACTACCCGCCATTCCGCCCGCGGTACATGCCCTGTACCAAAATAATCCCTTCGGGGATTTTCAACACCAAGTCCAAATTCAAGTCCAAAACACCCAAAATCTCACAAAATACAACAATATTACTTGAATCAAAGGAATAGCTAAGCAATGGCATACAAGAACCCTAATAACAAGCTCTATATATGCATTTTCACAAGACAATGCATCAACACTCACATTTCATAGCAAAAATCACAAGTAGAATCCAAGAAATCATCATATAGGTAAGAAAATAGATTTTGTAAAGAATGGGTTAACTCTTGTAGCCTAAACCTTCACTTATTACACCTTTACAAGCTTCTAACAAGGCTCTCCTTCAACACCAACTTCAAGAACACACCAAAAGATAACAAAGATTTCATCTTTAGAAAAAGACACCTTAAAAGGTACCAAAAACACTAAAGGATCAAAGATCTTACCCTCATATATGCTCAAGAGTAAGAAAGGTGGAATCTTGGAGACCAACTTGAAAGATCTTGGAATGCCCAAACTTGGCTTGAAGAAGAAGCTAGCTAAATTTCTAGAGCGAAGGAGGAGCTTTTGTTTTGAGAGTGTTAGGGAAAAAGATGAAAGATGACTCTAGGTTAGCTTGGGATACAAACATAAGGTGAAAAGTCTTATTTGCCCTTACTAAAATGGAAAAGTGTAAGGAGACAAGGGAACTATTCATGAAGCATAGGGTGCAACCCATTGACTTAGATTGACTAGTCAATTACTAGTCCTTGACTATTGAATTTTTAGGATTTTTAAGAATAAATCACCAATTAGGTTAGGATTAATTACTTAATTAATTCGTAAATAGATTTTTTGATTTACGGGGTGTCACAATTGAATGGCACTGTGGCACCATCTTGATATGTTGGTGGTTGAAAGGTGGTTTGTCGGTGGAGGCATGTAGTTGCTTGGAGGCATAAGGGGTGGGGATATAAGGGTGGCCTAGAGGTATAGGTTGGAATTGATATAAGGACGGAGGGGAGCTACAAGGTTGGAACTTGGTATAAGGTTGGAGGATGAATTGTGTGCTTTGATGACTACTTGCTAATTGATTGTATTGAATGCCTTAGTTGCCTCTATTTGTTATTTGCATGCTTATCTGCCCGTTAGGTCTTGCTTTGCATGTTTAGGGTGCCTATTAGTTCTTATGATTATTCTATGATATTGAGTTTGTTAATATGCCTTGAGTCTTGATCTTGGATTTAAACTAGAGTCTCGTAAGTATATATGTATTCTAGTTTCAAAATGAGTTTCTTATATCTAACTATATTGTACTTAACGCGTTGGAGTGGGTTACCAGCATTATTCGCTGACGGTTGTTACACCGAATGTTTTTCAGGAACAGTGAGTAGCTTCGGAGCGCGCTAGTGGATTCGCGGACTTAGTTTAGATAGTTCTAGCTTGGATGAGATGGCCAGTGTGCCTTGATTTGTATTTGGGTATTAGTTATGGTTTATGCTTTTTAAGTTAGTTTAGCATGTGCATCTGAGTTCTCCAGCTCAGATGTGGCATAGCACCCCGACTACTATGTCTAGTTTATGCTCTGTTTGGGAATTAATAAGAGATTAGCCTTTATTTTATAGGTTTTAAATATCTTGAAATTTAGGGGTGTTACACAGTAAGCCCAAGAAGATTGACCAGAAAATTAGAGTAAGGAACGAACACTGAGATCTTGAGTTCAAGAAATACGAGTAAGCTAGATCGGCTAAACTAATATTTTAAGCCCACGATTTCTGATACCAATTGAAAAAGCTCATGGATCTTGAATGCAAGAAAACAAGGAAAAACTAAAAGTTCCAACACCACAAACTTAATTTGATTATTAAGCTGGACTAGCTCCAGGATCTACTCCAGACAGACAAAACGAACAAATATATAAAGCAATCAAAGGAACAGTGCACCAGGATATGGTCACGCAGTTCGAGCCTCATTCCTACGTCTGCGTTACCACTCACGTCAACCCAACTCCACTAGATGAAAAAAGAGTACAATAGGAGAGTACATTACACACAAGTGTAAAAACAACTAACTACTCCAGAAACTACTCCAGTGTCATCATGGACTTGGCGTGCAGGCTGTCTCCTTCTTCATGCGAACCAGTCTTCATCACTGAACAACAAGCTTGAGCAATTGAGGCAGTAGTGAGGAACAAATTTAATTCATCAAAAGTGTTGCATGAATGCTAAATACGTTAGCCATTTATAGTAGTAAAATGCAACATCCACTAGTACAAACTTGACAAAAAATATTAGACTATTAGCATCTGTTGTTTGAAAATTAGAGACTAAAACTCGCACGGTGGTATTTTTGTAATATTATGAACAACAATTAGCATCTGTTGTTTAAAATAACAGGAGGGAAAATCATCGCCTTTTTTTAAAAAAAAAAAATCGTAGACAACAGACTATTGTTCTAATCAGAACAGTAGCATGTGGTCTATATGATAAAATATAATAATAATAATATTAATAATAATAATAATAATAATAATAATAATAATAATAATAATAATAATAATAATAAAACAATATTTCGCTAAAGCGTACGTAGTAAGCCTCTTTCTTCACCAACTCCTTAGCCCTTCTTCACCAACCACCGCCGATGCTCTCCATCTCCAATATTTCGTATGTAGCAGTCACCGCCCGCGACCTCCATCTTCATTATTTCACTGACCACCGCCGAATTTAGCCATCGGTTGAGAGGGAAGGTTCGCCAGCGACCTCTAGTAGCGACTTCAGCCATAGATTGAGAAGGCAGCTTTGGCGGCGAGCTCCAGAGCTAGGTGACAATGAAGGTTCAGAGGCGACCTCCTGTTGCGCTGCGTCGACCTCCACCGGCGACCTTCAAGTCTTCAACTGCTCTTCAGGTACATACTATGCGACTTCTTTATTATTATTATTATTATTATTATTATTATTATTATTATTATTATTATTATTATTATTATTATTATTATTATTATTATTTGATTTTATGTGTGCTTTATTATTTTATTATTATTATTATTATTATTATTATTATTATTATTATTATTTTTATTATTATTATTATTATTATTTGATATAATGTGTGCTTTATTTTATTATTATTATTATTATTATTATTATTATTATTATTATTATTATTATTATTATTTGATATAATGTGTCCCTTATTTATTATTATTATGTCATATAATGTGTGCCTTATTATTATTATTATTATTATTATTATTATTATTATTATTATTATTATTATTATTATTATTATTATTATTATTATTATTATTGTTATGTGATATAATGTGTGCCTTATTATGTAGTCTATTTCATTTTTTTTAGGTAAATTTAAATTGCTTAAAAACCAAACAGAAATGTAAATTATTGATTAAAGCATTATAGATTTTAAACTGGAATAAAACCTACTAATGCAAAGGAATAAAATAAAGTTTCAAATATGTAATCCCAAATTGGAAAAAACTGACCAAATGCTTAATTATAGATTCTCAATTTTATTATATAGACTAAATACCTTATCCATCTTCATTTGTCTATATCTTACATGATATGTATTTCGGTTAAAGTTTCATAATCTTGCAGATGAGACATATGGATCGTAGTTGGATGTATGAGAAACGCAATACACATGAATACATGCTAGGGGTTGAAAATTTTATAAAATATGCTGAAGAAAATAAAAGCAAAAATGGTGAAGAATTTTGTAACACCCCGTGTTACGATCCCTAAAAACAATTAATCATTTAACCAATTACCCAAAAGAAAGAATTAAATCATAATAATTAATTAGGAGAGGCCCACCAGAGTCCATGGGCCTTATCCCTAAACCCAATCCTTAGTCCTAAAAGGAATAGATTTAGCAAACCTATAGTAATTAGGCCCTAAGTAAGACTCTTAGATATATAAATAGGGAACATAAGGAGGCACCTAGAACTCCCACCACAATAATCTCTCACCACACCAAGAATTCCAAGAATTCCCCTAGGAGAAATCAAGAAAGAAGAAAGCTTAAAGAAAGACCCTTCATACCCAAGGAATCAATTAAGGCTAAGAGGTAACCCATGTCTCAACTAAACCTATTTTCATAGCTATGATTCCCCCTTAGGATTTCCCATATTATTGTGTGTTGATGATTCGTTGTATTGATAATTGGTGTTATGATTCCATTGATGTTCTTGATGATCTTGACGATGATAGGTTCTTGATAATTATGGTGTTCTTGATGAGTATGTGGCGTTCTTGATGATTATATGATGTTCTTGATAATTGTAGGATGTTCTTGATATTCTCACCGAATCTTGATATTAAAAGATGAATTGTGTTCTTGTTGATTTAAAAGGGATTAGAACCCTAGGTTGTACCGTGAAACTCGTGTGGTATTATCCTTGGTGTATTGGGCGGGAATTCACATGCTTGGGTGTTAATTATGTTTAGAAAAGAATGATAGGATATGTGCCGCATGTTTCTTGATTTTGATCCGTTAATTGTCTTCGTATTGTTGTCAATTGCGTTCGAAAGTGTCTAAGCATGGCTTTGGGTTCCACTAAGGTTCCCGGGGCGTTTTTGGTGAGGAAGAGTCAGTGGGGGGTACGTGGGGGTAGGGGACCCGCCAACAACCCGCGGCCAAGATGGCCAGTCCCGGCAGCGGGCAGCTGCCCGTCGGGCACCCGCTGCCCGGAACAGTAACACCGGCGGGCAGCCGGCGGGTGAACCCTCACCCATCGGCTACCCGCTGGAAAATACCCCAACTCGGGATTTTGGCTTCCCCGTTTGATGTCCCCTCGTCCCCCGTGGTGTCCTAACGGACCCCTCCCATCGTGCCTATGTCTAGTTTGATGTTCGGACACCATTCGTAGGTTGAAAGAGTCTTGTATGTTACATGCTAGTTGAATGGGTATCCCGTTGGCCTAGGCATAAGAAGTATGAACCCCTTAGGACTATTCTTAGTTGTGGATGACCACGCATAGGTTTCGTTATACGATTTCTCACCCTTCCCAGTATGCTAATGTGGGCTGCCTGTACTTGCTATGTGTTATGTGTGCATGTTACCCCAATTTGGTTGCGATCAAATTGGTTATACGGGCAGTTGGATGGGTTGAGAACCATCCTAACTGTTAACCAGGCCGGTTGTGAACGGTCAGGTATATAAATATTATATAGGGCTGCGGTCCACCGTTTGGTTGCGATCAAACGTTTCTACATGAGCTGCGGTTCATATTTCCTGGCTGCGGTCAGATGTCATACTCTTGGGCTGCGGTCCATTGTTTGGTTGCGATCAAACTATGATGAGCCGCGGTTCATCGGTTGGTTGCGATTGACCCCTCCGTATTGTGAGACGGGGCAGGGTGCTGCGGGGCCGTGTCAGAGCTATATGCGCTGACCCTCATGTATGGGCATGCGATTGGACCTGTGGCGCCAACAAAGTGTGCTATGTGTTGAGATGAGAAGGATTGATGTTATGACTGTTATGGAAACGTGACCATAGGACTCTTGCTAGTAAACTATACATGCTTAATCGTGATTGTTGGTTGTGCTCATTTATAATTGTGCCCTATGTTGAGAACTGTATATGCTTGATTATGACCGTTGATTGTGTGTACCCCTATTTGTCGAGTCGGTTCCCTGATTTGAAAGCTAGAGTCTCTTAGGATATATCTTCATGCTTCGAAATGACTTTTCGTATATCTATGTATATATCTATATGTATTGTATTTCAACGCGTTGGAGTGGGTTACCAGCATCTCTCGCTGAACAGATATATTTGGCTTTCAGGCACAAAAGAGTAAGCACGGGAGCGCGCTAGAACCTCGGAGCATAGAAGTAGATAGTTTCCTTTTTCGCCTGCGTGCCATGTTATGCATTCTCTTTATTAAGGATATTAGCTAGTTAGCCTGTGCACCTGAGTTCTCCAGCTCAGGTGTGGCATAGCACCCCCGTACTCTTTGTATTGTGTTTTGGGATTTAATGAGATTCTACCTTTATTACATAAGCTTCAAAAGTTTTAAAATTTCGGGGTGTTACAAATTTCTTGTGTGCCCATGTTATGATTGTAAGAATCTTAGGAAATTTCGTAGTTCTGAGCAAGTGAGGAGTCATTTAATATGTCGTGGCTTTAAGGAAGATTATAACATGTGGATATGGCATGGTGAAAGTGTACTTCCTAGTAATAGAATAGACAATGATGATGAGAATGATGATGATAATGTTGAAAAGAATGTAGACAATGAGGAAAATGAAGAGAATGAATGAATAGATGAACTCATGTGTGATATGCAAGGAGATGATAGTGAAATTCCTCCTATATTTGAAAGTTTTTCTATTGATTCAGAAAAATCTGTGTACTCTGGGTGTAGTAAATTTCAAAGTTATCTGTTGTTCTAAAATTATATAACTTTAAAGCATTGAATCGGTAGAGTGATAAGAGCTTTACGCAATTATTAGACATTTTAAAAGACATGTTTCCTAATGATAATGAGCTTCCTATTTCAACTTATGAGGCTAAGAAAATGTTATACCCACTGGGCATGGAGGTCAAGAAGATACATGCATGTCCAAATGATTGTGTATTGTATTGGAAGGAATACAGTAACTTGCATGTATGTCCAAAGTGTGGAGCATCACATTATAAGAGAAAAAATGTTGCTTATCGGTGTGAGGATAAGAAAAACCCTCCAACGAAGGTGCTATGGTATTTACCTGTGATACCAAGATTCAAACACTTATTCGCAAATAAAAATGATGCAAAGAATTTGCAGTGGCATGCTAAAGGGAGGAAGGAAGATGGAAAATTAAGACACCCATCCGATTCTCCTCAGTGGATGAACATTAATAGAATGTTTCCTGAATTTGGCAATGAAAATAGAAAGGGCTTGGGTTATGCACCGATGGAATGAACAACCATGGCAACATGAGTAGTTCGACATAACACTTGGCTGGTTCTTTTGGTAGCTTACAATCTTCCTCCTTGGTTGTGTATGAAGCGCAAGTACATCATGTTGTCATTGCTTATTTCAGGGCCTAAACAATCAGGGAATGACATAGACGTGTACTTAGCACCACTTGTGGAAGATTTGAAAATGTTGTGGGATGAAGGAGTGAGGTGTTTGATGCATATAGTCAAACCGACTTCACTTTGCGAGCCATGTTATTTTGTACAATAAATGATTTTCCAGCATATGGTAACTTATCAGGTATACTACAAAAGGAGCGAAGGCATGCCCTATTTGTGAAGATGAAACAAGTGATCTTTGGTTGAGTAATAGTAGAAAGAATGTATTCATGATCATCAAGTCTTCCTCCCTATTGGTCATCCTTATCGAAAGAGGAAAAAGTGTTTCAACGGTAAAGCTGAGACTTGTGTGGCCCGCTTTCCATTATCAGGGCATGCAGTTTATGAACGAGTCAAAAATGTTAAAGTTGATTTGGGAAAAACCTCTAAAACTGTTGAAAATGGTCTTTGGAAAAAAAGGTCAATTTTTTTGGACCTACCATATTGGGAGCATTTATTTGTACGTCATTGTGTGGATGTAATGCATGTGGAAAAAAATGTGTGTGACAGTATTGTTGGGACGTTATTGAATATCCTGGGTAAAACTAAAGATGGAATTAAAGCTAGAAAAGATATGGTAGAAATGGGAATACGAGATAAGTTAGCACCACAAGAATCAGGAAAGCGGACATACTTACCTCCAGCTTGTTATACCATGTCTAAAAAAGAGAAAACAAGATTTTGTGGATGTTTGAATGATGTGAAGGTTCCTTCAGTTTACTCATCCAATATTAAGAAACTTGTTTCAATGAAGGAGTTGAAGTTGATTGGTATGAAGTCTCATGATTGCCATGTTTTAATGCAACACATGTTACCTGTTGCTATTCGGGATGTTTTACCAAAAAATGTTAGACATGCCATTACAAAGCTTTGTTTCTTTTTAAATGTTATTTGTAGTAAAGTTGTTGATCCAGAGGTGTTGGATGATTTGCAAGCAGATGTGGTAGTGACTCTATGTCAATTTGAAATGTATGTCCCCCCATCATTTTTTGACAATATGGTGCACTTAATTATTCACTTAGTGAGAGAAATTAAGTTGTGTGGTCCAGTGTTCTTAAGGTATATGTATCCGTTTGAGAGGTATATGGGGATACTTAAAGGTTACGTGAGAAATCGGTTCTGACCAGAAGGTAGTATCATTATTGAAGGTTATGTTGCTGAGGAAGTGATTGAGTTCTGTACTGATTATTTGGCAAATGTTGAATCTATTGGTGTTCCAAAATCTTGTCATTAGGGTAGGCTTATAGGAGAAGGTGTTATTAGGCAAAAACTATTTTTACCAAGTGCTGATATGGGTGATAAAGCTCACCAGATTGTATTGCAACATACTTATGAGGTTCATCCATACTTGGACGAGCAATCACAATTGCACATTTATGAGATGGTTCAGTGATAGAGTGATGCGACAGTTATCTGAAGTGCCAAATAACATCAGTGAAACCATTAAGGTATACAATACTTTTACGTATTGACTTTTACCTTATTAAGTATTGACTATTAATTTAATAATTTAATATACTTTAAAACTAAGTATTGACTACACTTTTTTCTTTTATTTGAAACCATTCAGTGGTTAGCATATGGCCCTGATATGCTTGTCAATTGTTTCGAAGGATATGACTAGTGGTTATACCTTTTACAGAAAACGTCAAGATGATAAGAGTGTAGTACAAAACAATGGAGTTACATTAGTAGCACCATCTATAGATTACTCTAGTGCTAGAGAGGCCAAGCCAGTAGATGCTTCTATGTCATATTATGGTGTGATTGAAGACATTTGGGAACCTGATTATAACGCTTTTAGGATTCCCTTATTCAAGTGTAGTTGGGTTGAAAACAGACGAGGTGTTCGAATTGATGAATTGGGTTTTACTTTGGTAGATTTTGGTTGACTGGGTTATCATGATGAGCCATTTATACTTTCATCTCAAGCAAAACAAGTCTTTTATGTTTCGGATCATGTTAATAGTAAGTAGTTAGTTGTATTACAAGGAAAACGAAGTATTGTTGGCGTTGGAGATGTTGCGGATGAAGAAGAATATGATCACTATGATGAAATGCCTCTGTTTTCTACTGGTATTCAACCTTTAATTAGGGGAAGATATCATTGAAACAAGTTACATGCGTTGTGATCACGGGGGAGGGCTTGTGGGTTGATCATCACACATAATTTTTTTTTGTTGAAAAATTGTAAGTTTATTTGCTTGGTGTGTACTAATTATTACTTGTTGAACATTTTATTAATGCTTCAAAATATTGACATATATATCTTATTAATAAAGATTTTTGTGAAAAAAAAAATGTATAACATTTATAAAAAAAAATATTGACATATATATTTTTGCATGTGTAGATACAATATAATGGTGGATCATTCACAGCCTACTTCAAGTTCTAAATCACAATCGAAGACCAGAGGTCCCACAACCTGCAAGAGATTGAAAAAGAAGAAAGGGGATGAAGTAATAAGTATTGAGTTTGATGAGTATCATAGACCACTCGGCCAGTTTAGGAAGAACTTCAAGTCCTACATTGCCACTTTGGCTCGATTACATGTGGATACTAATATTAGTGATTGGCATAAAGTTGAAAAAGGATTGAAGGATACAATATGGGATGATGTAAAGGTATACAATACTTTTATCTATTGATATTTACCTTATTAAGTATTGACTATTGATTTTTTTTTTCTTGTGCGCAACCAGAATGTTTTCAACATTGAGGATGATAAGTTGAAAGAAACAGTATTAAAGATTGTTGGGCAACGGTTGAAGGATTTCAAAACAAGATTAGGGCGTGAGTACATTAACAAGAAGCACCCAAAATATGAATCTCCATGTGAGTTTTATAGTTTCTTGACGCAAGCACAATGCGATATTTTAAAAGCAAATCGCCTGAGTGAAGAGTTCAAGGTATGATTAATTAAATTGTGATAATAGTTTGAATGTCTTATTATTTGTATATGTTATCATGATTAAAAATTTCCTCTCTGTGTTCATGAGTACAGTGACTAATTATGTTGTCATGTCTGGCTTTATTTTGGATAATGCTCATGCTCATTACTGAATGTTAGGCTTTTGTCTGCATTTTGTAAAGTATTACTACAAAAGTTTTTATATTTTGTTTCCTATGACTGGATAGTGATGCCTGTAATGTATATAATGGAGAATGAATGAGAATAAAGAAAAAATAGATGTTGCTTTCACAAACTACTTTTTACTATATATCTATTTCTTTTTTGAAAGGTTATATATCTATTATTATTCTCAATTCTGTTGAATTATACTATCTTCATCACAGAATATTAAATGTATTTGTGTGTTCCTACTCTTGAAAACTAGACATTTATTTGAATCCTATTTTGCTTTGAATTCTTTTAAGTCATGAACTTTAGTGTAACTAGAAACTGCATGACCTCTGCATTAGTCCACTCATAGGAGGAAAGTGAAACAGCAAGGGCAAAGCAACGAAAAAATGTACATCCACATTATTTAGGATCAGCGGGATATGCAGGTAAAACGCCTGAGTGGCTTGTAGCATATCCTATTTCAACTCAATTTTCCTCTGCAACTATTAGCTCGACACTTGCGCCAAATGACCGTGGTCTAGATTGGATTCAAGCAAGATCTAAAAAAAGAGATGATGGAAAATACTACATTCCCAATGAGAAAACAATAGGTGTTGTTCAAAAAATTGTAAGTTTTGTTGACTGGAGATGATTTGTCAAATTCAAGGCAAAAAAGGGAATACTAAGTCAAGCAAGAATTAGGAATTATATTCCTAATCTAAATAGGAATAGCAACCCTATTCCTATCCATCCTATAACTCTCGGCCTATAAAAGAAGCAGCTCCACAACTCTTCAGGATAAGCTTTCAAGATCTAATTGTGAGACACGAGAGTCATTGAGAATAGTTACCCAAATCCCCTTGAAAAGTAGTACACGCATTTAGGTCACAATAGTCTGATAGGAAATCATATTGTGTAATCCTCGTTCCCTAAACTAAGTGTACTTTGAATATTGAGCTTTTAGTGGATTTAGGCAAATTCTCAACTTGAGAAGTGCCTCGCAGATTAGGGTTGTTTGCCCGAACTGCGTTATAAATTAATTGTGTCACAATGTCAGTTTCAACATTACCGAGTGCAACATTTATATATATTTCAATTGGTATCAGAGCAGGTCTGCTCAAGTTACTAGCAAGATCCAAATGGAATTTCCAAGAGAAGGACTCTCAAACAATAGACCACCAGCCCTACTTGGCACAAACTTCTCCTACTGGAAAGCCCGAATGCAGATATACATTTTAGCACAAGGAGAAGGTGTCTGGAATGCAATAGAAAACGAATAGAAAACTTCAGTTGATGACAAAGGAAATAGAAAACCTAAAATTGACTGGAGTGAAGAAGAGAAAACAGAATATGACTTCAACTCGAAAGCAATGAATGCAATATATGGAGCAGTGAGCGAAGATACCTTCAAACTGATTGCTACAACTCGCATAGCCAAAACCGCATGGAGTATATTATGCGATCATCGTGAGGGGAACACATCTGTAAGACAATCCAAGTTACAAATGATACAAACAGAATTTGAAAATCTGAAAATGGAAGAAGAAGAAAGAATCACACAATTCAGTGCCAGAGTTTTGAGTATTTCTGGAGATGCATTCAACCTAGGCGAACCTATACCTGAACATAGGATCGTCAAAAAGGTACTACGCTCACTACCTGGAAGATTCCTAATAAAAGTCACTACAATTCAAGAAAACAAAGATCTGAATACATACAAACTTAGTGACCTAATGGGAAACCTTCAAACCTATGAGCTTGAGATGCTACAAAATCATAAAAACAATGGCAAAGGAATAGCACTACAATCCAAACAAGAAGAAAACTCAGAAACTGAAACCCTGGAACAGTCAATTGCACTATTGACAAAAAATTTCAACCGAGTTCTCAAATAATTCAACAAGTTCAGAAATAAAAACTCCTCGAATAGCTAAGGAAATTCCATAGTCAGTTAAAAACCATCCAGTACAAAACGAAGGGACAATTCAAATACAGAAGGAATACAATGCTATGAGTGCAAAGGGTTTGGACACGTCCAATCAGAATGTGCCACATACTTGAAAAGGAAAAACAAGACATACATAACAACTCTAAGTGATGACTCAGATAGTGAAGAAGACATCAACACAAATTTTGTAGCATTCACCGCCAACCATGAAAATAACAATGGCGATGACATGCAAGAATTACTAGAGGCATATACTCAACTAAATGCCAAATGGGAACAGATCATCAAGGTAAATCTAGAACTCATTGAAGAAAATCAATTTTTAAAAGATGAAAATGATCAAGGAGAAAAACGATACAAAGAAGCTCAAAACGAACTATTAGACTTCAAAAACAGAGAAGCTAAACTACTACAAGAAATCAAGGAGCTTACCGAAAAACCCAGGACTCCAAGCACAGACTCCAGTGAAAATCACCAAACCGAGATACAGGAAATGTCGCAACATCGCTTTCAACATCGAAGCAGAATAAGATGCTACTATTGTCATAAACTGGGACACATCAAAGCACACTGCTACAAAAGACAGAATGATCTTTATTACAGACAAAACAGCAGAGTTTGGTCAACACACAACAGAAATAATAGCAAAAAAATCTAGGCAAGAAAAGACCAAAATGTTGCATATACCTCCAAGACAAACAAAGAGCAAGATATATGGTATTTTGACAGCGGATGCTCTAGGCATATGACTGGAAATCTAGAAAATTTAGAGAACATACAATATAAAAATGAAGGATATGTTACCTTTGGAGATGGAGGAAAAGGGAGGGTCATCGCAAGTGGAATTTTGAACGTACATGGGCTACCAAGACTACCAAAGGTCTTCTTAGTACAAGTTTTAAAAGCAAACTTGAATAGTATAAGCCAACTATGTGAAGATGAACTTAAAGTGGAATTTTCAAAGGACAGTTGCAATGTCCTCAACCAAAATCATGAATGTGTTATGATCGGGAGAAAATCCACAAATAAATGCTACACATGGGACGGTGATCTAACCTGCTTACAGACAACCGTCAATCAAACACAATTATGGCACCAACGGATGGGGCACATAAACTTCCATGACATGAAAAAGGGTTTAAAAAGGGGAGCCTACCGAGGAGTTCCAACACTCTACATAGATGAAAACAGAAAATGTGATGCATGCCTTGAAAACAAAATCACACGAACACCCCATAAGAAGTCCTTGGAATACATACTTCTAGAATTCTAGAATTCGTTCACATAGACCTATTTGGACCTACTCAGACGGAAAACATAGGAGGGAAAAGATATGTCTATGTAACAGTCGATGATTACTCACGATGCACATGGGTAAACTTCCTTAGAGATAAATCTGAGGTATTCACAACATTCAAAACCCTCATCATCAAAATCCAGAATGAAAAAGATGGGAGAATAGGGAAAATCATTCGTCTAAGAAGTGATCATGGAAGGGAATTCGAGAACTCAAAATTCAAAGAATACTGCACAGAAAATGGGATTCATCATGAGTTCTCCGCTCCAAAGACACCCCCAACAGAATGGAGTAGTCGAACGGAAGAATCGAACTATCCAAGAAATGGCAAGGGTTCTTTTAAACCACAAGAGACTACCATCAAAATTTTGGGCTGAAGCAGTGAACACCGCATGTTACTTGATAAACCGAGTATTCATACGAAAATAAACCAATATGACACCATATCAAATCTGGAAAGGAAAGACACCAAATTTAAAACACACACATGTTTTTGGCAGCAAATGCTATATATTAAAAGATAGAGAACCATTGGGAAAGTTTGACATCAAAGGAGATGAAGGAATATTTCTAGGATACTCTTCAAATGGCAGGGCTTCTCGAGTATTTAATCTGAGAACAGACACTGTCATGGAATCTATAAATGTTGTCATCAATGACACAACTTCAGAAGATCCCTCCACCAAATGATGAAGAAATAACTGTTGTTGAAACAACAGTTCCAACACCTCCAGATCAGAAATCTGAAACAGAAACAACAGAGAAAGAAGAAGCAAAAGAACCTGAGAAAATTGAGGAAACCCTCACTACTGATGAGACAAGGATACTGAAAAATCACCCAGTAGAAAACATTATAGGAGGACTCAATGAAGGGATCAGAGCCAGAGGAAAGAAACGAGACTATCAAAAAATGGAAGAAGGAGACTACTGCTACACCTCAAAAATAGAATCCAAAAACATCACGGAAGCCTTAAGGGATGAATTCTAGGTGGAAGCCATGCAAGAAGAATTACAGTAGTTTGAAAGAAACAATGTCTGGGAGTTAGTTTCTAAACTAGAAAACGCCAATATCATAGGGACAAAATGGATCTACAAGAATAAAACAGATGTGTAACACCCCATTTTCCATTAACCAAATAAACTTATAAAAATGAATTTATTTTATTAAAAACCATTTTTAGTTGCGGAAGCTAAACAAAACAAAAGGAAAAAGGGATGATACCGCCACGTTTAGATAACAACCTATATCCAAACGCACAGGCTAAAAACAACACTACTAAAAACAACTCATAATTTGTTCTATTACAACGCATTAAATACAATTGTCTAAGAATTCACTTCTAGATTTTTCTAAAATAAAATAAAACTTCAAAGTTCTAAAAGATGAATCGCTCTCATGCTCCATATACTGGTGCCACATTACCTGCAAAATAACTAAAGGGGGGACAAATTCAGCATACAACAGCTGGTAAGACTTACTCCACCCTGTAAAATATTTTACACATAACACATAACACCTTCGAGCACATAATTCCACATTAATGCCTTAATCATATTATACTTCCAACATTCCCTCATACCACCTCTTCACATTTAATTACCATTTACCAATTCAACCACATAATAAATCTAATTTATAATTTCACATAACATTTCAGAATTTACCATAACATCAATTAATTTAACATAAAATACCATAACTTCCATGTTTGACCACTTTTCTCAATATTAGGATTTAATCCTTTATTTACCACCAAGTCAATGAGGAAAAATACAAGGCAAGAGCCATTACTTCGGCCCCAGTGACCAAAACCAACCAACCAGAGACCAGCCCAGTTGGCTCGAGATTAATCCCTTAAGTATGCATACCCCCATTGAGAGACCAACCCCAATGGGTAGAACGAACTCAATTGTGAGAGACCAACCCCACAAGGTACATAATAATATTCCAGAATCAAATGTGAGAGACCAACCCCACAAGATCCATAACCAAAAGTGAGAGACCAAACTCACAATAAAAATCCAAGTACAAATCCTCCATGACCAAATTTAATTAAATGTAAGTTTTTATACCAAATATTTCACAAGCAAGCAACTTCCCAATATTTCAAATAAGAAACTGAAAATTTTTTTCAGAAACTATGACCTGAATTGCAGAATTTACTGAGAAAAATCGGTAACATATTTTCATATGAAATTCTCCAGATAAGTAGTACAAAGAGTCTAGACTAGAAACAAAAAGTTTCAAGCCAATCCAAGGCATATAAGTATTTTTCCCGAAATATTTCCCAACACTGCGCCAAACAGAAATTAAACTGACAGTACACTGCCTCAAATTCACGAAATTTTTCGGGAAAATCCGAAAAATTTCAAGCAAAAATAAGTTTAGGAAGCATTTTTCACGAATTTTTCTTTCCAGCTGCGCCAGTCAAAATTTTTCAGGCAATAATCAAATAGAGTAAAATTTTTCCCTTTTTAATCACCACAAAGTCACCATATTACATATGCAGGGATTTCAAAACATCTAAACTCATATATTTACCCACATAATGTAATCAAATAACTTACAACACTAATATCATCAATTTTTCAAGAATCACATAAACAATTAGTAAAATCAATTTTTGATTTGGGGTAAAAGGATTTTAGTGAACATAAATCTTACCTCAATCCAAAACCAACAAAACTCTTGAATTCCTACGGTGAACGGAGAGGAGAAAACCAATCGCTAATTGAAGAAGAAGGTTACGTATGTATTTTTTTTCTTTGTTTTGTTCGGCGGTATTGAAACAGAGAAGAGGGTGATAATAATGTAAATTAGGATAAAAGAATTAAGGAAAATTTCGGTTTTGAAAAATGGGGCTGTTACAAGATGAACAAGGGAACATTATACGAAACAAAGCCCGACTAGTAGCACAAGGATATACTCAAGTTGAAGGAACAGATTTTGAGGAAACATTTGCTCCAGTAGCCAGAATTGAATCAATCCGGCTTCTCATAGCAATAACATGCATACTCAAGATAAAACTTTACCAAATGGACGTAAAAACAGCCTTCTTGAACGGAAACTTAAAGGAAGAAGTCTATGTTACTCAACCAAAAGGGTTTGAGAATCCTCACCTTCCACAAAACGTATTCAAGCTCAACAAAGCCCTATATGGACTAAAACAAGCACCACGAGCCTGGGCTACAAGAGAGGAAGCGTGGACAAAACCCTATTTGTCAAACACTATGGACAGAACATTGTCATCGCTCAAATCTATGTCGATGACATAGTCTTTGGATCAACACTGGAGTACTATAAAGATCAGTTCATCACTAACATGGAAGGAGAATTTGAAATGAGCATGGTAGGAGAATTAAACTACTTCCTTGGCCTACAAATCAAACAACAAGACAATGGAATCTTTATATCACAAAGCAAATATGCCAAGAACCTTGTTAAAAGATTCGGTCTAGAAGAAAGCAAAATTGTCAGAACACCTGTTCCAACAACAGAAAGGATATCAAAAGATTCAGAAGGAAAACCAGTTGAACAAACTCTATATCAAAGCATGATTGGAGGATTGCTATATTTAACTGCAAGTAGGCTAGATCTAAGCTTTGCAGTAGGAATTTGTGCAAGATATCAAGCTAACCCAACTGAGCAACATTTAAAAGTAGTAAAAAGAATTATTAAATATGTGAAAGGAACTTCTGACCTAGGAATATGATATTCCTTCGACACCAATCATCATCTATCAGCCTATTGTGATGCTGATTGGGCAGGAAACATAGATGACAGGAAAAGCACATCAGGAGGATGTTTTTTCCTAGGTACCAACCTAGTATCTTGGATCAGCAAGAAACAAAGTTCTATATCCTTACCAACAGCAGAGGCTGAATATATTGCAGCAGGAAGCTGTTGCACACAATTACTTTGGATGAAACAAATGCTAAAGACTATGGAATACATCAGTCAACAATGACAATCCACTGCGACAATAAAAGCGCAATAGATATTTAAAAAAAATCCAGTACAACATTCAAGAACAAAACACATTGACATCAGGCATCACTTCATAAGAGAATTAGTAGAAGATGAAATCATCAGTCTCACTCACATCAGTATAGAAAAACAACTAGCAGACATTTTAACTAAAGCTCTTGACGGAAACAGATTCACAAAATTAAGGGCCAAATAGGCCTATGTAATTTATAAGCCACATTAAACAAGGAAGCACATGGGCCGCATCTACAAAATAAAGGTAATGAACATGACAAGCCCATATTCTATCATCATCATCCTAACTATGGCAAGTCAACAAGGAAGCCCATAACAAAAGGCCCAAAACCCGAATCCACACCTCAAATAAATCCCAAATTAAAAACAGAGTCATCAACCTTACCCGACTTCATCCATCGTTTACCCGAGAACCATCACTCACCCCCACACTCCACACAAACCAACAATGGTGAGAACCAGGAATCAGAGAATGGGGAAGTTACCTTGAAGAGGAGTAACTCGTAGCTCCTCACAATACACCAGCACCGGAGAATCCTCGAACCCATTATGCGTCGAAGAAGAAAGCGCCACCAACATAGTGATGGATCCAGTTCCAATTTCGAGAGTACCATTCGGCGAGCCTCAAGAACAGAGCACCATCCCACCAGGTAACCCGAATCTTCCCCTAATTAACCATGAGGAACCACCTGATCACATGCCCATTGCGGCTGATCTTGGGGACAACAGAATTATTGACCCAAACGATCTAGTGGTACAACTAAGGTTTGCCATAAATCGAGGCTAGGAACCTGACTTGTCCTCCTACGTTAGCTCCGAAGAAGAGGTGAATCCGATGGGAATCAGAAATTGAGGAACACGAAGAACCTCAAAATCACGAGGCTAATCGTTCTTCCAGCCCTCAAAATGAAGAACATATCACAGCCAATGAAACCCCCAGTCCAATTTCTTGGGTCAACAAAAACCCTAGAAAATTGAAGAAGAATAATCCGTATGAAGGAGCTGATCCAAAGGCCAAAAGGACAAATGATTTCCCAATACGGGCAGGACCTCCTCAAAGAAAACCAAACATTCCATCTAAACGCTCAAAATCCAAGAAATCAAGAAAAGTAAATACAGAGGATGAACGTAATTGGTTACCAAATGAAGAAGATGTAATCTCTGGCTGTGAAAGAATAAGAACCCGAGCCCAAAAGAAAACTCATCTAGCTGCCAGTAGGGAGGGAAAACAAAAAGTATCAACCAAAGTGGTTAAACCATCTGCCAAAAAAAAAAGGGAAACAGAAAGTGATTAATAGTGCTGACATGTCAAACCTACCAAAACCACACAGTACAACTTTTTTAAGAAAGGAATCTGTGAGTTTATGGAAAAGAATTGTAGAGAAAAAGATCATTAGCCAAAAACTGCTTATCATAGACAGGCTAGATAATTCAGAGCAAATTCAGGAATTCTATTGCAACCTAACCAAAACCACTAATATACCTAGCAGCCCTATGTATGGGAAGGTGTACTTGAGAGGCAAGTTCTATGATCTTAGACCAGATACAATCAACAGCTACCTAGGGACACCTGAGACTGAACAAAAGTTGGAATTAAACAGTGAACAAGTTGCACAGGAACTTACAGCTAGAAAGCATGGAATAGTCTGTTTTGAAAAGAACAAGATCAAAGCAGCCTCCTTAACAAGCAAATATGCCATCCTCCAGAAAATAGCCCTTGCAAACTGGATGCCCTCATTACATGAATCCACTGTAAAGTGGACCTTGGCAGAACTGGTGTACAAGATAGGGAAAGGAGTTAAAATCAACATGGGTGCCATCATCCATTCACAAATCACGAACCTAGCAGAAGACACCAAATCCAACACTTCTCTAATTTTTCCAAACCTCATCTTTGCCAGCTTGACAAAACAAGGCCTCAAAACCCATGGACCAAAAACCATTGTCAAGAACATCAATACTACAGTAAAACTGAGGAAGGGAAACCACCAAAATGATCTAAAGACCTCTGCTCCAAAGAACAATCCGCTTGATTCCAAGACAATAATAAACTACTTTGAGGGAAGACTGACAGAGTTGGAAATCTCAGAAAAAACAACACCTAAGGAAACACATGTACATCAAGGAAGAAAAAACAGAGATAGTTGAATGGCTGGCAATCCAAAAAGCAGAAAATGAAGAAGATCATGATCAAGAGGAAAACCAGGGATCTAAAGAAGTAAGCCAAGAGCATTCTCAAGAGAAGAATGTTGAAACCCCTGTTTCAACATCAGAATTAGAAGGCAGATCATAACCTTTTAGCAAAAAAGGGGGAGAAACAAGGACAGTGAAGGACAGTGAACAAGGCAGACAGACAGGACAGTGAACAAGGCAGACATACGGATTTTTTTGTGGCACAGTTTATTCTGTAGCAGATCTATATTTATCTGTTTTGTTGTTGCAAGCAGACCAGGCAGAAAAATGAACAAGCAGATAATATTTTTTTTTGGGCCAGCACATGTGCACTCTAATGACCTTTGTGTCATTTAAAACTACCTTCTATGTTTACTATGGTAACCTAGAAAAACTATAAAAATACCATTATCTGGTATTTTTTTTTTCTGCATGTACATACCAATAATGTAACACCCCAGATTTTCAAGACATTTTAAGCTTATATAATAAAGGTAATATCTCATTACATCCCAAAGTATATCATAAGTGTACGGGGTGCTATGCCACACCTGGGCTAGAGAACCCAGGTGCACAGGCTGTCTAACTAATATCCATTGAAACACAATGCATAATATGGCACGCAGGCCGAAAGGGAAACTACTCTTCTTCTACGCTCCAGTTCTAGCGCGCTCCAGTGCTCTAGTCCTCTGTGCCTGAAAGCCAAATATATCTGTTCAGCGAGAGATGCTGGTAACCCACTCCAACGCGTTGAAATACAGTACATATAGAGATATATATAGATATACGAAAACCATTTTGAGCATGAAGATATATCCTACGAACTCTAGCTTTGAAACCGAGAATGACTCGACAGATAAGGTCAGACACAAGCAACAGTTATAACGAGCATATGCAGTTTACAACAGATAAGGCAGATAAGGCAAAGCATAAACAATGATCATAACCCAACATGAACAATCCCCAATATAAACCCCATAGTCACATCCCCCAAGACACTCATAATCACAACCCGTCCATGTCACAACACACAACACACTTTGTTGGCGCCACAGGACCAATCGCATGCCCATACATGAGGGTCAGCGCATATAGCTCTGACACGGCCCGCAGCACCCTGCCCCGTATCGCAACACGGAGGGGTCAATCGCAACCGACCGATGAACCGCAGCTCATCATAGTGTTTGATCGCAACCAAACAGTGGACCGCAGCCCAAGAGAATGTCATCTGACCGCAGCCAGGAAAAAGGACGAACCGCAGCTCGTATAGAAACGTTTGATCGCAACCAAACGGTGGACCGCAGCCCAAGAGTATCAATCTGACCGCAGCCAGCTTCTGAACCACAGCTCAGGATAACCAATCCGATCGCAACCGAATTGGGGTAACACACACATAACACATAGCAAGCACATGCAACCCACATTACACATTAGGAAGGGGGAGAAAACGTATAACAAAACCTATGCGTGATCCATCACTTACTAAGGATAGTCCTAAGGGGTTCATACTTCTTCCACCTAGGTCAACGGGATACCAATTCAACTAGCATGCAATATAATAGACTCATAAACCTACGAACGGTACCCGAAACATCAAACTAGACATAGGCACGATAAACGGAGTCCGTTGGGACACCACGGGGAACGGGGAACATCAAACGGGGAAGCCGGGATCCCAAGTTGGGGGAATTTCCAGCGGGTAGCTGGTGGGTGGGGGGGCCACCCGCCGGCTGCACGCCGGTTTTACTGTTCCGGGCAGCGGGTCGCCGGCGGGCAGCTGCCCGCCCGCCGGCCACCCGCTGCCAGGCGGTGATTCTCGGCACCGGGTTGGTGGCGGGTCCCCTACCCCTACCTACCCCCCACTGACTCTTTTTCATCAATTGCGCCCCGGGAACCGTTGTGGAACCCGAAACCATGCTTAGACGCTTTACAACGCAATTAACGACAACACGTAGACAATTAACGGATCAATTACGAGAAACGAATGACACATAACCTATCATGCTTTTCTAAATATAATCAACACCCAAACATGCGATTTCCCCACCCGATAATCCAAGAATAAGATCATACGATACAACCTAGGGTTCTAATCACTTTTATATCAACAAGAATACGGTTCGTCTTCTAATTGCAAGATTCGGTAAGAATAACACATAAACATCAAGAGCATCACATAATTATCAAGAACAACGCATAATCATCAAGAACTCCATATAATTACCAAGAACACCATAATTATCAAGAATCTCCCAATATCAAGATTATCAAGATCCCTCATGGGATCATCACATCAAACATCAATAATTATCATCATATCTCGCCAATCACAATAATATGGGGGAAACCCTAAGGGGGAATCATAGCTATGAAAATAGGTTTTGTTGAGACATGGGTTACCTCTTAGCCTTAATTAATTCCTTGGCTATGAAGGATCTTTCTTTAAGCTTCCTTGCTTTCTTGATTTCTCCTAAGGGGATTCTTGGAGCTCTTTTGGGGTGGTGGGGCGTTATTTTTGTGGGAAGTTCTAGGTGCCTCCTAAGTCCCCTATTTATATATTTAGGAGTCCTAATTAGGAACTAATATTATAGGCTTGCTAATTCTATTCCTTTTGGAACTAAGGATTGGGTTTAGGGGTTGGGTTTATATATGAGGGCCCATGGACTATGGTGGGCCTTTTTCCCTAATTAATCATTATGATTTATTCTTCCTCTTGGGCTATTGATTAATTAATTAAATGGTTTTAGGGTCCGTAACACGGGGTGTTACACTCTCCCCCCTTACAAGGGGCTTCGTCCCCGAAGCCCGGTGTTATAGTCCATCCTTTCACCCCAAGACACCTCGTAGCTCGGCTTCCTGATTAGGGTTGCGGCCTTACGTTTGTCTTGGCTTGGGGTAGGCTGAACTTTTGATGGTGTTGTGATAGAGAATTTTTCGGTTGTACCTCGGTTTCCTGCGCTGGAACTGGATGCACCGCGAGTGCCCAAGGCGGCCTCGATCGCTGCTACCCTTTGATCGAGTGCGCGTGTGGTGCGAATCAAGGATGAGAACCCTTCTTCCATGATTTGATTCTGTCGGTCGAGCTGAGCGAGTATGCGTTCGTTGACCGAACCCTCGTTTTGTCCCCACGGGTTCCCTCCTAGCTGTGGGTGCACTGACGGGTTAGGCCCGTCTTCCTCCTCTTGTCCCTCTTTTCCCTCCGTGCCTCCGCAATCTTGCATGGATCGCTTGAGCTTTTTGTTGGAGATGTCCAATCGATCAACCAATTCCCTACGTTCCTCCTCGGGTTTTTGGCAAATTTCTTCGAGGGTGAGATAGTGTCCTCCCTCGGTGTAGTAGATGTCGTTGCGGCGGAGGTTTTGGGCATTGAAAACCATGCCGTTGGCAGTTTTGACCTCGGTGTGGCTTAGGTCCACCCCCTTTTTCTCCATGATCCAACTTAGGATCATCCCGTAGGGTAGGCTAAGCCGATTGTTTGTTTCGCAGAACTCTATGTGCTTTAGCATGAGTGCCGGCAGGTTAAACTTGATTTTATGTTTTAGGAGATACGCAAAGGTGCACTCCATGCTCCCCACATCCTTGCTCTTGTTATTGGTGGGCAAGAGGCTATCGGTTACAATCATAACCAATATCTTTTGCTTTGACGATAGCCACTTTCGGTTTGGTCGAGTGGCCGAGGTGAACCCGTCCTCTTTCCCGAGTAAGTACCCAAGATAGTCCTTGTATCCCGTGGTTTAGGTATCAATCCACCCCTTTCGGTCATAGTCAGACACACCCGTGGTGGTCAATTTCAAGAGCTTGGCCAACCGGCCTTCGGAAAGCACAATTTCCTTGCCACGGACCTTGGTGGTGATCTCTATCTTGTCACCCCGTTTTGTGGCCACAAGATGTTGATAGAACTCCTTCACCAATTTGGGGTATGTGTCCCCTTTGATGGTGAGGTATGCATCTAGGAGTCCTTGGTGTTTAAGCATATCGACCAATTCTGGAGAGAATTGGTCGGGTTCAAGACTTTTACCTCCGATCACGGTGTAATCGGCGTTGTTCCTTTCCGGGGTGCGGATTCCGAGGGGCTTTTTCGGCATCGTGAATCTCTCTTTGCTGGTGAGAAATTCCGGCAAAATTTCCGGTAGCCTTTCCGGTGAACCTCCGGCGAATTTTTCCGGCGGGGCTCCGGCGTGTCTTTCCCGGTGGCTGAGCGTGCGGCGATTCGTGGTGCTCCGGTGGAGGGCCGGTGATGGTAGACGATGGCCTTGGCGAGGGAGAGAGGTGGCTTCGGGGCGGTGCGCAGCAAGGTAGCGGGCGGTGGCCGGGCGGTCTTCGGGCGAGGGCGGCTGGGCGCTGTTGCGGTGGTGCAGCGGCGCGGGCTGGCGGGAGGCGGTTGGACGGCGGCGGCGTTCGTGCGGCAGTGGCGTCGAGTGGTTTGAGGGTGGTTGCTATGGTGGGGCGGCGGGTTGTGTGGGAGAGAGAAGGAGAGGGAGTGGGGAAGGTGAAGGGGGGGAAGAAGGAGGAGAAGGGTTTTTGATTTGGGGTTTTTGTGGGTTTTAGGAACTTGGGGGGTTTAACAAGGGAGTATCCCCTTAAGGTTTCAAGAAACACTTATGGGCTAGCGGTTGAGGCCTTGACTTGTAGAGGGAAGGTTCAAGGTTTCATTCCTAATGGTGACATTAACACCATTTCTTGATGGTGTGATTTTTGTCTTTTTCCTCATTTCGTCCTTTAGTGGAGGGAAGGTTAGGTTGATAGTATAACTTTGTGTTTTACCTTTGTAGTGGAAATTGGAATTTGATCGAGAATCTTCATTCATAATAATTCCGAAATAGTTAAGCTAAGTAAGCGGTCTTTACGACAAAATAAGGGGGGGTGGTTACAAGGGGGTGTGACGGCTTATCCTAGACAGTATTCGTTTTCCTGGTTTTCTTCTGCGGGGTCCGTATGGTCCTCGTCTTCCGGGATTGGGTTTTCCTCCCCGAGGTCCTCCTCGTTCCCGAGGTTGGCATGAGTGTGGCTCATGACAAATACCTTCCCGGGAGCGCCGTAACTCCCTTGATGACCGGTGCCCCCGTGTTGACCCACGGTGGTGGGGCGTGGTCTTTGGGGTCGAGTGCACTGGAAGTCCTTGTGTCCTTCCTCTCCGCAATTGAAGCATCGCCAGGGGTTGCCTGCGCAATCCTTGCCCCTATGGCTTTTGTTGCATCTCGGGCAAGGGAAGCTTCTTGGATTAGCTTCGTTGTTTCCCAGGGTCGGTCTTTGGTTGGGCGGGTTGTTCGTCCTTGTGCCGGTGTCATTTCTCGTTCTTTTCACTGGCGGTGCCCCACTTCCGGTGTTTCTTCTTCGTATTTGTTCCTGAACTCCGCGTTGGAGTAGTTGGATCCGATAGAGATTCGCGGCACTGGAGTAAGCCTCGTTGAGGGTCCGAGGTCTGCTTACCACCAGCGCCTTTGGAGCTTCGAAGTTGAGGCCCGACACGAATCTCTCTATCTTGGTTACCTTGGTGGGGACTAGCTCTGGCGCGAAGCGTGCCAGCTCGAGGAATCGTTTATGGTATTCTACGACGGTGGCCGTTCCTTGTTTTAGATGAAGGAACTCTTCGTACATGGATGCCTTCACGTGGGTTGGATAGAATCTCTCTCGTAGTCGTGTCTTGAGGTCCTCCCAATTGAACCCTGGTTCTTGTTGATAGGTGGGTCCCTCGTGGATCCACCAGAGGTCGGCCTCGTGCCCGAAGTAGAACGAGGCTATCTCTACGCGGCGTTCCTCTGGGCATTCCACTACTCCAAAAATCTTATCAAGCGTCCGGATCCATTCTTCTAGGACCGCGGGATCCTCTTCTCCCGAAAACGTGGGTGGTCGGTGATTTGAGACTTGTCGGGCGACGTCCGAGTTTGCGTTTGATGGAGGCGGTGGGGGCCTGTTGTTGCGAAGGGCCGCGTCACTTAGTGCCTGTGCGACCTGTGTTAGTTGCTGTAGAGTTTGGGTCAAGGGGTCATTAGTGGCGGGTTCCGGAGTCCTTGATTGTCTTCTGTTCGGTGCCATGCTATCGTCCTTCTGGTCAGTGTTTATAAGAATGTTAAGTTAGAGTTAGATGCACTTCTGGTGAAGTGATAAGTGGGGAAGGGTTTTAGAATGGGGAAGGGCAACGTGTAGGGAAGTTATGTGTAGGTTTCACAATCTCACCGCGCGTCCTAAGATTCCTGAGTCCTATGTTCCTAGGTACTTAGAGTTCAAGCCTAACGTTCTAAAGTCCGGTCTTAAGAGTCTTTTCCTAGGGTCAAACTTAGGCTCTGATACCAACTGTAACACCCCAGATTTTCAAGACATTTTAAGCTTATATAATAAAGGTAATATCTCATTACATCCCAAAGTATATCATAAGTGTACGGGGTGCTATGCCACACCTGGGCTAGAGAACCCAGGTGCACAGGCTGTCTAACTAATATCCATTGAAACACAATGCATAATATGGCACGCAGGCCGAAAGGGAAACTACTCTTCTTCTACGCTCCAGTTCTAGCGCGCTCCAGTGCTCTAGTCCTCTGTGCCTGAAAGCCAAATATATCTGTTCAGCGAGAGATGCTGGTAACCCACTCCAACGCGTTGAAATACAGTACATATAGAGATATATATAGATATACGAAAACCATTTTGAGCATGAAGATATATCCTACGAACTCTAGCTTTGAAACCGGGAATGACTCGACAGATAAGGTCAGACACAAGCAACAGTTATAACGAGCATATGCAGTTTACAACAGATAAGGCAGATAAGGCAAAGCATAAACAATGATCATAACCCAACATGAACAATCCCCAATATAAACCCCATAGTCACATCCCCCAAGACACTCGTAATCACAACCCGTCCATGTCACAACACACAACACACTTTGTTGGCGCCACAGGACCAATCGCATGCCCATACATGAGGGTCAGCGCATATAGCTCTGACACGGCCCCGCAGCACCCTGCCCCGTATCGCAACACGGAGGGGTCGATCGCAACCGACCGATGAACCGCAGCTCATCATAGTGTTTGATCGCAACCAAACAGTGGACCGCAACCCTAGAGAATGTCATCTGACCGCAGCCAGGAAAAAGGACGAACCGCAGCTCGTATAGAAACGTTTGATCGCAACCAAACGGTGGACAGCAACCCAAGAGTATCAATCTGACCGTAGCCAGCTTCTGAACCGCAGCTCAGGATAACCAATCCGATCGCAACCGAATTGGGGTAACACACACATAACACATAGCAAGCACATGCAACCCACATTACACATTAGGAAGGGGGAGAAAACGTATAACAAAACCTATGCGTGATCCATCACTTACTAAGGATAGTCCTAAGGGGTTCATACTTCTTCCACCTAGGTCAACGGGATACCAATTCAACTAGCATGCAATATAATAGACTCAGAAACCTACGAACGGTACCTGAAACATCAAACTAGACATAGGCACGATAAACGGAGTCCGTTGGGACACCACGGGGAACGGAGAACATCAAACGGGGAAGCCGGGATCCCAAGTTGGGGGAATTTCCAGTGGGTAGCCGGTGGGTGGGGGGGCCACCCGCCGGCTGCCCGCCGGTTTTACTGTTCCGGGCAGCGGGTCGCCGGCGGGCAGCTGCCCGCCCGCCGGCCACCCGCTGCCAGGCGGTGATTCTCGGCACCGGGTAGGTGGCGGGTCCCCTACCCCCCACTGACTCTTTTTCATCAATTGCGCCCCGGGAACCGTTGTGGAACTCGAAACCATGCTTAGACGCTTTACAACGCAATTAACGACAACACGTAGACAATTAACGGATCAATTACGAGAAACGAATGACACATAACCTATCATGCTTTTCTAAATATAATCAACACCCAAACATGCGATTTCCCCACCCGATAATCCAAGAATAAGATCATACGATACAACCTAGGGTTCTAATCACTTTTATATCAACAAGAATACGGTTCGTCTTCTAATTGCAAGATTCGGTAAGAATAACACATAAACATCAAGATTATCACATAATTATCAAGAACAACGCATAATCATCAAGAACTCCATATAATTACCAAGAACACCATAATTATCAAGAATCTCCCAATATCAAGATTATCAAGATCCCTCATGAGATCATCACATCAAACATCAATAATTATCATCATATCTCGCCAATCACAATAATATGGGGGAAACCCTAAGGGGGAATCATAGCTATGAAAATAGGTTTTGTTGAGACATGGGTTACCTCTTAGCCTTAATTAATTCCTTGGCTATGAAGGATCTTTCTTTAAGCTTCCTTGCTTTCTTGATTTCTCCTAAGGGGATTCTTGGAGCTCTTTTGGGGTGGTGGGGCGTTATTTTTGTGGGAAGTTCTAGGTGCCTCCTAAGTCCCCTATTTATATATTTAGGAGTCCTAATTAGGAACTAATATTATAGGCTTGCTAATTCTATTCCTTTTGGAACTAAGGATTGGGTTTAGGGGTTGGGTTTATATATGAGGGCCCATGGACTATGGTGGGCCTTTTTCCCTAATTAATCATTATGATTTATTCTTTCTCTTGGGCTATTGATTAATTAATTAAATGGTTTTAGGGTCCGTAACACGGGGTGTTACAAATAACCATTAGGTCTATGATGCACACTAGAATAGTTTCCAACCCAACCCTTGTATAACCTTGAAGACAAGAGCAAATTATTACCCAGAGCCAACAAAGCAACAATCAAGTAAGGCTCCACAAATTAAGGGGGAGATCCACAAATTAAGGGGGAGACAACTACATGTGTCAATCCTTGAGAAGAACCATGATGAATCAAGGTTTTTGCTAAAAATTTGACAAAGGGGGAGAATGTTGACTTGAGATGATTTGTCAAATTCAAGGCAAAAAGGGAATACTAAGTCAAGCAAGAATTAGGAATTATATTCCTAATTTAAATAGGAATAGCAACCCAATTCCTATCCATCCTATAACTCTTCGCCTATTAAAGAAGCAGCTCCACAACTCTTCAGGATAAGCTTTCAAGATCTAATTGTGAGACACGAGAGTCATTGAGAATAGTTACCCAAATCCCCTTGAAAAGTAGTACAAGCGTTTAGGTCACAATAGTCTGATAGGAAATCATATTGTGTAATCCTCGTTCCCCAAACTAAGTGTACTTTGAATGTTGAGATTTTAGTGGATTTAGGCAAATTCTCAACTTGAGAAGTGCCTCGCAGATTAGGGTTCTTTGCCCGAACTGCGTTATAAATTAATTGTGTCACAACGTCAGTTTCAACATTACCGAGTGCAACGTTTATATATATTTCAAGTTTTTACAAATAAGAATAATTTATGTTAATAATTTGATATTAAAGTTAATGCTAATATTTTGTTTAATTATTTACTCAAATATGTGGAGAAGTGTGAAGAAGTTAACCAAGGTTTATTTAAGCCTTCTAGACATCATGATGTATTGTAAGAATCCCTTGGTAAGAAAGATCATTCAGGTTCAGTTAGAGGCGTTGGTTCATATGTGGCTGTGAAGAAAGTGTTTGGAAAGCCAGTTAAGAGTAAGGAAAGATCGAGGGGAGTTCTTCCGATAGATGATGTAGAAGCTTTGGTTGAAAAAGTAAGGCAAGAAACATTTTCGGCAATGCAACCTAAGATTGACAGCCGATACGATCAACTTCAGGACTTGAGAAAAAAAATTCCCCAAGAGTGTCTTGTAAATGTTGGAGCTTCTATGGGATCCACTAGTTGTTCATAGTAGTTGCCAGTCGGTGGATCCATATCCATTTACCCTGATTGAGGTAATATTAAACGCTTATAATCTAAAAAATCGTATTAATTTGACATGTTTTATTTATTTTATTGTCTTCTGTTAAATGATAGAGTCCGACTCCATGTCGGCTTGCCTTATGTACGGGTGAGGATACCATAAAAGTAGTTGCAAGAGGAATTTTTCGCCCAACTCAATTTGACCCGTAGTGCATAACCAATTAGTATTACCAAATCATGTCAAGGTGTCCGTGGATCATGTGATTGTTGAGGGGGGAGAGACATTTCTTCTACCAGTGCCCACTCAACATTATACACATTTTGGAGATGTCATTGGAAGTTTTGTACAGTGGCCTATACATTTAGTTGGTATAGGAGAGGTATGAACTTGTTTTGTTGTATAATTTATTGAATTCTTATTATTTGTATATGTTATCATGATTAAAAGTTCCTCTATTCACAGGAAGAGATAGTGATGAAGCCAAAAGTTAAAACAGGTATGACTGTGGTGAGGAATCGAGTACTAGACGAGCCAATTTGGTTTATGATGATACCTTACAGCCTTTGGGGTTGAGTGCAACCGGGTGCACAATGTGCTTCTATCAATGTCTATTGATACTGACTACTTTGAATTGGAATTAGATTCTAATGTCTTTCACCATACCAACGTGAGAAGTATTTTTGTGATGATGGATAATATTAAGGACTTGTTAACTATGAAATGGCTTGATGTATCCATTATACAAGTCTTTATAATGTAAGTTTGTATATTTATTAATTTGAAAATGTTAATTAATTATTAATGTATTACTTAATAATTTTTCAGGTATCTTCACAGCAATCAATTTGGGACTGACTCAGTTGGATTTGTGTGTCCAACACAGATAGCAAAGGCCACTCTTGATTTCAATTTTAATATTGTCACTGCATATATTGCAAATGCTATGGTCACATCGAAGGACAAGACATTAATTTTAGCACCGTACCATCAATCGTATGTAATCAATTCTTCTTACTTGTTAATATAAGTGAATTTGAATTATTACTCATTGAATTTGCAATGTATGTGTTTATAAATTGTAGAGACCATTGGTTGCTTCTAGTGATTAATGTATGTTCGAGAATAGTATATGTCTTTGATCCTATAAAATGTGACCGGAATATAGAACTCAAGCTTGCGGTGAATATGTAAGTAAAAGTATATCTATATATAAATTTATTTATATAATGTATTATAATTTATAAATTGTGTTTATTACATTAATGATAGGGCATTCCGATCATATATGAATCAACAAGTACAAAGAGCAAAAAATCTTTTCTACTTTAAGCATGTAAAGGTAAAATGCAATAATGTTTACTTATTACTTTGTTGTTAATTAATTGTTAGCTAGATTACAAATAATATTTACTATATTTTCATTTGTTTTTGTAATGAAAAATTTTCAATTTTCAAAATAATAGTAATAATAATCTAACTAGATATATTAGGTCTTATTCTTTCTAGGCCCAAATTATAATTTAGATGGTTAAGTTTTTATTTGGGCTTAGTCTATCCTTGGGCCCAATAATAATTGTATATTTTAAGCTTGAGAAGTCGATTAAGGGGAGGATGACAATTTATATCTTGCACCAGAGCGCACATTGAATTGTGCACCCTGATGCAAAATGACGACGTTTCAGATTTTTTTTTTAAAGCTCCGCTATCCTGTGTTGGCGGTTAATTTTCTTTTTAAAAAAAATTCTCATGTTCAAAAATGTACATAATTTTATACTAGAATACAGATAATTGTATACATGAATGTACATAATTGTATAACAAAATACACATACTTTTTTTATAGATAATACATATAATCTAACATAATACATAATATACATAAACTTTTAACATAATACACATAAATTTCTTATTTCGGATGTACATAATTGTATAAAAAAGATGTACATGATTGTATAAAAAATTTACATAATTGTATAAACAAATACACATAATTGTATAAACAAATACACATAATCACGTTAACTCCCTACATAACTTACCAAAACAACGTCGTTTTGGGAGGCGCGGGGCGCACAGTGCTATGTGTGCCGTGGTGCAGGGTATAACGATTGGGGAGGATGATCACATTATATTCTTGAAACTTAGTAGAGAAGAAAGGGGGGGGGGGGGGGGGGGGGGAGAAGAGGCACACATTCTGCCTTCGGCGTAGCAAGAGGAAGCAAGCAATAGGTTTTGTCTTTGTGCTCAAAATAAAAAAGACAATGTAATTAATTTAGTTTTTGGTTGTTAAAAGAAGAGATTAAACACTTTAGCTTCCCTGTTAATCTTTATCATATTTCGAAGCTCAAGAATGGGAATTCTAGTGAAGAATTGAAATTGCCCAGGGTTGTTTTTAAAGTGAGTGTTTTGGGATGGCTTTAGTAGAGTTATGTGCTATTTTATTATTTTATTTTCCTTGCAAATCTATGATTTATTACCCAGGTTGCGGCTGATTTTTCTCCCTATTGAGCTACATTTTCTTTATTAAATTTTTGACCGTACTTGTTTCAAGGAGAGTAATAGAGGTCTCATGCTCATTTATTTATATTTTTGGGTTGTTGCTTGGTGTGGGGAAAACATGATTGTTTATACATTTACAAGAAGAATTTGTAAATATTTGGAATGTTCATAAGTTATAATGGTGTATGTATTTGATAGGTGACAGTGAAGGTTAGGACATAAAGGAATTTCTTGCTTAAAAGCATACTAAGGTAAGGAAACTTAGCACTTACTTACTCATTGTAACTTATATACCATAGCTTAAGTGATTGCAAAATATTGAAGCTATTCTTGAATATGGGCATGATTTGTATGATAAAGTATTGAGTACATATGTAATGAAAATTTGGGAATTTGATGTATGTTTTATTGTTGACCATAGGTATATATATATCTTCAAAGGTATTAATCATATTGGTGGTCTAACCACCCTTGTCTTGACTTGGAATGTTCCCTTGATTCTCAATGGGTGGTCTCACCACCCTTGATTTGGAACATTCACTTGATTTTAATTGGTAGCTTTGCTACCCTTGACTAGTGTAATTTGCTTAATTGATCTTGGCTTGTACTATGTGTATATTATAGTTCTCAAAGTAAAATGGTGAGCTAGGTATGTGATATCTTTATTTATTTACTTATGTTATTCGAGCACCGATCTATGATTCATGACTTGAAGGAAAATCTTGCACTATTGATACTCGTATGTGATATATAATTGTGTAAGAATACTAACACTTTTATTATACTTTTTTTTAACATCTTATGTTACCTTATTTATTTGTGGTCCTCCTTATTCTCAATACTTGATTTGGTAGAGAAGTGTTATATGATGTACCAAGCTTTGTGCTCACTCGTGTGTTTCATGTTTTCAGATTAGAGTGTTGATCGATGTTAAGCCAAGGGATGTCACATTTTGGGATTAAAGACTCTAGGGTATTAGTCTAGTGTTTTGTGATAGAGGGAGACTCCTTCTAGTCCTTTGTGGAGATCAAAGTCCATAGTAGGACCTGGGATTCCCATGTTGTAAATTTGGACTATGTCTAGAAACTTAAATGTATATAATATACTTCCAATTAAGCTATCTTTGGGAGTAGGAACTTTAAGACCAAGAAGTTGTTTAGGTTATCTTGTGGTAGATATTTTGTTTAGCAGGCTTCGTATTATAATGATATTTTTGTCGTAGTAATACGGTCGGGTTACGCTCATTTTTGGGGCGTGACAGAGTTGGTATCAGAGCCTAGGTTTGGAATTGATTGTCTATCTAAGCATAGGTTGACTCCTTAAAAAAATATAGGCTTGTAAACAAATGTATGTTCTAATCTAGAATGTGTGGATCGGTTGTAAACCTGAGGTATTTGATGTTGTGAATGGTTGTTAGTATTGTTTTTGTCATATTTCATTGTTTGTATGTCTTTCAGCAAGTTAATCAATTCACGGATAGAGGTCGAGGAGGAACCTCGGGCAGGGGAAGAGGAAGGCAAGCGAGGCAATCGAGAGGTGGTCGAGTTACTAGGCTAGTTCAAGGGATTCGAAATCTATCTGTTGATGAAGTCCCACCTTTAGGTATTCCTCAACCTCAAGTTTCCCCTCAAGCTGCGCCTCAAAACAACTACACAAGTTGACATTGTGGGCACCTTTCAACTGTTAGCTAACCTTTTGCAGCAACAAGCAACTAATAATCAAGCACCAAAGATGGATCAAAGAGGTGGAGAAATTGTTTGAAGCTATGTAGTACACTCCAGAAATCAAATTAGATGTAACCATACCATTACTTCAAGGAAATGCAGAGCATTGGTGGGGGGTTACAAGGGCATCATACCCAGATGGGGATCATATAACTTGGGAAGAATTCAAGAGGGTGTTATATCGTAACTATTTTCCAGATAGCGTAAGGAGGGTGTTAGAAAATGAATTCCTAAATTTGGTGCAAGGTGATACGACAGTCTTGGAATATGCCCTATAGAACTACGAGAGTTCTTTCCAATCTATATGAGTAACGAGGAAACAAAGACCAATAGGTTTGAAAATGGTTTGAGGTCCACAATCCGCAATCATATGTCATCTAATGTTTATCATAACTATCAAGAAGTGTTTGATGACAAAAAAAAAAAAAAAAAAAAAAAAGGCAAGAGAATCCATACAACAATATGGAAAGCCAAGGGATACTGGAAATGTACAAAATAAGAAAACAAATAAAGGACATGTTGTGTAGACCAAGGAATGCATCTTCTGCCATCTTTATCACACTGGGGAGTGTCGCCATAAGTCTGGGGCATGTTTTGAATGCGGTCAATTGGGACACAAAGTGAAAGATTGTCCAAAGAAAATGCATATGGCAGCAAGATCAACTCAACAAAAACCCAGGACCAATGCTCGCGTATTTGCCGACAATGTTGTTTCAGATATATTGCCCCTAAACTCTATAAATGCTTATGTCTTGTTTGACTCTGGTTCCTCACATTACTTTGTTTCTAAGAGATTTGTGAAATCTTTGAACCTAATAACGGAAAAGTTAGATGAACCCTTGTTTGTTAGCACGCCTATGGAGAGGATTGAAATTGAGGATAGGTCGGTTAGAAATTGTATTCTTTTGCTTGAAGGGAGAGAAATGGTGGCAAATCTAGCTCTGCCGGATATGCATGATTTTGATGTCATACTTGGGATGGATTGGCTAGCAAAGAACCATGCTTATATTGATTTCTCTAAGGGAAAGGTAATATTCCAGATTCCAGGGAAACAAGAATTTTGCATTCAAAATTGTAAAGAGAGAGGTGTATTAGCCACTAAGATACCACTACATATCATCTTAGCAATGAGCGTAAGAAGATCATTGAGGAAGGGATGCCAAGGGTTTATATCTTATGTAATTCATGCACAAACCAAAGATGTGAAATTAGAAGAAATTCCAGCAGTTAGTGATTTTCCTGAAGTTTTTCCTGAGCAAGTACCCCCTGATAGAGAGATAGAGTTTGAGATTGATTTGATCCCTGGAACAACTCCTAAATCAAAAATTCCATATAGGATGGCTTCAGCAGAGTTGCGAGAATTAAAGGTACAATTGCAAGAGTTACTAGACTTGAAATTTATCCGCCCTAGTGTCTCACCTTGGGTTGCACCTATTTTGTTTGTTAAAAAGATGGATGGGTGTTTTCGACTTTGCATCGATTATAGAGAGTTGAATAAGGTAACTATGAGGAACAAATATCCGTTACCTCGCATAGATGACTTATTTCACCAATTTCAAGGAGCAAAGTACTTCTCTAAGGTTGACTTGAGGTCTGGCTATCACCAATTGAAAATCAAGGCAGCAGATGTACCTAAGACTGTGTTTCGAACTAGGTATGGCCATTATGAGTTCTTGGTTATGCCTTTTAATTTGGGTTAACGAATGCTCCAGTTGCTTTCATGGATTTGATGACTAGGGTATTCAAGCAATTCTTGGATAAATTTGTCGTAGTCCTCATTGATGATATTTTGGTTTACTCTAAAACAAAAGAAGACCATGTAGAACACTTAAGGATAGTGTTACAAACACTGAAAGACAAGAAGTTATATGCAAAACTAAGTAAGTGCGAGTTTTGGCTTAACAGAGTATCTTTTCTTGGTCATGTAATATCTGGAGATGGAATTTCTGTTGATCCAGCCAAAGTAGAAGCAGTGTCTAATTGGCCACGACCCACGAATGTAACGGAAGTGAGGAGCTTCCCAGGCCTGGCTGGCTATATAGAAGGTTTGTGGAACGATTTTCTCAAATTGCTTCTCCCTTAACTAACTTGACACGGAAGCTTGTGAAATTTGAGTGGACAGTAGAATGTGAAAGAAGTTTTGAGGACTTGAAAAGTTGTCTAGTAAGTGCACCCATATTAGCACTCCCCTCAAGCATGGGAGGATTTGTTATATACAGTGATGCCTTAAAGAAAGGGTTGGGTTGTGTGTCGATGCAAAATGATAGAGTGGTGGCTTATGCTTCTCGCCAACTAAAACCTTATGAAGTGAACTACCGAACTCATGACTTAGAGCTTGCAGCGGTGGTTTTTGCTCTGAAAATTTGGAGACATTATTTATATGGGGAACCTTGTGAGATTTTTACTGATCACAAAAGTTTGAAATACTTGTTCACACAAAAAAGATCTAAATATGAGGCAAAGGCGTTGGTTAGAGTTAATTAAAGAAGCTAATGTGGTTGCAGATGCACTTAGTCGAAAGTCTTTTATGAGACTCACAAACCTTCTACTATGCAGCCTCAGATACTAAAAGACTTTGAAAGGATCGATGGAGGCTAGGTGATAACTAAAGATAAGCTCTTTTTGTAGGGGAGAATTTCAGGATAACCCGGGTTCGATTTCTACAAGTGACGATTCCCTTTGTGCCAGCTCATGTGCCTCCCGGAGCGAACGGGATTAGTCGGGTGGACCTGGACTGTTAAACTGACAGAGAAAGACCCGGACTACCTCATGGTGTACCAAAAAAAAAAAAAGAGTACATTTAGACCAATCCAACAACTACATGCATTTACTACGTTGCAATATTTGATTAATTCATTTTATGTTTACTTAATAAGTAGATTCATTTTTTAATTGACGAGAGAAACCGACAACCACTAACTGATAGTGTGCATTGGGTAAAATTTGTTCATGTCTAATAGTCTCCAAACCACATAAGAGAGTTATTGTCTTAGAAAGACCTTATGCGACAAGTTTAACCAAGAGGATGTTGGAAAGATTCGAAGAATTCACTATAGCCAAGAAATAAACAAAATTTCATGATAGCGCATCATGACACAAACATTAAGAAGTAAAATCACAAGGGTGTTGGAGGGTTTAGAATAATTTATTAATGCTAGGTTGGGTCAACTAATTTTCAATATCCAATAAATAAAAAGAATATAATTTTACTATGACGATGTAAACATTAGGAAGTAAAATTAGGAGGGAAAGATAACAATAGCCTTATATTAATCCTGTAAACATTATTTTGAGACAAGCTAAAAAAGGAAATTATTAGGATTAAGTGGGATAGAAATTAAATAATATTTACCACAATACAATAAATTTGGAAAATATTTATTATATTATACAATTTAAATAATTACTTGCTTGGCCAACTTCGACAAAATATCTAAGTAAGACGATTACTTCAATTCAGACAACATTTATTATAATTATTAATTATATTATAAAAGTTAAATAGTTACTTATTAGTATGTCAACTTCAACAAAATATCTATGAATGACGAGAATATTTGTTATAATTTAGAGTAAAAGATATTTTTGGTCCTAGACTTATAGTGACACTGACAATTTTGGTCCTCCATACAAAAAAGCAGACAATTTATGGACACTCACGATGACATTACTCTTCCCGATAGATGCTCCGTTTGAGAAGGGATATTTGTGTCTTTTCATCATACCTCCTTCTCAAAATATTGAAGAATAGAGTTGATTGATGAAAGAAACGAGCTTGCTGGATTAAATAATGGATCCTCCGGACCGATTATGTCGGGACAAATGTATTCCCAGAATCTATCAGAAAAATGGATGCAGCAGTATCATCCCCGCACCGGCGGCTCTCACCATCATGTTGTGTGCAATAGTGGCGTCAGCGCTGTCGCCGGCAAAGAAAACCCGGGAGAAATCCGCGTGGTTTTTCAGCCACAGTTATGTCTGCAAATTGGCATGTGTTTCCGACATTCTATTACTGCTCTACTTTCATTTCTTTTCTTCCCGGGTATGTCTTCTTGTTCTGTGTCTAATGCATATCCTTTTGGAGCTTCAGTTGGTTTTATTTTTCACGTAATCCTCTTTGTATGTTTCTGTTGGTGAAGAAAGAAGATTTTTTGCTGATGAGGAGAATGACTATGTAGGGGTACTCTAGAGCTGGCAAGGTTCAACCAAATTCATATTCATTGTAAGAGGATTTGAGATGCATAGTTTTCTGAATTTGGTCTAATTTCTGATGTGTGTTTGCAGGCTATATAATACTTTGCAGTTGTACTAAAAGCCAATCAACCGTTGTGACTTCTACTATGACGGTGCTGGATGATTCAAAATAAATTATTACAGATTAAAGGAGATATGCCAATATGAGTATCTGCTCCTCTGTCAAATCTTGTGTAAAAAGTATAGTCTGCATAAGAGGGTGTGTCAAGGGACAGATGAAAAGTAAGGGGCGGAGCCAGGATTTGTTGGTGCGGGAGGCCAATCATAATTTGAGAGAGAATAACGATGAACTGAGAATAATTAACTCCATAACTTGAGGGTAAAATTTCTCTACCAACTTGCAAACGTCATCAATTTTGAATGATATATGCATCTCTTTTGGATCTAACGATGAACTAAGAATAATTAACTCCATTGTTTTATCATCAAACCTATTGCTCAACTCTTGTAATTGAGAATCAATCACGGCATTAAAAATATAAAATTTGTAATGTTGCCCAATTGTTAATTCATCTTGTTGATGCCTAGACCTTCCTCTTCTTGCAATATATTGAGCATCAACATTCGTCACAATTATGTTGACAGTTTCACAAAAAGACTTCATACGTGCAACTAATTCATCGCATCCACTGTCTCTTAAATTTTGAATAAGCAACTTAGTAGATGACACAAGATGCATTAAACATTGTATAAACCCTTTAAACAAATTTAAATTAGAAGTGTGGATCAAAAAGGAAAAAATTCATTAATTTTAGATAAATGAACCTGGAAAAAAAAAAAAGAATAAGAAATATGTATAAGCCATATTTTTGTCATATACATATTTCAAGAAGAAGAAATTTTGAGCATGTTAGACAATATGTGATTGTGTATGTTCAAGAAGAAGAAATCATATTTTTGGCCGAGGCTAGTTGTGAACTTGCGAATCAAATAAGATTTTGAAAGCTTAGTTTAAAAGTTTTTGTTTGGAGAGTGCATATACTTTGGGGAAGCAATCGTTATGCTGTGGAACCGCGTCCACCTTGTAAGGTGGACACGGTTCTATGCTCATAATTAATGAACTGTATGTTTATAATTATAAAGCTATATATTCATAATTTTTTAACTTCATATTCATAATTATTGAACTCTATATTCACAATTACAGAACTCTATGTTCATAATTATTGAACTATAGGTTCATAATTATAAAGCTATATATTCATAATTTTTGAACTTCAAATAATCACAATTATAGAATCTCTATATTCATAATTACAGAACTATATATTCATAATTATGTTCACAACTCTATGTTCATAATTTATGAACTATATATTCATAATTATGAATAGTTTTGAAACCGTATCCACCTTACAAGGTGGACACGATGTAAGGTAAATACGGTTCCACAGCATAATGTCATAATTTGCCTTGGTGAAGGGGGCAAAAAATAATAATAATAATATACTATTAATTTTTATTTTTTTTTGGGAAGGGGGGCCAATGGCCTAAAACGCCCAGATATAGTTTTCCTCTAAATCATCCACCCATATTAATATCAATCCTTACGCTATGGACACAGTAACAGTGCCGTTAGGCACTGTTCTCTTCCACTTTTTTTTTTTTTAAATTTTTTTTTAATTTTTTAATTTTTTTTTATTTCAGACCACTTTGTTATAGGAGTATATGTTCATAATTTTATCACTATATGTTCATAATGTTAGAGCTCTGTGTTCATGATTGCATAACTGTACATTAATAATTGCATAACTGTACATTCATAATTCAATAACTGTAAATTCATAATTTTCGAAACTCTATGTTCACAATTTTAGAGCTCTATGTTCATAATTTTATCACTATATGTTCATAATTGTAAGTTCATAATGTCAGAGTTCTGTGTTCATAATTCCATAACTTACATTCATAATTGCATAACTGTACATTCATAATTGCATAACTGTGGGTGTCCCCCTTCCTTTGTAAAAAAAAAAAAAAAAAAAAAAAAAATTGCATAACTGTACATTCATAATTCCATAACTGCATATTCATAATGCCACAAACGAATAACGCTGTTAACGGCAAGACAAAATTAATTAATTTTTTTTTTTAACTAGAAGGTCGCGTTTTCCCTTAAAATGAGGTCGTTTTGGACTCGTGTCCACAATGCATTGTAGACACGAGTCCACGACATAATTTGCTTATAAATATTAATAAATTTTTTGGGGGAGGGGGGCCAAGGCCCCTGTAGTACTAACGTCCCTTCGCCCCTGTGAACGGCAATTTATATCCTACACCACGGCGCGCGTTGCACTGTGCGCCCAGATACAAAACCACGTCGTTTAAATTTTTTTTTTTTTTTTTTTGAAATTTCCCGCCCCAGTTAATGGCAGTAATTTTTTCTTTAAAAAAAACCCGTTGTTCAAAAATGTACATAATGTTATAATAGAATACACATAATTGTATACATAATGTACATAATTATATAACAAAATATACATACTGTTTTTAAAAGATAATACACATAATCTAACATAATACATAATAAACATAAACTTTTAACATAATACACATAAACTCTTAACATAATACACACAAATTTTCTGATTCGGATGTACACAATTGTATAAAAAGAATGTACATAATTGTATAAAAAATGTACATAACTGTATGAACAAATACACATAATTGTGTGAACAAATACACATAATTGTGTGAACAAATACACATAATCACAGCAACTTCCTACCGCGCCTCCCAAAACGATCCCAAAACGACGTCGTTTTGGGACGCGCGCGGCGCACAGTGCTATGCGCGCCGTGGTGTAGGGTATAACGATTGAAGAAGGCAATTTATATCCTACACCACGGCGCGCGTTGCACTATGCGCCCAGATGCAAAACGACGTCGTTTTAATTATTTTTTTTTTTTGAAATTTCCCGCCCCAGTGAATGGCAGTAGTTTTTTCTTTAAAAAAAAACCCGCTGTTCAAGAATGTACATAATGTTATACTAGAATACACATAATGTTATACATGAATGTACATAATTATATAACAAAATATACATACTCTTTTTAAAAGATAATACACATAATCTAACATAATACATAATAAACATAAATTTTTAACATAATACACATCAACTCTTAACATAATACACACAAATTTTCTGATTCGGATGTACATAATTGTATAAAAAGAATGTACATAATTGTATAAAAAATACACATAACTGTATGAACCAATACACATAACGTTGTGAACAAATACACATAACGTTGTGAACAAATACACATAATCTCAGCAACTTCCTACCGCGCCTCCCAACACTACCCCAAAACGACGTCGTTTTGGGAGGCGCGCGACGCACAGTGCTATGTGCGCCGTGGTGTAGGATATGACGATTGCCGAAAGAAAGCTGAGACTGCTGTGAGCAATCGTCTAGAAAGGGAATTTGAAAAAGAACTAGGGGAAGAATTTAAAGCCCTAGATAAGGATGAAAGGGGGCTCTCAGCTAGGAATGAGAAAATTGGTGGTAAAGAAGGGGAAAAACCTGTAATGATTCTGGAAATTGAACAGAGAAAATAGAGAGGAAATAGAAGAGAATTGCAAGATGAGAAGAAGAAAAGAATAGTTTGCAGAGTGGAGAGAAGAACAGAGAGGGTAGAGAGAATTGAGAGAAAAGAAGATATCCTAGTAGATTAATTCAAAAAAACATAAGCCTTCAGTAAAACTATCCCCTACTTATACATGGGAATTATCTAGTAACAACTAACAGATTAGCAACAACCAACAGCCTAAGGGTAAAACGACGTCATCCTGGTGTGCATTCTGATTGGCTTTGCTTTTTCTTCAATTCTGATGTCTTGGGGCGTTACAATATCTTCCCCTCTAATAGATCCTTGTCCCCAAGGATCAGTCAAGAGAACCCGGTTAGTGACATGATGATAAGCATGAAGCATCCCCATGTAGTAGCTTATTTGGTCCAATCTCAGCAACTTCCTTATAGACAATGGCACTTTCTGGTTATATCTTGTAAGCCTAGGGAAACTTGATGGGAAGGATATGATTGATACGAACCCGTATCAAGCCGGCACCGCTTTGAGTGGGTGCAGACTCCAAAGATGGAATTAGGGGAGGGGAAAAATCAGAGAGAGAGAGGGAGAGATAGAGAGAGAGAGATTTCAGAGAAGGAAGATGAGAGTAGAGAAGAAAAAGATAATAATAATTCGCATGTCTTTCCCCCTAGCATGCAGGGTGATTATATACTAAGTTACTCCTATTATGCTTAGGACTATGATTCCTAATTAATATGATATAATAATGTATTAGGACTAAACTAATGTATCCTATTACGAATAAACTTAGTCTAACAAATGTAATCAACCATCCATGCCGGTTTCCTTCGTTTTCTCCTTGGCATAGTAGCATGGGTTGTTTCTTTTCTTTCTCCCAATTCATGATTTTCACCTTCTTCTACTGTGGATATACTTGTATCACTCCCCTTCCCTTCGACGACCACCTTGTCCTCAAGGTGGAGATTCGGGTACCATCGTTCTATTTCCTCGGCAGCTTCCCAAGTGGCGTTTTCTGGACTACTATCTAACCATTGCACTAAGACTTGGTGTTGTATTTTTCCATTTTTTAGAACATTCTGTTCCCCACAGAGTGCTAGTAGAGCTGAAATTGGTGATCGGCCCACAATTTGTTCTGGTAATTGGACCTCTATATTTTCTTCAGTTCCTATGTGTTTCTTGAGTTGTGAGACATGGAATACTGAATGAATTCTTGCTTGTGGTAGTAGCTCGAGGCGGTATGCAACTTCCCATATTTTTTCCAAGATGTTGAATTGACCATAATAGCGTCGTGCTAGTTTAGAGTTTCTACGTGCTATTGATATCTGTCTATATAGTTGTAGACGAAGCCAAACCTTATCTCCTACTGAAAATTTCACTTTGCTTTTTTTGGCATTGGCTTTTTGGGCCATGCGATGCTGAGCTTCCCGAAGATTGTGTTTCAGTGGCCTTATCAATCTGTCACGATCCAACAATAATTCATCTAGTGTTTGCACTGTTGGTGTGTCTTTTGTATACAGTGCTAAGGTGGGTGGTGGTCTTGTATTGCTGCAAAATTCTGCCCATCCCAAGTATGACGTCCAATTGGTTGGTTTGATGTGAGTAAAAGCCCTTAAGTATTGCTCTAATACTCGATTCATTACTTCTGTATGCCCGTCAGTCTGTGGATGGTATAATGTACTTCTCTTCAGTGTTGTGCCACTTAGTGTGACCTTCAAAGTATGTAACTTTAATTGCTCAGCAATTTTGGGTTGCACAAAGTTGTGGGTGCTGCCACTATCTATTAAAATCTGTAACTTTCGGCCATTAACTTCTCCCAAAAGTTTAAGTGATCTGGGATTAACCGGGCCTGCCAATGAGTTTAAACTGGAAATATCTCCTGCGATTATGTCATCTTGCTCATGCACTATGGTTTCTTCTTCTAAGATTGGATCTTCTGTGGTTTGCTGTGTCAATTTTGATAATTTTCCTTGGGAATCCTCAAAACGAGACTCGCCGAACCGCTTTGTGATATTCTGTAAAAATTCCTTCCATGTAGTTAACATTCCATTCCTTTTCATCCATTTATACCACCCAGAAGCAATCCCTTCCATTGTGAATCCTGATATTCGCAATCGCTGTGTGTCGGGTGTATCATAAAAATCAAAATATTCTTGAATTCTAAATATCCAACCATGAGGGTCTGAGCCATCAAAGCGAGGTAACTCAAGTTTCATATGAAATCGTTGAGTCCCTTGGCCACTCTCCGGTTGCAAAGATGGTTGTAGATGATTATCAGGTGGAGGCCCTAAAATTCCATGTGTTTGAGGTTGCACTGCTGCATTTTTATTTGTTGTTACCATCGTTTCCAACCGTGACACGGAGGTAATGAGTTGTTGAATGAGTTGGTGATTTGTAACAGTTTGTCTATCATAATTTTTTTGAAATTCGGCAATTGCCTGCTCCCAAGGACGAGTTGTTGATGTGGATTGGTTGTCTGACATAATGAAGTAGGATTACAGTTTTGAGTGTGTAAAAGAACAAGAAAGATGAGTTCGATGCAATGAAAGCACCAATTGATACGAACCCGTATCAAGCCGGCACCGCTTTGAGTGGGTGCAGACTCCAAAGATGGAATTAGGGGAGGGGAAAAATCAGAGAGAGAGAGGGAGAGATAGAGAGAGAGAGATTTCAGAGAAGGAAGATGAGAGTAGAGAAGAAAAAGATAATAATAATTCGCATGTCTTTCCCCCTAGCATGCAGGGTGATTATATACTAAGTTACTCCTATTATGCTTAGGACTATGATTCCTAATTAATATGATATAATAATGTATTAGGACTAAACTAATGTATCCTATTACGAATAAACTTAGTCTAACAAATGTAATCAACCATCCATGCCGGTTTCCTTCGTTTTCTCCTTGGCATAGTAGCATGGGTTGTTTCTTTTCTTTCTCCCAATTCATGATTTTCACCTTCTTCTACTGTGGATATACTCGTATCAATGATCTTGCTGCTGTCTCTGCTTCTTGTGCAGACAACCATACGTCTTCATCATTTGTCCAACTTCTAATGGTTGCATTTGAGTTCTTATACACACACTTTTCTTGAGATGGTACAGCAATAACAAGATGAACCTTACAAATTTCAGGTTCCTTTAGCTTCATCTTGAATATCAGAAGGCATAGAGTTTGATTGATAAGTGAATTTCCTCACAGTTTTGCAACAGTTACCAGATTCCTTAACTGCAGTTGCACAGTAAGTCTCAGGATGTGAAGCCAGTGCCTCTCCCATGCATTCTCTCAAGCCACTGTCACTCTATAGTGACTGGTAGATCTGCTCCAGAGCAACATTCCTCCATTTATTTATGGAGAAATTCTTCTGCCCTCCATTAACAACTCCCAAGAGAACATACTTCACATTATTCAATCAAATAAGAACACAGATTATCCCAATAATTGCAGTCATACTCTCCAACTCATTGAGCTTTTTATCACCACATTCAGCTCCATCATACCAAGCCAAACAAATAACATCACAGCAACACAAGCAATAGTAGTTAAACTTGCAGCAACAAACAACTTATAATTTTAGCATTCCTCCTGGATCAAAAGGAAATCCAGTGCCCCTTTGTATTCTATGATTGCCATAGAAGACAACCAATTTCACTTCAACTTGCAGCATCCACCCCATAGCAGTTAAAACAATCATTATTAGATAGGCAAAATCAATATTTATCTTTGAAAATTTTTCAATCCAACCCACATAAATCCATTCCAACCAACTCAGCACAATTATAAGTTTCACAATGCATTGGCATTTTAGGATTAACATGTAAGACATATGATCCCACATCAACTCTCACAATTCCTACAAATGATGCATAGTCAATGTTCTCCAGTGGGAACTTTCCACCCAAAATCACATAATCCATCCCAACAATTTCATTGCGGTTCATCACCTCATGCATACCCAAATGTTCCATTACTACACAATGAACAGGGGCTGATAATTCTATAATTGGAGCAGTAACTTGAACTTCAATTTTTCCTTTAATATCACCAAGCTCCTCCAATCTATCACTATTCTTATGGATATCATTAGATTGCTTAGTTAGTTTAGCCTGTACATCTGAGTTTTCCAGCTCAGATGTGGCATAGCACCCCGCACTCTTATGTTGATTTTGAGATTTAATGAGAATTCACCTTTATTATATAAGCATTAAAAGTTTCAAAATTTCGGGGTGTTACAGTTGGTATTAGAGCCTAAGTTTGACCCTAGGATAAGACTCTTAAGACCAGATTTTAGGACATTAGGCTTAAAACTCTAGGAGTTCAGTGAGATAGGACTTAGGAATCGTAGGACGCGCGGTGAGAATGTGAAACCCCTAAACTTTCCCTAACACTAATCCACACCTAATTTAAAAGAACTCCCCCTTCGCTTATCGCATCAAGGTAAGGGTACAACACTCTGACTCGACATTTACTATGAACATTCGGCTCTATAGATCAACATCATGGCACCAAACAGAAGACAATCAAGGACTCCGGAACCCGCGACACACGACCCCCTAGCTCAAACACTGCAACAACTAACCCAAGTCGCCCAAACACTGAGCGACGTAGCTCTCCGCAACAACAGGCCACAACCACATCCACCAAACACAAACTCAGAGGTCGCCCGACAAGTTTCAAATCATCGACCACCCACCGTCTCTGGAGAAGAAGATCCCGCCATCCTTGAGGAATGGATTCGAACCTTCGACAAAATTCTGGGGTTGGTGGAATGCCCAGAAGAGCGTCGTGTAGAGAGAGCCTCGTTCTACTTCGGACACGAGGTGGACCTCTGGTGGATCCACGAGGGACCCACTTACAGACAGGAACCAGGATTCAAGTAGGAAAACTTAAAAACACGACTACGAGAAAGATTCTACCCAGCACACATAAGGGCATCCATGCACGAAGAGTTCCTCCACCTAAAGCAAGGAACAACTACCGTCATGGAATACCATAAACGGTTCCTCGAACTAGCACGCTTCGCACCAGAATTGGTCCCCATAGAGGCAACCAAAATAGAACAATTCATATCGGGCCTCAACTTCGAAGCCCGAAAAGCATTGGTGATAAGCGGACCCCGGACCCTCAACGAGACTTACTCCAGTGCCGCCAACCTCTACCGAATCCAACTACTACAACGAGGGGTTCAGGAGCAGATTCGAAAAAGGAACACAGGAGGTGGGACACCTCCTATGAAAAGACTAAGCAACGACGCTAACACCAGACCAAGCAATCCGGCCAGCCAAAGGCCGCTCCAGGGAAACAACGAAACCAGTACAAGGGGCTTCTCATGCCCAAGGTGCAACAAGGACCACAGAGGCAAGGACTGCATGGGAAATCCCTTGCGATGCTTCAACTGTGGAAAAGAAGGACACAAGTCCTTCCACTGCACTCAACCCTCAAACCCACGCCTTACAGCCATAGGCCAACGCGGAGGCACGAACAATCAGGGAAATTACGGTGCCCCCGGAAAAGTATTCGTCACGAGCCGCACCCAAGTCGAACTCGAAAACGAGGACATCCTCGACGAAGAAAACACAGCCCCAGGAAACAAAAATCCCACTAACCAAACAAAAGAAAACCAAGAAGACGAGTTCTGTTTAGGATAGACTAATAAACCCCTTGTAACCACCCTCATAGTAAAGTTACTTGTTTAGTTTAGCTACTTCGGAATTATTATGAATAAAATCAAAATAAATTAGCATAAAAGGAGGGACTAGACTACCCCAGGAACTCACACGCCACCAAAGTCCAACAAAGCAGTCCAGTCAAACCTTCTACCACTAAAAGACAAAAGAAGGAAAAAGACAAAGGAAACCCAAAAAGGGGTCCAACAAAGCAGTCCAGTCAAACCTTCTACCACTAAAAGACAAAAGAAGGAAAAAGACAAAGGAAACCCAAAAAGGGGGACACAACAAAAGAAGCTAATGTTACCAATGGGAATTAAACCCTTGACCTTCCATTTATGAAACCAAGAGCTTAACCACTAAACTATGAGTATTTCTTAAAACCTTAAGGGAACACTCCCTTCTCAAACCCCCTAAAGTCCCTAAAACCCACAAAACCCCCAAATCAAAAACCCTTCTTCCTCCTCCAAGCACACAAACTCTCTCTCTCTCCTCACCTCCACAACACGCCACCGCCACCACCCAAACACACCCCAACCACCCCGCCAACAGCCACCGCCCCGCAACACCACCGGCGACCACCCGCACAACCCGTCGCCACCGCCCGGAAGCTGCCTGCGACGGACCCGCTGCCACCACCGCCCGGAGGACGCCCGTCGACCACCCACTGCCACGCAACACCATAACTCACACCGGCCAAGATCCCCACCAACGACGTAGCCGCCCACACCACCTAGGTTAGCCGCATCCTCTCCGTTCGAAACCAAACAGGTCGCCGCCTCGTCGCCAGAAAATCCTCGCAGGAGTCTCGCTGGAGTCCTGCCAAAAAAACAACACCGGAAAAGACGCCACCTTGGAAAAACCGCACAATGCTGAAAAATACCGAGGGCCGCTTGGCCAAACTCCTAAAACTGACCACCACAGGTGTGTCGGATCACGACCGAAAGGGATGGATTGGTACTCAAGACATGGGGTATATGGATTACCTCGGGTACCTACTAGGAAAAGAATAAGGCTTCACCTCGGCCACCCGGCCAAACAGAAAATGGCTAACCGCTGAACAAAAGATACTAGTCATGATTGTGACCGATAGCTTGTTGCCCACAAACAACAAAAGCAAGGATGTGGGAAGTTTGGAGTGCACTTTTGCCTACTTCCTAAAGCACAAGATCAAGTTCAATCTACCGGCCCTTATGTTGAAACACATGGAGTTTTGCAAGACTAGCAACCGACTTAGTCTACCTTACGGAATGATCCTAAGTTGGATCATGGAGAAAAAGGGAGTAGACCTAAGCCACACAGAAATCAAACCTGTAAGCGGCATGATTTTCAATGCCTAGAACCTCCGCCGCAATGACATCTACTACACCGAAGGGGGATGATACATCACCCTCGAGGAGATTTGCCTTAAACTCGAGGAGGAACGAAGGGAATTGGTTGATCAACTGGATATCTCCAACAAAAAGTTTAAACGGACAATGCAAGAATGTGGGGGACTGGAGGGGAATGAGGAACAAGAGGAGGATATCGAACCTAACCCACCGGCGCCCACACAAGCAAGGGGAAACTCAAGGAACCAAAATGAAGAATCCATCAACGAGCGCATCCTCGCACAGCTCACCCGGTAGAACCAAATCATGGACGAAGGGTCTTCGTCCCTAATCCACACAACACGCGCTTTAGATCAGAGGGTGGCAGCAATCGAGACCATATTGGGCACTCGCGGGGCGTCCAGTTCAGGAGCAGGAAACCAAGGTAGACCCGAACTTTCCAATTACCACTTCACCAGAAATCCAATCTACCCCAACAAAGACAGCGCGTGGGGCAACGTTCCTAATCAGGAGGCCAAAATACGTGACGTCCGGGGGTGAAAGAATGGATCTACGCACCGGCTTCGGGGACGAAGCCTCTTGTAAGGGGGGGGGGGGGGGAGAGTGTAACACCCCGTGTTACGCCCCCTAAAACCAAATTAATTAATTAATTACTTACCCTAAAAAGGGAATTAAAATCCATTAATTAACTAAGAAGGTTCCACCATAGTTCATGGACCCTTATCCCTAAAACCGACCCCGTCCTATGAGGAATAGAATTAGCAAGCCCATACAATTTAGACCCTAATTGGGACTCTTAGATATATAAATAGGGGTACCCGCCACTTACCCGCTGCATGAGAATCACCGCTAGGCAGCGGGTAGCCGGCGGGTAGACGCCTGACCGCCGGCCACCCGCTGCCCGGAAGATCATCGTCGGCGGGTAGCCGGCGGGTGACCCCCACCCACCGGCTACCCGCTGGTCTGTCACCCACCCCGGGTCCTCGGCTTCCCCGTTTGATGTTCCCCATTCCCCGTGGTGTCCTAACGGACCCCGTTTGTCGTGCTCGAGTCTAGTTTGATGTTTCGGGTGCCATTTGTAGGATAAAGAGTCTTAGGAATTGCATGCTAGTGAATCGGTAACCCGTTGGCCTAGGAGAAGAATGCATGAACCCCTTAGGACTACTCTTAGTATGCGAATGATCACACGTAAGTTTATTTATACGTCTCCCCCTTCCTAATGTGCTATTATGTGCTATAATGTGTTATGTGATGCATGATTCCCCCATTTGGCTGCGATCAAATTGGTTGTTCCTGAGCTGCGGTTCAGAAGTTGGCTGCGGTCAAATTGGTTGTTTATGAGCTGCGGTTCATTTTCCTGGCTGCGGTCAGTGATTCACTTCTTGGGCTACAGCCCGCGGGCCTCGTGTGCAGATGGTCCACCGACTGGACGCGCCAACGGTGTGTAGCGCCACCAGCCTGAGGAAGGCCATAGCCCACCGAATGAGTGATCAGGCGGTGTGTAGGGCTATGGTCGGCTACGATCCACCGAGTGAAGGGCCAGCGGTGTGTAGGGTCGTAGTCTCCGAGGATCTTCGCCCACCGACTGAGTCCCTCAGGGTGTGTAGGGCTGGATTCGCTACGATCCACCGACTGTGCTCATCAACAGTGTGTAGGGTCATAGTCCCCATAAGAGGATCGCGTTCCACCGACTGAGCGCGTTAGCGGTGTGTAGGGCTGTGATCCTCCATCGAGCTTTCGGCGGTCTGTACGGTTGGTTGCGATCAACCCCTTCATGCTGCGGTATGAGGTAGGGTGCTACAGGGCCATGTTAGTGCTATATGCACTAACCCTCATGTTCGGGGCATGTGATTGGTCCCGTGGTGCCACCTAGGTGTGTTTGTGTGATTTGAATGACGATTGAATGATGATGTGGATGATTTGAAAGTATACTGTGACCTTAGATACATGTTCTTTATGATATTGTCTCTATATAACTGTTTGTCATGGTTGAATGTGCTTATCCCTACTTGCTGAGTCTATCCCTGATTTTAAAGCTAGAGTCCCCTAAGTATATCTCTTCCTGCTTCAAAATAGTTTTCGTATATATATATATATATATATATATATATATATATATATATATATATATATATATATATATATACCTATATTGTATTTCAACGCGTTGGAGTGGGTTACTAGCATCATTCGCTGAGCAGATATATTTGGCTTTCAGGCACAGATGAGTAGACACCAGGGCGCGCTAGAGATCCGGGGCATGGATTAGTTAGTTTCCCTTTCGCCCTGCGTGCCATGATTATGTATTGACATTGCTTTGAGGTTGCTTAGTTAGTTTAGCCTGTGCATCTGAGTTTTCCAGCTCAGATGTGGCATAGCACCCCGCACTCTTATGTTGATTTTGGGATTTAATGAGAATTCACCTTTATTATATAAGCTTTAAAAGTTTCAAAATTTCGGGGTGTTACAGGGTAAGGCAGTACTAATCAGATCTGTGTTATAGGGTATTCCTACTCATGTTTTCTATGCAGTTGATCCTCCAAAGACAGTGATAACAAAGCTGGAAGCCATTATGGCAGATTTCTTTTATGGAAAATTTGAGTGTCAAAACAAGTACCATTGGAGTTCTTCGGCTAATCTAGCAAAGCCAGTTGCGGATGGAGGGGTGGGATTTACAAGTTTGAAGTTAATTGCAGAAGCAGCTGGGGCAAAGCTGTGGTGGAACTTCCGAACAAAGGATTAACTATGGAGGGAGTTCCTGAGAGCAAAGTATTGTGTGAGAACCCATCCTGTGTGCAGATCCTGGCAGTATGGGGACTCACACATTTGGAGAAAGATGCTGGAGGCAAGAGATAAAATGGAAAAGGAAATAGTTTGGGAGGTGGGAAGGGGTGAGCTGAACCTGTGGTGGGACTACTGGATTGGAAGGGGAGCTTTGGCCTTTCTCTATAATGTGAGAGGAAAGTCCCAGTCCAAGCAAGTGCTGAGTGGCCTCTGGGAAGGGGGAAGATGAAAGATGGACGCAATTAATGGTCAAATGCACACAGACCTGATTGGAATAAGGTTGAGGTAGGAGGTGAAGGACAGGGGAAAATGGAAACCTTCCAGGGATGGAGAATTCTCTCTGGCATCAGCAAAAAAGATGTTGGGGAGCCATAATGTTGAGCAGAATGAGAGAATGTAATTTTGGTATAAGGAAATATGGGCTATGCACATTCTATGGAAGGCTTGATTTTTAACTTGGAGGGTCTTTAAAGGAAAAATCCCCACAGATGACAAGATGATGAAGTTTGGTTATCAAAGGGCGTCAAAATGCTCTTACTGTGTTTTGCCTGGAGGAGGTGATCTGCAACATGTGTTCTGTAGTGGTGAAATAGCTACAGGAGTGTGGTCATATTTTGCAAAATCTCCGAGATTGGGGTTACAGATCGGGGGATAAGAAAAATATGTTATGATTGGTTGAGCGGAAAAAACTAAAAACAGGTTAGTCCAATTCCTTAGCTGAGAGGTTGCCTGTCATCATAATTTGGGAACTATGGGTACACTTGAATCAGTGCAAGTACGGCAGTGAGAGACCATCTGCTGCTAGAGTCATCTTCAAGGTGGCAAGAGAAATGGCTGACTGTATCATGAGAAGATGGCCTGCATGGGAACCTTTCCTCCCAAACTGGAAGCATATTCTAAAGAATGCTGGGGCTTTGGGTGTTCTAGAATTGTAAGAGGGATGAGATGGAACAAAACCCCAAGAGGCTGGATTAAAATCAACATTGCCATAAAGGAGGGGGGCTGCAGTTTTTTCATCAGAAATGCTCAGTGGGAGTTTGTGTTGGCTGGAGTGTACTCAGGTATTGTAAATCTCATAGAACAGGTGATCAGAGACTTTTGGGAGTGGTGTAGAATCAAGAAAATATATCAAGTGGAGGTTGAAACTAGTAGAAGATGGGTCTCTGATGTGCTAGAACCTGCAGCCTTGAAGATCAGATGGCTGATGTATGATCCCATGGTTAACTGTATTGCTCAAAGCTTGCAAAGGAGGTGCAGGGGTCTCAATGTGATCTTTGCAAGGCCAGCTGCTCTCCCAAAGAACTTTGCTTTTATCTTGGCCCTAGAAGGCTTCCCCCATTTCACCATTTTGCCTGGGATTGACATGGTGCAGGCTCTCAGCTCATCCAACAAGGTCATGGACCCTGGTGTTGAGATTCATGCTGGTCCTAAGGAGGATGCTGGCAGTTGGAGGCATCTGAGGGTTTTACAACTATGTTGTGGCTGCTGCAATAGAGCAGTTGTCCTAGGCCCTAAAAGCAGAAGTGCAAAGCAGATGGGAATGTGTTTAGCAGTAGCCTGACGAAGATACTTGCTGTATCTGAGGGTTTTTGTGTTTGCCTAAGGAAGGTGTTTGCTGCACCTGATGGGCTTCTTTGTTGTAGATTTATGTTGTCTTGCTTAGTGTTGTGACTGTGCACCAGGTTGTTAGCCAGATCTCGAAAGAGGTGACCTAATCTAAGGGTAAGGGATTAAGAAGCAGGTCATTCTGGCTTTGGTTTCAAATGAGCAGGCTGCTAAAAATGCTTCTTATTCCCTGACCCCTTAAACAATGCTGATCATGTTGGGTTGGTGAAGGTCTAGATGTGGTGATCCTTCCTCTATACCAGAAACGGCAAGGCTTGGGGGGGGGGGGGGGGAGGGGGGGGGGCTGATTGGTGCCTGGGCTGGGTATGATGAATGGAAGGGAAAAGAATTTTGGAAAAAAAAGAATTGGAATGGAAAGTATGAATTGAAAAGGGGAATGAAAATGAAAAAGAAGAGATGAATGAAATTGAAAAAAAAAAAAAAAAAAAAAAAGAGTAGAAAGGAAAAAATGGAATTTTGCAAAGGTGGGAAGGTTGGTGATGCCTTGGCCCATTGCTCTAGTGCGAGGCACAAAAAGACTTACCCGGTAAAATGCAGAGCTCTGCACGGGCTTCGTCAGCCTTGGCCTAGAGGGTGGGCTCTCTTGTCCTATTGCTCTTGGCTTAAGTATAAAGGGTCTTTCGTAAAACCATTTTGTAGTGGTAGGTGGACTTTCTTTTGCCTTGAGGGTTTTGCCTATTGCTTAGTTTGGGAACAAAATGGGTGCCCCTGCAAAAATGTAGAGCTCTACATGGGGGTATCCATCCTTATTGGGCTAAGGATGGGTGTAACACCCCGAAATTTTGAAACTTTTAAAACTTATATAATAAAGGTAAATTCTCATTAAATCCCAAAACAGAGTATTACTAAACATAAGGGTGCGGGGTGCTATGCCACATCTGAGCTGGAGAACTCAGATGCACAGGCTAAACTAACGAATTATCCTCAATACATCATCGTGGCACGCAGGCCAAAAAGGAAAACTATCTATCTACTCCAAGTTCTTCTAGCGCGCTCTAGGAGCTAATCATTTGTGCCTGAAAGCCAAATATATCTGTTCAGCGAATGATGCCGGTAACCCACTCCAACGCGTTGAAATACATTTTATATATATATATATATATATATATATATATATATATATATATATATATATATATATATATATATCCTCTAATATAAAATAGCGGTAAGAAGCAGTAAATGCTCAAAGGCCAAAAGTTCCCGCCTATAAAGAACGGCGCCGTTTAGGGTATTGCATATGAAATTTTATCATCCTATTTGTTACAGCATTGGGTTAATAAAAATATTAATTCCACCGCCTACTTTTTTTTGGAGAATCCCGAAGGTCTAGGATTTTTACAGCAGTATAAATGTGCATCTAAACCGTTTAGTCTATCGAAGCTTTAGCCATAAACGGCCATTAAAAGCTTATGGCAAGCATATCAGTACCCAACTCTTCGGTTCTATCAACTACAATCTATATATACATCATAAATATCGGATACAAACACTCTATATACCAGTATCTTATTGTGCGCTTTTGTCTTATCTCCATCATGGGTCTATTCATTCTGGGACGTAATTTGTCAACCTTCATAACAAGAAGCGCAATCAAGGTCAGAGTTGTATGAAAAGGGTCATCTGCAAGCAACAAAACTGGTAGAGAAACACAACCAGGTATATTAATTGTTTGTTGAAACAACCAAGTTTCTTTTTTTCTGTCTCTCTATTTTCTTGACATCTTAGGATCTGACTTGGGCAAAAGTTTCAGGCAAAACCACCATAAGAGATTATGGCATTGGTTGGAATGTCTACGATGTTCAGGATTGCAGTAAGGAAAGAGTAGTGTGCCAATTTTCAAAATGCCTTTATTTTGAATGATCAAAATTTGGTGTTGGAACATTGCCCATAGCTTCTTACGCACAGGATAAGGATCTGACTCCAGAAGTTCACCAAAGTGATGATGACAATGAGCTTGATGAGGTAAAAACATTAAATCATCAAAATATTTATTTGGCAAATAAATTATTGGAAGACACTAAGTTTCTAATACTGTCTTTTTACAGGGATTTTGGAGTGAAGAGGTTGAAAGCCCTGTTGCACCCCTTGGTACACTAACGGCTGATGTTGGCACTGATTCAGAAACTGTGAAGAGATGCTTGCTCGATGACTTCTCTTCATCTAAGGGGTCCAAAAAGATGAAGGAAGTATTGTTAAAAGTTGAAAAGACAGATTAGTGGGTTTGGTTGATGTTTCTTGATCGTGTGTGGTTCCAAAGACATTAATTTTTTATGGTGGTTAAGTGGTTTGGTTGTTGAACAATTGTGCCTGGTGGCACTCCTAAATTGAGCTATGAAGGATTTGGTTTACATTTGCTATCTTTGTATTCTTTTTTTTTTTTTTTTTTTTTTTTTTTTTTCCTTTTGCAGGAAAGAATTGACTCATCAGAATCACATATACAAGTCAGAATTAAAGACTATTCTTAGACACCTTGAGACTGGCAGGCAAAAGCACATAATCAAGTCCAAAGAAATTTTTAAAGTTACCTACATAAGCTAATACCCAATATAATAGTTCTGTGAAAGGATATGATTTTTTAAAATACTTCTGTAATATAATTTGATGAATTTCCTAATGTATTTTGCTAATATATATCCTTCACGTAGTTCCTGATGTATTTTGCATCAGATTATGGTATCATCATTTGCTCAAATCAAGCATATGGTCAATAAGTTTGAGAAGAAACATATGCTCAGTAATTTTAAAAAGTAATTCCTGTCTAACTGATCAGTCATTAAATACAAATATATTAAAACAACTTAATACTCATCCATCTCATTTATAATATGGATTTATGATAAAACATAAAGATCGTTTCCTAAACTAATCTAGGAAGGTGAACAGATTATCAATAAATGGTCCCTTAGTCTTCCAATACAGAATACCCCCATATAAATCCACATAAGATCCCCTCACAGAGAACTTTACTAACAACACATTAAGAAGAGGATGAGCAAGTTCAGAGCTAATGAAGATGTTAACGAGTTCTACTTTAATTAGGGTAGCTAATACATACAACTGAAATCCTTCTACCAACTCCGTCATCAGATAAAGAATTGTCCAATTTTAGGCAAATTAGAAATTGTATGTATTTACAGTAATATTGCGAACCAAGCATCAAATACCTGAGTTATGAACAAGATAGCATACTTAGAATATTTTGTGGCCCAAAGGTATTAGGGTTAGAAATTCTCACTGAATGTTGTAGAGACTGTAACGACCCTTGAGTGTGAGCTCGATGAATCTACTAAGGCAAGTAGAAGAAGGAAGGGAAGAATTAAGATGAACAGAAAGACAGTTGAGAAGGGGACCCAAACGACGCCGTTGGATGATGGTGGTTGAATAACGAATTGAAGAAGCCTCAGACGACGTCGTTCGGGCAGCAGTTGGAATAAGTTAAAACACACATCAGACGACGACGTTTTGATAGTTATGTTTGTTATTTCCTTTCCAGCTATTGTATGAGATCCGGAAGTTTAGGAGTTAGCTTGGATAGCTGTAATGCCTTGCTTATTTAGTGAAGGGGTTGTATGGATGGATTTTTTATGCTAAAAGTAATCAGAATACACTTCACTCTCTCCTTTCTTCTTTCTCAACCCCAATTTCTCTCCCTTCTCTCTTCCTATTTCTTTTTTTCTCTGTTAATCTCTGAAGATCATTGCAGAGACTCCATCCATTAGTATATTCAACCATGTTGATTCTGAAATTTGAACATGCACTTCAGTTACAAATTCAAGAAAACTTAGCGTAATTAATATATTCTAAAATTTCACAATTAATATATTAATCTTCTAGCGATTGTTCAGAATAGAATACTGAAAACTAGATTTCTTCGTCACTGTAATGGAAAAATTTGCTAAATGAAGATTACAGTACAATAGACTAAAAAAATAAGAGATTCGGGGAAGAAAGACTTATCTCTAACGAACAATTGTGCTTCTAAGATCATCGATACTACCAGAATTAGAACACATGCACTGAAACAATCGAGGCAGAAATATGTCTCCAGACATAAGTTTTCACCTAAGTCAGATAGCATGAGATGAACGGAGCTAATGGCTGCATCGCATCGGAAATGAGATGCCGGCAATGAAGACTTACGGAGGTGATAAATTATTGTCATAGTGGATTACACGTGTAATGCTACAATAGTTCTAGCATTGCGTGTTTATCCTTTTTTTTTTTTTTTTTTGCAAATTTTATTTAAATGATAGATGAAACAAGAATATTTTAGGACAATGAGCTTTAGTCCATTTTGTAAATAATTGTCTTAATATACATATATTGTTCATTTAATTTAAGATATATTTATAAGTATTTTAGACTAATTAAGTACAATAATATTTGGGGGTGGAGCAGGCACCAAACTTTGGCAAGTATTTGGGTCTATCTTCGTTTGTGGGTAGGAATAAAAAGGCAGCTTTTGCATATATTGAGGATAAAATACGCCAAAGAATTGGGTCGTGGAATAAAAGGCTATTGTCTCAGGCAGGGAAAGAAATACTGTTGAAAAGTGTGGCACAATCTATGCCTACCTTCTCAATGAGTGTTTTTTTGCTACCTATATCAGTATGCACGGCTATAGAAAGAACGATGAATAGATATTGGTGGGGTTCTGGGACGGACAACCGAGTTCACTGGAAGGCTTGGGACAAGCTATGTGTTCCTAAGAAGTATGGTGGATTGGGTTTTAAGGACCTACGTGCATTTAATCTAGCTATGTTGGGGAAACAGGCATGGCGAATGCTCACTAAGCCTGATTCCTTAGTAGCTCGTGTTTACAAAAGCCGATATTTTCCCAGGGATACTTTCTTTGATGCGCAGGTAGGAAATAATCCCAGTTTTGGTTGGCAGAGTATAATGGCATCAAAGAGCATAATTTGTAGTGGGGTCAGACGAAGAATTGGGAATGGGGAAACTACATCTATATGGACCCATCCATTGTTACTGGATGACCAGGACCCTATGATACAAACAGAGATGCCTATACAGTTACGAGAGGCCAGAGTAGTGGGGCTAATAGATCAACAAACTGGTACATGGGATAATGAAATTTTTATCAGATTTATTTCAACCTACGGATGTCGAGAGAATTATGAGAGTACCTGTATCCCGGGATTATAATGATGCATGGTATTGGTACGGGGACCCGAGAGGATTATATTCTGTGAAAAGCGGGTACAGACGATTGGTGGGAGATTATGAGAATAATCAAGGCCCCTTTACTAATTGGTTAGCTTTATGGAGACTAAAAATTCCACCAAAGTGGAAAATGTTCCTCTGGAGAGCTATTTGTGATATTTTGCCTACAACTACGAACTTGCTTTTAAAGAGGGTGGAGGTGAACCCATATTGTGCTATGTGTGGGATATCACATGAGAATACAATGCATGCATTAGTCTTGTGTGATTTTGCAAGAAACATTTGGGATCAATCCAACCTTACAATCCCCAATATTGTCACGGATATTTTTCATGTTTGGTTTGGGGAACTTCTAAATATTTTAGATTCTGATGGAATGTTATATGCAGCATCAATTCTATACAATATTTGGAAAGCTCGAAATGGTGCAGTTTGGGAGGCATTTTTACCACGCCCGGGGTCCCTACTCAGAGCCGCAGCGGCAGCCAAGACCGCATGGACTCAGTCCCTCCCAGCCGTGGCTGCCACTGCCACTGCTACGCTGCCGACAGAAAACCGCCACGCTGCCCAGGCGAGTCCCACCGCCGGCCGCGGTGCTGCCGACGCCGCCGGATCCTCTGTGCCGCCAGTGAGAAGATGCAGGGTCGATGCGGGATATCTACACGAGACAGGGAATGCAACTGTAGGGGCCGTTTTATTAGATGGAGATGGAGCCTATATCTCGGCACTAACCGCGCCGCTACCGGCCTGTACGTCACCACTTATGGCTGAGGCTTTGGCGTGTAAGGAAGTTTTATCATGGCTAAAGGATCGAGGTGAACAGAATATTGAGATCTACACGGATTGTTTGACACTACAACGCTACCTTACATCATCAACCACTGCGTTTCGCTCTTACGTTGGCTATGCCATTGATAGCTGCAGGCAAATTGCCGTTTATTTTCACTCATGTTCTTTTAATTATATTTCTAGATCGGACAATTATTTAGCTCATGCTTTAGCCACTACGGCTTATCAGCAACCTGATACTATGTACTGGGATACTCACCCACCAGACATTATTTCACCATTTTTCTAATGAAGCACCGCAGAAAATTTTCAAAAAAAAAGTACAATAATATTGTGGTTAATGCATATTATCCTATTTGCTTAGGGAACAAAGAAAATTTCACACAAGAGACGGCTGGGAGTAAGCTATATTCAGTTGTGATACTGTGTGTAGAGCAGACGCAGACAGCGGCATTCTTGGAGATGTGCACACTCCATAATTCCTTAATGGGCTGCGAGGTTCGGGGATTCCAAATCATGCATTAATATTCAAAGTTGGATCTCCTGTAATGTTGTTGTGAAATATTGATAATTCTTTGGGCTTATGCAATAGTACAAGGGTGGTAATCACAAGATTGTCAGAACATGTGATTGAAGCCAAAATAATGACTGGGTACAACATAGGTAGTTCAGTATTGATACCTAGAATGTCTATGACTCCATCGGATACAAGATTGTCTTTCAAATTTCGAAGGAGACAATTTCCACTGATGTTGTCAAGGTCAAACACTATCTCATGTTGGGTTGCTATTGAAGAAACCAATTTTTGTACATGACGAATTGTATGCTACTGCATCTAGAGTTAGCAATTCTAAAGGTTTAAACATTTTAATTTGTAATTATCTTAATAACAGTTGTACTTCTACGACGAATGTCGTTCACCAAGAAGTTTTTAACCATTTGTAAATAAAATTACAATTTTATTATCATATATCTATTCTTTTTTTGTTAATTACAATAACACCGTAAATTAAAATTTTATTTATAGACCGTGCATCGCACGGGTACATTACTAGTATATATATATATATATATATATATATATATATATATATATATATATATATATATATATATATATATATATATAGATATACGAAAATCATTTTGAAGCAGGAAGATATATACTTAACGGACTCTAGCTTTAAAACCAGGAATAGACTCAGCAAATAGGGACAAGCACGTTAATAAATGATAAACAGTTAAGTAGAGTAAACATTATAAGGAATACGTATCTAAGGTCACGGATCACTTTTTAATTCAAACACATCATTATCCAAACATCATTCATATCACATAATTATTGATGGCGCCACGGGCCCAATCGCATGCCCCGAACATAAAGGTTAATGCGTATAGCATTAACACGGCCCCGCAACATCCTACCTCATACCGCGACATGAAGGGAGTTGATCGCAACCAACCCATAGAGGACTGCTGACGAACTCAACGTCGGACCACAATCCTACACACCGCTGACGCGCACAGTTGGTGGACCGTGATCCCCTTTACAAGGGGGGACATACGGCCCTAGACACCATTGATGCGTACAATCAGTGGATCGTAGCGGATCAAGCCCTACACACTGATGAGGGGCTCAGTCGGTGGGTGAAGATCCTCGGAAACTCCGACCCTACACACCGCTGTCCCATCACTCGGTGGATCGAAGCCAGCCGTAGCCCTACACACCGTCTGATTACTCAGGTCGGTGGACTATAGCCTTCCTCGGCTTATTGGCCCTACACACCACCTGGCGCGTCCAGGTCGGCGGGTCATAGTACCGAGGCCCATGTGGACCGCAGCCCAAGAAGTGAATCAATTCGGCCTTTAGCCAACTTCTGAACCTCAGCTCAGGAACAATCCATTCGGCCTTCAGCCAACTTCAAAACCGCAGCCCGGGAACACCCAATTTGATCTAAATAAAAATGGGGGATCATGCATCCCATAACACATAGTAGCACGTAGTAGCACATTGGGAGGGGAAGACATATAAATAAACTTACGTGTGATAATTCACATACTAAGAATAGTCCTAAGGGGTTCATACAACTTTCACCTAGGTCAACGGGTTACCGATTCAACTAGCATGCAATTCCTAAGACTCTTTTATCCTACGGATGGTACTCGAAACATCAAACTAAACTCAAGTACGACAAACGGGGTCCGTTCGGACACCACGGGGAAGCCAAAGACCTGGGGTGGGTATGGACCAGCGGGTAGCCGGTGGGTGGGGGTCACCCGCCGGCTGCCCGCCGGAGATCATCTCCCGGGCAGCGGGTTGCCGGCGGGCGAACGCCTGCCCGGCGCCTGCCCGCTGCCTGGCGGTGATCTTTGGGCAGCGGGTAGGTGGCGGGTACCCCTACCCCCACCTACCCCCCACTGACTCTTTTATCACAATTACGTCCCGAGATCCTTTGGGGAACCCGAAACCATGCTTTAGACACTTTCAAACGCAATTACCAACACCACGTAGGCAATTAATGGATCAAAAGCAAGAATCACGTATAACTCATCCTATTACGACTTCTAAATATAATCAACACCCAAACATGCGAATTCCCACCTAAATATATATCAAGAACATTACAACACAAATTCCCAATCCACCCTAGGGCTCTAATCCCTCCCAAATCATCAAAATCACAATTTATCTTTAACATCAAGAAATATCAAGATTTGTCAAGAACCATCCCTTCAATATCAAGAACCTCTTTTCAACATCAAGATCATCAAGATTATCAAGAATACACATAAATCATCTTATCAATCATCAAGAATATATCACAAATAGCATATAGGAATTAATCAAGACACAAGCATATAGAAGGAGGCCAAGGAAGGAGATTATAGCGAAGAAAATAGGTTTTGTTGAGACCTGGGTTACCTCTTAGCCTTAATTAATCCTCCCTTGGCTATTAAGGTTCTTCCCTAAGATTTCCATCCGTTTGATCTCCCTAGGCTTGGTGGTGGGGAGTCCCTTGGGAATTCTTGTGTGGTGATATCTATTGTGGTGTGACTTCTAGGTGCCTCCTTTGTCCTTATATATATATATATATATATATATATATATATATATATATATATATATATATATATATATATATATATATATATATATATATATATATATATATATATATATATATATATATATATATATATATATCTAGGAGTCCTAATTAGGGTCTGAATGGTATGGGTTTACTAATTCTATTCCTTATAGGACTAAGGGCTTGGTTTGGGGATAAGGGTCCATGTTCCATGGTGGACCATATTAATTAATTAAAGGGAATCCTAACCCAAATTAAATCCATTTTAATTATTATTACCGGGATTAATTAAATAATTAATTCGAGATTAAAGGCCGTAACACGGGGTGTTACACTCTCCCCCCCTTACAAGATGCTTCGTCCCCGAAGCTTAGAAATCATTTTGGGGTAAAGAGCCCGAATTAGTATAGAAGTTCATAAGGAAAGTATTATATCGTTAATATATACACGTACACATATGAATGCACTGGGTTTGAGTCTAACTATTGTGCTAGCAAAATGCACTAAATAACGAGGTCACGAATATGCAACACACAATATGTAAGTTTTACAGGTGACTAATACATAACATAGAAGTCTTACACGTGGCATGTTCTTTATTTAATTATTTTATAATGATTTAACATATAGGATCACACGTTGTACCGATCATATAATTATTTATGTACCTAAATGAGAGGCAAATACCACGCGGGTGTAGATTCGGATAGTCACATAATTATTATAAAGTATATATGCACATATATCAACACATGCGAACCTCATTTACGGATGGATGCAGACGTTTAATTATGTTAGTGTAGCATGTTGTGAGCCTAGATGCCATATATGTAGGATCTATGTCTAATCTTTGTGCTTAGCAGATTATACCAAATATTCAGTTACAAAATAACAAGCCTAATATGTATGATAATTAACTATTATGTTATATGCGGAACTTGCAAGTCGTCATGCCTATATGTATACAGTCGTAATTATGCTAAATATGCAATTTCTTAAGTCCATATGCATAGAGTATGAAGGCATGTGAACCTATTTCAAGTCTTAAATAATAACTAGTCTTATGGAACGTATGTATTATTCAACATGTTTAACTAGTGCATGATTAACAATTAAATTCACGTACTTAATATCGTGGCATAACCATACTTTTGTCGTATAAATTCAGGAAGGTCATAAATCATATAACAATTATTCAAATAGCAAAAATTAGATTTTGAGGAAAAGATTGTAAGTAATTAGGGGAAAGGTTCTTGCTTCTTATGGGGTAAATAAATTCTGGGAAGACAATAGAATTAGGGTCTTTATTTTGCATACTATGGATAACGGTGGGTGATCACATAACAAGTATTGGCACTTATATGCAGACTGCTTGTCGTTAATAATATTGTATATATGAATAGTGGGATGCCTTATAACATACCATTTTCGTCTAGCATGCTTTGTATATGTACATGAATGTGTGTAAGTGTGTGTTTTGACATAAACAGGCGAGCTATGTGATTTGACATGCAATACATATGAAAAATATAAATTTCCACATATAAATGGAACCATGCAATTTGCATACAAATATTCTTTAATAATTACGAGTAAGATAGCCTAGGTTCACAAGTACTAAAGGTTTTATCTTGAGAAATCTTGACAGAACTTAATCACACAAGCACTCAGGAAAATTAGTTTTATCTCGGTGGTAATTAGAGTTTAGGTAGGCATAATTTTTATCTCTAGAAGCCCAGAATACCTAAACAACTTAGAGTTAAAGACCCTTGATTGCTAAATCCTAAATTAATTGATGACCTGATGATGAGGCTAAAGTTTTAAATAATTTAGGGAAGGTAGGAGTGGTAGCAGGGAGGTCATGCGAGGGGGAAAAGTAGAATTAGGGCTATCTCAGGATATGTGTATGTATAAATATAAGAGTGATGTAATTTGTACGGAATGATATTTCAGGGTTAGGATATGCTAAGGGCAACCTCATGGATGTATATAAGATTATCGTAACTAGGGTACATGTGTATGGTTCGGGGTTGGGGATATATAATATGACTGTAACAATTTATACGAATACGTATGAATAAGGGAGGATGTTCTATAGGCTCACAGGTTTATACATACATATATATATATATATATATATATATATATATATATATATATATATATATATATATATATATATATATATATATATATATATAAAAGCATATAGGGACGTACCGTATATGACGCAACCATTTTTAGGATCAGGTGATTAGGGTTAGAGTGTAACAATAATGAAAATAATAATAATAATTGTAACACCCCGTGTTACGACCCCTAAACCAAATTAATTAATTAACTACTCACCCTCAAAAGGGAATTAAAATCCATTAATTAGCTAAAGAGGGGTCCACCATAGTACATGGACCCTTATCCATAAAACCAATCCCTTAGTCCTATAGGAAATAGAATTAGCAAACCCATACCACTTAGACCCTAATTAGGACTCTTAAATATATAAATAGGGACATAGGAGGCACCTAGACCTTACACCACATTAATCTCTCACCACACAAGAAGTTCCATGAATTCCCTTTGGAGAAATCAAGAAAGAAGAAATCTTAAAGAAAGACTCTTCATAGCCAAGGAAATTAATTAAGGCTAAGAGGTAACCCATGTCTCAACAAAACCTATTTTCTTCGCTATAATCTCCTTCCTTGGCCTCCTTCTATATGCTTGTGTCTTGATTAATTCCTCTTTGCTATTTATGATATATTTTTGATGATTGATAAGATGATTTATGTGTATTCTTGATAATCTTGATGATCTTGATGTTGAAAAGAGGTTCTTGATATTGATGTGATAACCCTTGACAAATCTTGATATTTCTTGATATTAAAGATAAAATATGATCTTGATGATTTGGGCGGGATTAGAGCCCTAGGTTGAATTGAGAATTTGTGTTGGGATGTTCTTGATATATATTTGGGTGGGAATTCGCATGTTCGGCTGTTGTTTATATTTAGAAGTCGTGATAGGATGAGTCCTACGTAATTCTTGCTTTTGATCCATTAATTGCCTACGTGGTGTCGTTATTCACGTTTAAAAGTGTCTAAGCATGGTTTCGGGTTCCACAAAGGTTCCCGGGACGAATATATGAGAAAAGAGTCAATGGGGGGTAGGTGGGGGTAGGGGAACCCGCCACCTACCCGCTGCCCGAATGACACCGCCCGGCAGCGGGCAGCCACCGGGCAGCCGCCTACCCGCCGGCAACCCGCTGCCTGGAACAGTGCCCTCCGGCGGGCAGCCGGCGGGTGACCCCCACCCACCGGCTACCCACTGGTCCGTTCTCCACCCCGATCTTTGGCTTCCCCGTTTGATGTTCCCCGCACCCCATGGTGTTCCAACGGACCCCGTTTGCCGTGCTTGAGTCTAGTTTGATATTTAGGGTACCATTCGTAGGTTAATTGAGTCTTAGGAATTGCATGCTAGTGGAATTGGTAACCCGTTGATCTAGGTGGAAGTTGTATGAACCCTTAGGACTATTCTTAGTATGTGAATGACCACACATAAGTTTATTTATATGTCGTTCCCCTCTCAATATGCTATTACGTGCTCCTATGTGTTATGTGTTGCATGATCCCCCATTTTGGTTACAGACCAATTGGGTGATTCCCGGACTGAGGTTCGGAAGTTGGCTGAAGGCCGAATGGATTGTTCCCGGACTAAAGGTTCGGAAGTGGTTGAAGACCAAATGGATTGTTCCTGAGCTAAGGCTCAGAAGTTGGCTAAAGGCCGAATTGATTCACTTCATGGGCTGCGGTTCACATGGGCCTCGGTGCTATGACCCACCGACCTGGACGCGCCAGGCGGTGTGTAGGGCCAATAAGCCGAGGAAGGTTGTAGTCCATCGACCTGAGTAATCAGGCGGTGTGTAGGGCTACGGCTGGCTGTGATCCACAGAGTGATGGGACAGCGGTGTGTAGGGCTGTAGTCTCCGAGGATCTTTGCCCACCGACTGAGTCTAGCTCAGCGGTGTGTCGGGCTTGATCCGCTACGGTCCACTGACTGTACGCATCAACGGTATGTATCGTCGTAAGTCCCCCCTTGTAAAGGGGATCACGGTCCACCGACTGTGCGCGTCAGCGGTGCGTCGAATTGTGGTCCGACGTTGAGTTCGTCAGCGGTCCTCTATGGGTTGGTTGCGATCAACTCCCTTCATGCCGCAGTATGAGGTAGGGTGCTGCGGGGACGTGTTAATGCTATACGCATTAACCCTCATGTTCGGGGCATGCGATTGGTCCCGTGGCGCCAGAGCAGTGTGATTGAGTGTCACAAATGATGATTGAATAATGATTGAATGATGATTGAATGATGATTAGAATGATGATTAAATGATGACCTGATTGATGTGGACATAGACTGTGACCTTAGTTGCGTATTCTTTATGATGATTCTACTTAACTATTATCATTAATTATTGTGCTTACCCCTATTTGCTGAGTCTATTCCTGGTTTTAAAACTAGAGTCTCTTAAGTATATATCTTCCTGCTTCGAAATGATTTTCATTTATCTATATATATCTATCTATAATATATTTCAACGCGTTAGAGTGGGTTACCAACATTTCTCGCTGAACAGATATATTTGGCTTTCAGGCACAGCTGAGTAGACACCGGAGCGCGCTAGAGACCTGAAGCGTAGAGTAGTTAGTTTTCCCTTTTCGGCCTGCGTGCCATGTTTATGTTCTGACATTACTTTGAGAATTTTAGTTAGTTGCCTGTGCACCTGAGCTCTCTAACTCAGGTGTGACATAACACCCCGTACTCTTATGTTTACTTTGGGACTTAATGAGAAATTACCTTTGTTATATAAGTTTTAAAAGTTTCAAAATTTCGGGGTGTTACAATAATAATAATAATTTGGTGTAAGGGTAGCATATGAATGTAATTGGGGTTTACTACATACTTTAGATATATATATATATATATATATATATATATATATATATATATATATATATATATATATATATATATATATATATATAGGATTTTTAGGGAAATATATTTAGAATAGTAGCAATATACTCATTTATGTATAAATGTTTGTTTTTAGGGCAGGGGTCCTTATCTTAGTGGTAAAGGGTTCTAAACAAGGTATGGGAAGCTTGTGGTCTATCATGCAACATGGACTAAAGTCTAGAGGGATAGTTTTAAGATAGTTTAGGGATGCAATGTATTTTTCCAAGGATAATTTCTAGATGACCACTTGGTTTAGGTTCCTCGATTTTCTACCGGTCTCACTCAGATTGACTTTCGGGTCAAAACTTAATATGCAATGTATTCAAGGTTTTAGATTTTCTAGAAATAGAATTAGTCCCTATAATTTCTATATAACTTATAAACAAATCAATTAGGAAGATAATTTGACTTTCATGTTCAAGCATTAGATTGTTATTTACATGTTAAACACATAAGTATCAAGGGATCACATTATTATGACACTAACAAGGATCACTGGAGACTTCAACTAGATATCATAAGGATCACACACCCCATTCTTCCCCTTCATAATTAAAGCTATATTCCCCAAAGTTTCATGCAAACTCTTGTAAGTACTTATCGGGCTATTAGTGAGTTAACTATATTGGTCAATTATGATTAGGGCAAGTGAGCTTTTATAAGCCGAATAACATTACTAATTGCAAGTTCCAAAATACTTTATCAAGCAACAGACATCAAATAACGCATTTTGATCAAATAGTTAAGCAATAATATGCAGTTCCTAACTTTGTCTAAAATCAATTAGGAACATATGCTTAAACAAATAAACAAGTATGATAACCAACGAGTGATAAGCAACAAAGCAAGTAAAAGCATGCAGGACACCACAAATTTCCAGGGCAAGTATGTGGAATGAAGAGTTAGTGTGTTGTACCCTTACCTTGATGTGATAAGCGAAGGGGAGGAAATTCTTTAAATTAATGAGGGATAAAGTGAGGGGAGGTTATGTGATGATAGGTAGGCTCACAATCTCACCGCGCGTCCTAAGATTCCTGAATCCTATGTTCCTAAATTCCTAGAGTTCAAGCCTAATGTCCTAAAATCTGGTCTTAACAGTCTCATCCTAGGGTCAAACTTAGGCTCTGATACCAACTGTAACACCCCGAAATTTTGAAACTTTTAAAACTTATATAATAAAGGTAAATTCTCATTAAATCCCAAAATAGAGTATTACTAAATATAAGGGTGCGGGGTGCTATGCCACATCTGAGCTGGAAAACTCAGATGCACATGCTAAACTAACTAATTCTCCTCAATACATCATCGTGGCACGCAGGCCAAAAAGGAAAACTATCTATCTACTCTAAGCTCTTCTAGCGCGCTCTGGGAGCTAATCATCTGTGCCTGAAAGCCAAATATATCTGTTCAGTGAATGATGTCGGTAACCCACTCCAACGCGTTGAAATACATTATAGATATATATATATATATATATATATATATATATATATATATATATATATATATATATATATATATATATATATATATACACGAAACAAGAAATAGACTCAGCAAATAGGGACAAGCACATTAATCAATGATAAACAGTTAAGTAGAGTAAACATTATAAGGAATACGTATCTAAGGTCATAGATCACTTTTCACTTCAAACACATCATTATCCAAACATCATTCATATCACATAATTATTGATAGCGCCACGGGACCAATCGCATGCCCCGAACATGAGGGTTAATGCGTATAGCATTAACACGGCCCCGCAGCACCCTACCCCATACCGCGGCATGAAGGTAGTAGATCGCAATCAACCCATAGAGGACCGATGACGAACTCAACGTTGGACCACAATCCTACACACCGCTGACGCGCACAGTCGGTGGACCATGATCCCCTTTACAAGGGGGGACATACGACCCTACACACCGTTGATGCGTACAGTTGGTGGATCATAGCAGATCAAGCCCTACACACCGCTGAGGGACTCAGTCGGTGGGCGAAGATCCTCAGAGACTACGACCCTACACACCGCTGTCCCATCACTCGGTGGATCGCAGCCAGCCGTAGGCACACACCGCCTGATTACTCAGGTCGGTGGACTACAGCCTTCCTCGGCTTATTGGCCCATGTGGACCGCAGCCCAAGAAGTGAATCAATTCGGCCTTTAGCCAACTTATGAACCTCAGCTCAGGAACAATCCCTTTCGGCCTTTAGCCAACTTCCCGACCGCAGCCCGGGAACACCCAATTTGATCTTAATCAAAATGGGGGATCATGCATTACATAACACATAGTAGCACGTAGTAGCGCATTGGGAGGGGAACAGATATAAATAAACTTACGTGTGATCATTCACATACTAAGAATAGTCCTAAGGGGTTCATACAACTTCCACATAGGTCAACGGGTTACCGATTCAACTAGCATGCAATTCCTAAGACTCTTTTATCCTACGGATGGTACCCGAAACATCAAACTAGACTCAAGTACGACAAATGGGATGTGTTGGGACACCACGGGGAATGGGGAACATCAAACGGGGAAGCCAAAGACCCGGGGTGGGTACGGACCAGCGGGTAGCCGGTGAGTGGGGGTCACCCGCCGGCTGCCCGCCGGAGATCATCGCCCGGGCAGCGGGTTGCCGGCAGGCGAACGCCTGCCCAGCGCCTGCCCGCTGCCTGGCGGTGATCCTCGGGCAGCGGGTAGGTGGCGGGTACCCGTACCCCAACCTACCCCCCACTGACTCTTTTATCACAATTACGTCCCGGGATCCTTTGTGGAACCCGAAACCATGCTTTAGACACTTTCAAACGCAATTACCGACACCAGTAGGCAATTAATGGATCAAAAGCAAGAATCACGTATAACTCATCCTATTACGACTTCTAAACATAAACAACACCCGAACATGCGAATTTCCACCCAAATATATATCAAGAACATTACAACACAAATTCCCAATCCACCCTAGGGCTCTAATCCTTCTCAAATCATCAAAATCAGAAGTTATCTTTAACATCAAGAAATATCAAGATTTGTCAAGAACCATCACATCAATATCAAGAACCTCTTTTCCACATCAAGATTATCAAGAATACATATAAATCATCTTATCAATCATCAAGAATATATCACAAATAGCATAGAGGAATTAATCAAGACACAAACATATAGAAGGAGGCCAAGGAAGGAGATTATAGCGAAGAAAATAGGTTTTGTTGAGACATGGGTTACCTCTTAGCCTTAATTAATCCTCCCTTGGCTATTAAGGTTCTTCCTAAGATTTCCATCCGTTTGATCTCCCTAGGCTTAGTGGTGGGGAGTCCCTTGAGAATTCTTGTGTGGTGATATCTATTGTGATGTGACTTCTAGGTGCCTCCTATGTTCTTTTATATATATATATATATATATATATATATATATATATATATATATATATATATATATATATATAGGAGTCCTAATTAGGGTCTGAATGGTATGGGTTTACTAATTCTATTCCTTATAGGACTAAGGGCTTGGTTTAGGGATAAGGGTCCATGGTCCATGGTGGACCATATTACTTAATTAAAGGGAATCCTAACCCAAATTAAATCTTTTTTAATTATTATTAACGGGATTATTTAAATAATTAATTCGGGATTAAAGGCCGTAACATAGGGTGTTACGGTGGGGGCGAGGGATCGCGGGTTAGCCCCCTTGGGGCATTGCCATTTGTGTGTATAGAGGGAGGACCACAAGGGCTTGAGGATTCTATGGAGGAACATGATCACCACGGCTAAAGGGAAGGTTGGGGAATTTCGAGCATGTTTGTCAACATGCACATATGAAACCAAGGCTCCAATGATTGTACTTATTAATCCCTTTGCCCAAGATTGACGTCACCTATTTGTTTGATTGTTGGGTAGTAATGGGTTTTGCATGGTTCATAGCACAAAGGCAAGGCAACATGTTTGGTCACTTGTAAGGAAATTGCCCCTTTCTTTTGATGGTCACTTTTGGACCACTAGTGTAAAACATTTTGGCTAGGTTCACATTGCAAGGTAGATCCTAAATTGCACCACACCCTACTAACATAACACAAAATCCCTACCACATTGGAAATCCAATTAGATAATTAATTAAAAAGAACTAAATTTTGAACCAAAAATCTTAAGCGGGTATTATGTAATTTGAAACAATTATTTTACTATATTGAGAAGAAATTTCTTTAATTCTTCTGTATGTGCATATTTAGAAGCTATGAGAGAACTGAGAAATGATTTATTTTTCATACATTATTTAATTTCTTCCTTCGAAGATGAAAGAAAATGGAAAGAAAATAATTACCAATGCCTTCAAAATACTTTCGAAGAGTAAATAATAGGAGTTAGTCTATCTCTCATTCTTAAGGCATACGGACTACATATATTATTTACGTTTTTGATTGAATAATGCTGGATTTACTCTATATGTGCACTTCAAAAACTTCTTATTAGGGATCAAACTATAAGCAGTGTTAAAAAACTCGTCTTAGGCAACCATCTAGTTACTATGTGGGAAAATTACACTTTGAATCAGGCTTCACCTTAAATGTAGATTTTTTTTTAAGTACTACTGACTCTGTTACAATGTAGTATGTGTTCATAACTACTGAAGTAAAAAGAGTCAATATCGCCTCCATTGAGGCTTAAACCCATGATCTCTAATTGGGAGACCCACTTGGTGCCACTAGACCACGAGGTCATTGGCGTTAAATAACCCAACAAAAATCGAAGGGACCTGCGGTTGGAACTGACTACGGAGAGATGCGCCACGACAACGCCCATGTGAATTGGGACTTGTTTGATGATCCCGTATATACTAAGATAATCCATGGTAGACACCTTGCTTCCCGACTCCTACCACAAATGAAGAGTGAAAGAACATACTGGATCAATTTATACTCCTCCTTTCTAGGACCCTGTCTAAAGGAGATTGCTAGTTTACTTAGGACATTGAAATGCCATTGCAACTTCAATTTATGTATCTATCAGCTTTGTGGATCACTATTACATTCAGAAAGTTGGAGTATAAATTAATCCAATATGTTCTCTCACGCTCTATTTGAGGTAGGGAGTCAGGAACCAAGGTGTCTACTATGGATTATCTTTGTCTTTATGGGATCATCAAACAAGTCCAATTCCCATGGGAGTTGTGGTAGCGCATCTTTTCCATAGTCAATTCCAACCGCAGGTCCCTTCGATTTTTGTTGGGTTATTTAAGGTCAATGACTTTTTGGTCCAGTGGCACCAAGTGGGTCTCCCAATTGGGAGGCCATGGGTTTAAGCCTCACTGGAGGTGGCATTGACTCTTTTACTTCAGTAGTTGATAAAGTAGTTAAGAACACATAACATTGTAACAGAGTCAATAGTACTTAATTTTTTTTTTTTTTTTTAAAAAGAAGAAGAATCTAAATTTAAGGTGATGCCTGGTTCAAAGTATAATTTTCCCACATAGTAACTAGATGGTTGCCTAAGACGAGTTTTGTAACGAACATTGCTTATAGTTTGACCCCAAATAAGAAGTTTTTGAAATACACAGATAAAGTAAATCCAGTGGAGGTTTTTGCATAAAAGTTGCACAAGAGTGGAGGTTTTTTACCTATAAAGTACCACTCACTAACCTATCAAGCACAAGAAAATTAATTGGTTTTTATTGTGCTCTATTGTTGTTAGGATATTTTTAGTTGGACTACTAATATTAACTATACTTCTTGTTTCCTTTTGTGACTTTGTTGCACATGTCTACTTCGTTTATGTTCTACACAGGAATAAGGAGATATGGACGTCACCATAGAAATTGTTAATGGTGCTTTGGCTTTGCTTACTTACAACAAGGATTTTGACACCTCTACGTATACGCGTCCATTGTTTGTTTGATGGTCTAGTGTTTTATTTTTTTAGAAAAAACCTCAACATATAATTGGCAATATTATTATGGCAAATTAAGATAGGGTTTAGCTTGATGTCTGACCGTCCTTGAAGAAGACTGATTGATTAGTTAAGTCAACAGACGCATCTCAAGATCAAGCCACCGAAGGTCTAATAAAGGAGAGTTTCTAAAAGCTGGCAGACGCGATTATAAGATGATTGTTTTGGAAAGAATATCAGCGAATCATCTTTTGAGGAATGGACCGAATCTCCTTGAAGATTCAAGATCTTTTCCTTCATAAAGTCCTACCTTTTACAACTAGAGTTATATTTGGAGAGTGTCCAAATAAAGAAGTATATATACACATATACTTTTAGAAGTTAGGGTTGCATTGATTGAAGCCGCAACACTCAATACTAAGAAGATACACATCTCTGGTTTTTATGCCTCTTCTCCAGACAATGAGTTCATGGTGATTACGAAGATGAACTTGAGAAGAATCAACATTGCTTAAACAATTGGATGCGAAGATCACTCAGCTGTGGGAACAACGTAGGACTGCGTCATTGAAGTGGACTGCATCAGGGTTAGCTCTCCATTGAGGGGATTTCATTGGACTTCTGAATGCGTGGCTCTCCGACTTCAACAATCCACTAAACCTTTGTAGATTGGGTACTGACCTTGTGTGGGGCACTTGGGGGTGAGATTATTCTTCTCTACCTTTGTACATTGGATTCTGAGTTAGTGGATTGGACGCATTGGTGACCGTCCCCTAGATGTAGATACACACTGTATCGAACTGGGTAAACAAACATATGTGTTGATTTACTTTATAACTTAGTCTTCCGCATTACGCTATATCTGTTTATCTATCTCAATGACTGTTTGATCGAGTGTAACACCCCCTAAAATGCAAGCTATAAAAAGCCTTAACACATGCAGATAACATAACAAACAACTAGCACAGCGGAAGACAAAAAGGTAACTGGATAAACATAAATCCAAGTCATGGGTTGTTATGCCACGTTCATCAACAAAGATGAACGCTACGGCCAAATCTGCATGGTATACAACTATCCCAAATCTCACAAGTCTATAACTAGATCGGCACACAGGCCATAAAACAAACGGAAGGAGCTATGATATCGGGCACTAGACTGCGCTCTCGTCAAGACATCACCTGAAAGATCACAAATAAACATGGGATGACGCCCGGTCAGCGAATAATGCTGGTAACCCACTAATACATGTGAAATAACATACATAAGTAAGGTATAAATTGTAAAACCATTTTCGAAATGGAATACATATATATAAGTGTAAAACCAAGAGTAAAAGCCAACGTAAGACTCAACACTCTCAACAACAACACACGGGAACACATCCCAATACCACAAGAACAACACGACTCACAAAAGAGTCAAGGCATGATCTATCATCACTCAATAGATCAAAACCCAACAAGCACACGCAGAAGAATAAGACTCACACAACCGGCAACACATGCCAAGGAAACACATGCCTTTGTGACTACACATGTCACAAGAGGAGAACTCACCACAGTGGCTACAATAGCCCTCGTGACATCACCCATCACGAGTTGATATGCCTGCCTTATGCCCGGTTCCAACCTTATGGCTAACCCCATCCTTGTTTCTTCTTTCCAACCATTACCTCCAGGACCCCTGTACTTCTTAGTCCAACCTTTTCCCTCCTGGGATCGTCGTCCCCACCAACAAAGCCACCAATTTCATAGTACACAAGGTACCATATACACACACGGCGACACACGCCTTCCCAAGAAAATACGTGAACCTGACACACAGGTCACAACTCCATAATCACGTCACGGCCACCACGAGGACCGCTGCAATACCTTGGTGACTAGTGTCTCATACCACTAATCGTGCAATCCAGGTAAAGCCACACACGCATCACACCTCAACAAGAATCAATCAACGGATCACAACGAAGATATGAAACCATACTCAATCAAGGAATGGGTCACAGCCCAAAAACAACAATGATGAATAACACAAGTTATCATCAAACCATCGGAAGGTACAAACAACCCACACGCCAGCATTTAGACACCGAACTAGCATGCTTATCAAACGAATAAACCAAAGGTAGTTCCGAGGAACACACAAGACACATCACGGTTCAACGAAACACAATGTTGAACACTTAGCACGATTCAAGACACCAAAGTCCTACATGGATACCTACCATATAGTTCTAGACATACGAAACATCAAAAAAACACTGAAATAGTTCCACAACAGAACATCGGGAAGTCAAAAGACCAAATACCGAGTCAAAAGAATCACAGGGAACAAATCCCCCAAACCACTCCACTTGTGTACCCGCGGGTGGACCCACGGGTAGTGCCCCACCCGTGGTTCCGCCCGCGGGAACACATTCCCACAAGGCCCGTACCGCGGGTGGGGCGACGGGTGGTGCCCCGCCCGCCGTTCCGCCCGCGGGTACATGTCCTGTACCACAAACACCACTTCATGGATTTTTCATCTCCAACGCAAATTCAAGTCCAAAACATGTCAAATCTCACCCAATACAACAAAATGACTTGAATAATAGGAAATGCCAAGCAATGGCACAAATGAACCCTAAACACAAGCTCTAGATATGCATTTTCACAAGACAAATGCATAAACACTCACATTTCATAGCAAAACACAAGTAGAATCCAAGAAATCACATATAGGTAAACAAAATAGATTTTGTAGAGCATGGGTTTCCTCTTGTAGACTAAAAGACTTCACTTTACACCTTAACAAGCTCTTCTCAAGGCTCACCTTCCAAACCCACTTCAAGAACAAACCAAAAGATCATAAAGATCCTACCTTTAAGAAAAGACACCTAAGATGAAACCAAAAACACAAGATGGACTTAGATCTTACCCTCCTAGATGCCCAAATAGGTGAAAGGTTGATTCTTGGAAGCAACTCTTGAAGTCTTGGCAAGGTCTCAACTTGGCTTGGAAGAAAAGCTACTCAGCTTTTTAGAGAGAAGGTAGAGCTAGATTTTCAGAAAGTGTAAGGGATAGAATTAAGATGTCTACTAGGTTAGGTTACAATACTAACACCACGTGTAAGGTCAAGAATGCCCTTACTCACATTAGGAAATGTAAGGAACAAGGGAACTCCCTTCAAAGCTCAAGGTACAACTTTGACTTTGGAATTTACTAGTCAAATACTAGTCCTCAAGTATTGAATTTCAGGATTTTTGGAATTAATTCCCCAATTGAAATAGGATTAATTAGTCAATTAACCCATTAATTGAATTTGGATTTTGGGGTGTCACATCGAGAATCTGTGTTAATCAGTTTACTATTCAGTTTGCAAGAATGTATATCAATAGTCCTAGATTAAGAGAATATATATGCAAAGTTACATGTGGTATCAGAGCTTTTAAGTCTACATAATGACTTGATCCATACGGGAAAAGCTTTTTACATTTTTTTCTTAAAAAGCTGTTTGCTTCGTTATCTGTTGTGATATCTAGTCTATTCTCTATCTGTGTGTTCTGGCTGGCCTTCTAACTGAAACAGGATGGATGCAAATATGAAACCATCGGAATTGGATGGTCACAATTATTCCTTCTGGAAAGCTCGAATGGAGATTTACCTTCAAGCTCAAGGCACGAGAGTTTACCGAATTGTTCTAACTAGATGGACTCCTCCAACAATCTAGAATGATGATTTAACCACTGAGGTAAAATCGATATAAACTTGGACTGAAGATGAGATAACTGCCTCAGATCTGAATAATAAAGCATTGAATTCTATTGTAGGATCTCTACATGAATCCGTGTTAACTCTGGTTACGGGAATAAAAGAGGCTAAACGTGCATGGGGAATTCTTGAAACCAGATATGATGGTACCAGTGATGTCAAACAACCAAAGCTCCAGATGGTCTTGTCAGAATTTGAAGCTATTAGAATGAGTGAAGAAGGAATTATATCTAACTTCCACAGTCGTGTTCAAGATCTGATGAACAGAGCATCAGTTCTTGGGGAACCGTTTACTGACGAAAGGGTTGTCAAGAAGATCCTCCGTTCTCTACCCAAAAGATTTAGGATGACAGTAACTGCAATTCAGGAAAACACTAGCCGGGAAAAGAAGAGTGTAGGTGAGCTTATTGGAATCTACATACCTATGAACTTCAGGCGTTGGCTGATGACGATTCTGTATCCAACAGAAAAGGCAAGTCAGTGGCTTTTGTTGCTGAGGCTGATCGAGAATTTGACACAGGTGATATAGATGATGAAGCTTTAGCTCTATTGATAAAAATTTTCAAGAAAATCCTGAAAGGATTTAATCGAAGGAATCAAGGACAGCCTAACATGACTCAATCCAAAAGTGGAAACTCCGCATATCAGAAATCAGGACCGTCCTCTTTCACAAAGGCTGGTCAGTCCCAGACTGGACGAGCAGGGCAATTTAGAACTACATCCACACACACAGCTAAAACCCTAAATCGGTTAGTTCAATGCCGAGAGTGTGAAGGGTTTGGACATATACAGTCTGTATGTGCAACTTACCACAAAATAAAGAAATCCATGTTTGTGTGTACCCTAAGTGATGATGAAGAGGAAATAATAGATGACCTGTCTGATGAAAATGTTGGAAACTTTGTTGCTTTCTTCATAGCAACAAAGATTCACTCAGAAGAAGATGAAATTGATGATGAGTCCTACATATCATCGGATGATTTTGAAGAACGACATGGTCAGCTAGAGATGGAATTTGCTAAACTTGTTGGTAGCTGGGAACAATTGGTGAAAATTAACAAGAATCTGAATGCAGAACTAGAACACCGAGATGAGCAACTAAAGTAACTGAACACTGATCTAGTGATAAAAGATGACCTTATTGCTCAGATCAGATCTCGAGAGGGAAATCTGATAAAGGAACTGGAGGATCTGAAGAAAAATATCAAGATGATGGACACCACTTCAATATCAAGAAAGGGAACGACGCCCGGTCAGCGAATATTGCTGGTAACCCATCAATACGCGTTAAGTAGCATATATAGATAGTATAATACAAAATCATTTTCGAAACGGAATACAGTATATATCAGTTCAAAAGTCATAGAGAGAAGTCAACGGCAAAGACTCTATTTCACTCTCAAAAGATCAAGGGAAATCAACATCCCAAGACAACATCAAGACAAGAACAACAACAGTACAACTCAACACAGCTCAAGATGTAATCTATTGATCACAAAGTAGAAGACATCAAAAATAGGACAACAACAATAAATAAGTACAACTCGAGGTGTATTCTATTGATCACAAAGTAGAATACCACTCGACATGGTCATCAGAAAAGGATAGACATCCACACATTGGCACTACATGCCACAGTGACACTTCACTTCCAAGTCCAACCTTTTGCCTCCGGGAACCGTCGTTCCCCCTCCAACAACCGCCAACACATTTCCACCGATCTGGCAGTACACGAGGGTACCGTTCATTTCAATCACACAACCGCCAACACATGAGCCTGAAGCCCAGATTACAACTCCAATATCATTTCATGGCCACCACGAGGACCACATCTATACCTTGGTTATTAATGTCCCATACCATTAACCGTGCAATCAATGTACAACCAATACACACACTTTCATCACAGGAATCAATCAATGGATCACAACAAAGATATGCAACCATACTCAACAAGCAAGGATTACAATTTGACTCCAACGATGGTCAACACAAGTTGCCATCCTCAAAAGGAAAGAACAAACCACACACACTAGCATTTCAACATCAAACTAGCATGCTTAACAAACGGGTAAAGCAAACATATTTCCGTAGAACATACAAGACTCATCATGGTTCAACGAATCACAAAGTTGAACACTTAGCACGATTCAAGACACCAATTCCTACATGGATTCCTAACATATCGTTCTAGACATACGAAACATCAAGTAGAAACTCAAATAGTCCAACAAAACAACATCGGGAGGTCAAAACATCAAATACCGAGTCAAAAGAATCACGGGGAACAAATCCCCGAACAACCACCAACATGTACCCCGCGGGTGGGGCCACGGGTGGACCTCCTGTAACACCCCGTGTTACGGCCTTTAATCCTGGATTAATTATTAAATTAATCCCGCTAATAATAATTAAATATGATTAATTATGTTAAGTTCCCCTTTAATTAATTATTAGGGTCCACCGTGAACCGTGGACCCTTGCCTAAATTAGAGGCTTAAGCCTATTAGGAATAAAGGTAGTAAACCTTTTACTATTCAGATTATGATTAGGATCCGCTTTAATTAACATGGACCCTTATCCCTAAAGCAAGTCCCTGAGTCCTATAAGGAATAGAATTAGTAAACCCATACCATTCAGGCCCCAATTAGGAATCTTAAATATATAAATAGGGAACTTAGGAGACACCCGGAACCCTCCCACACGCCTAAACGCCCCATCGCCCCAGGAGAGCTCCAAGAATTCCCTTAGAAGAAATCAAGAAAGCAAGAAAGCTTAAAGAAAGATCCTTCATAGCCAAGGAATTAATTAAGGCTAAGAGGTAACCCATGTCTCAACAAAACCTATTTTCATAGCTACGATTTCCCCTTAGGGTTTTCCCCCATATTATTGTGAATGGCGAAATTATGATGATTATTATTGATGTTGATTTGATGATTCCATGGGGAATCTTGATAATCTTGATAATTGGGAGTTTCTTGATAATGATGATATTCTTGATGATTAATTCGGGATCCTTGATGATTATGTGTTGTTCTTGATGACTATGATGTTCTTGATGATTAATTGGCATCCTTGATGTTGTGTGTTATTCTTACCGAATCTTGCAATTAGAAGATGAATCGTATTCTTGTTGATATAAAAGTAATTAGAACCCTAGGTTGTATCGTATGATCTTATTCTTGGATTATCGGGTGGGGAAATCGCATGTTTGGGTGTTGATTATATTTAGAAAAGCATGATAGGTTATGTGTCGTTCGTTTCTCGTAATTGATCCGTTAATTGTCTACGTGTTGTCGTTAATTGCGTTGTAAAGTGTCTAAGCATGGTTTCGGGTTCCACAACGGTTCCCGGGGCGAAAAGTGATGAAAAGAGTCAGTGGGGGTAGGTGGGGGTAGGGGACCCGCCACCTACCCGCGGCGTTCACGGGCAGCTCCGGCAGCGGGCAGCCGGCGGGCGGGCAGCTGCCCGCCGGGCACCCGCTGCCCGGAACAGCGTTACCGGCGGGCAGCTGGCGGGTGGACCCCCCACCCACCGGCTACCCGCTGGAATCTTCCCCCCCTCGGGACCCCGGCTTCCCCGTTTGATGTTTCCCCGATCCCTGTGGTGTCCCAACGGACCCCGTTTGTCGTGCCTATGTCTAGTTTGATATTTCGGGTACCGTCCGTAGGTTTATGAGTCTATTATATTGCATGCTAGTTGAATTGGTATCCCGTTGACCTAGGTGGAAGAAGTATGAACCCCTTAGGACTATTCTTAGTACGTGATGGATCACGCATAAGGTTGTTATACGCTTTATCCCCCTTCCCAATGTGTAATGTGGGTTGCATGTGCTTGCTATGTGTTATGTGTGCGTGTTACCCCAATTTGGTTGCGATCGGATTGGTTATCCTGAGCTGCGGTTCAGAAGCCGGCTATGGTCAGATGGGAATTCCTGGCTGTAGTCGGATGACGGTATCCTGGGCTGCGGTCCAGAAGCTGGTTGTAGTCAGATGGGGATTCCTGGCTGCATTAAGGTGACATCTTTCCTGAGCTGCGGTTCAGAGGCTGGCTGTAGTCAGATGGGAATTCCTGGCTACAGTCAGATGACATACTCTCTTGGGCTGCGGTCCACTGTTTGGTTGCGATCAAACATTATGATGAGGTGCGGTTCATCGGTCGGTTGCGATCGGCCTCCCCGTGTTGCGATACGGGGCATGGTGCTGTGGGGCCGTGTCAGTGCTATATGCGCTGACCCGCATGTATGGGCATGCGAGTGGTCCTGTGGCGCCAACAACGTGCGTTATGTGTTGTGATATGGACGAGTTGTGATTATGAGTGTCTTGGGGAATGTGACTATGGGATTTATATTGGGGATTATTCATGTTGGGTTATGATCATTGTTTATGCTTTGCCTTATTTGCCTTATCTGTTATGAACTGCTTATGACTGTTATAACTGTTGCTTGTGTCTGGCCTTATCTGTCGAGTCATTCCCGGTTTTAAAGCTAGAGTTCGTAGGATATATCTTCATGCTCAAAATAATTTTCGTATATCTATATATATCTCTATATGTATTGTATTTCAACGCGTTGGAGTGGGTTACCAGCATCTCTCGCTGAACAGATATATTTGGCTTTCAGGCACAGAGGATTAGAGCACTGGAGCGCGCTAGAACTGGAGCGTAGAAGTAGTATAGTTTCCCTTTCGGCCTGCGTGCCATATTATGCATTTATATTTCAGAGGATAGTAGTTAGACAGCCTGTGCACCTGGGTTCTCTAGCCCAGGTGTGGCATAGCACCCCGTACACTTATGTTACGTTTTGGGATTTAATGAGATGTTACCTTTATTATTAAGTTTTAAATGTCTTGAAAGTCAGGGGTGTTACAGTTGGTATCAGAGCCTAAGTTTGACCCTAGGAAAAGACTCTTAAGACCGGACTTTAGGACGTTAGGCTTGAACTCTAAGTACCTAGGAACATAGGGCTCAGGAATCTTAGGACGCGCGGTGAGATTGTGAGACCTACACATAACTTCCCAACACGTTGCCCTTCCCCATTCTAAAACCCTTCCCCACTTATCACTTCACCAGAAGTGCATCGAACTCTAACTTAACATTCTTATAAACACTGACCAGAAAGACGATAGCATGGCACCGAACAGAAGGCAATAAAGGACTCCGGAACCCGCCACTAATGACCCCTTAACCCAAACTCTACAGCAACTAACACAGGTCGCACAGGCACTAAGTGACGCGGCCCTTCGCAACAACAGGCCCCCACCGCCTCCATCAAACGCAAACTCGGACGTCGCCCGACAAGTCTCAAATCACCGACCACCCACGTTTTCGGGAGAAGAGGATCCCGCAGTCCTAGAAGAATGGATCCGGACGCTTGATAAGATTTTTGGAGTATTGGAATGCCCAGAGGAACGCCGCGTAGAGATAGCCTCGTTCTACTTCGGGCACGAGGCCGACCTCTGGTGGATCCACGAGGGACCCACCTATCAACAAGAACCGGGCTTCAATTGGGAGGACCTCAAGACACGACTACGAGAGAGATTCTATCCAACCCACGTGAAGGCATCCATGTACGAAGAGTTCCTTCATCTAAAACAAGGAACGGCCACCGTCGTAGAATACCATAAACGATTCCTCGAGCTGGCAAGCTTCGCGCCAGAGCTAGTCCCCACCGAGGTAACCAAGATAGAGAGATTCGTGTCGGGCCTCAACTTCGAAGCTCGAAAGGCGCTAGTGGTAAGCAGACCTCGGACCCTCAACGAGGCTTACTCCAGTGCCGCGAATCTCTATCGGATCCAACTACTCCAACGCGGGGTTCATGAACAAATACGAAGAAGAAACACCGGAAGTGGGGCACCGCCAGTGAAAAGAACGAGAAACGACACCGGCACAAGGACGAACAACCCGACCAACCAAAGACCAACCCTGGGAAACAACGAAGCTAATCCAAGGAGCTTCCCTTGTCCGAGATGCAACAAAAGCCATAGGGGCAAGGATTGCGCAGGCAACCCCTGGCGATGCTTCAACTGCGGAGAGGAGGGGCACAAGGCCTTCCAGTGCACTCGACCCCAAAGACCGCGCCCCGCCACTGTGGGCCAACACGGGGGCACCGGTAATCAAGGAGGCTACGGCGCTCCCGGAAAAATATTCGTCATGTGCCAGACGCAAGCCGACCTCGGAAACGAAAAAGACCTAGAAGGGGAAAACCCAATCCCTGAAGACTAGGACCATACGAACCCCGCTGAAGAAAATCCCGAAAGCGAATTCTGTCTAGGTTAAGCCATCACCCCCTTGTAACCGCCCCCTGTATCGTATAAACCACTTATTCAGTTTAATTACTTCGGGAGCAATATGTCTACTTAGCTTAGCTACTTAGAAAGTATTATGAATAAAGATTCCCTTTCATTCAAATCCCGATTCCACTACGAGAGTAAAACACAAGTCATGCCATCCACCCAACCCTTCCTCACTAAAAGACGAAACAAGGAAAATGACAAAAATCACCTCATCAAGAAATGCCTAATGTCACCACTAGGGATTGAACCTTAAACCTCCCATTTATAAGTCCAAGTCCCAACCACCAAGCCATGAGTGTTTCTTGAAACCTCAAGGGGACACTCCCTTGTTAAACCCTTCTAAATCCCTAAAACCCACAAAATCCCCAAATCAAAAACCCTTCTTCTTCTCCTTCTCCCTCCCCACACCCTCTCCTCCTTCCTCTCGCACACCCCACTGCCCCACCATAGCAGCCACCTCCCATCATCACCGAACGGACGCCGCCACCGCCCGGCCACTCCCCGGTGACGCCGCCCCGCCTCGCCGCAGTCCAGACCAAGCCGCCGGAGACCACCCGCCGACCGCCCGGAGTCCGCCCAGCCGAGACCCACTGCCACCTCCACCCGAACGCCAATCCCACGCCACCTCCTCCTCATCGTGAACCCCGCCTCGCCGCCGCCTCCCTCGCAACCGGAAGACGCCGCCTCGTCGAGGACGCCCGCCGGGAAAACACGCCGGAGCGCTGCCCACCTCGCCGGAGACTCGCCGGAAGCCTCGCCGGAAAACCCACCGGAAAAGTACCACCTATCGCGATGCCAAAGAAACCCCTCGGAATCCGCACCCCGGAGTGGAACAATGCCGATTACACCGTAATCGGAGGTAAAGCACTTGAACCCGACCAATTCTCTCCGGAATTGGTTGATATGCTTAAACACCAAGGACTTTTAGATACGTATCTCACCATCAAAGGGGATACGTACCCCAAATTGGTGAAGGAGTTCTATCAACACCTTGTAGCCACCAAACGGGGTGACAAGGTAGAAATCACCACCAAAGTCCGCGGCAAGGAAATTGTGCTTTCCGAAGGCCGTTTGGCCAAGCTCTTGAGATTGACCACCACGGGTGTGTCCGACTATGACCGGAAAGGGTGGATTGACACCCAAACTACGGGATACAAGGACTATCTCGGGTACTTACTCGGGAAAGAGGACGGATTCACCTCGGCTACTCGACCCAACCGAAAGTGGCTATCGGCGGAGCAAAAGATATTGGTTATGATTATAACCGATAGCCTCTTGCCCACCAATAACAAGAGCAAGGACGTAGGGAGCTTGGAGTGCACCTTTGCGTATCTCCTAAAACATAAAATCAAGTTCAACCTGCCGGCACTCATGCTAAAGCACATAGAGTTCTGCAAAACAAGCAACCGGCTTAGCCTACCTTACGGGATGATCCTAAGTTGGATCATGGAGAAGAAGGGGGTAGACCTAAGCCACACCGAAGTCAAGACCGCCAATGGCATGGTTTTCAATGCCCAAAACCTCCGCCGCAACGACATCTACTACACCGAGGGAGGACACTATCTCACCCTCGAAGAAATTTGCCAAAAACCCGAGGTGGAACGTAGAGAATTGGTTGATCGGTTGGACATCTCCAACAAAAAGCTCAAGCGGGCCATGCAAGATTGCGGAGGCATGGAAGAAAATGAGGAACATGAGGAGGATGACGGGCCCGACCCGACAGTACAACCACGATCCGGAAGGGACCCGAGGGATCAAAACGAGAGCTCGGTCAATGAGCGCATTCTCGCACAGCTCAATCGGCAAAACCAGATTATGGAAGAAGGGTTCTCATCCTTGATTCGCACCACACGCGCACTCGATCAGAGGGTGGCAGCGATCGAGGCCGCCTTGGGCACTCGTGGGGCGCCCAGTTCCAGCGCAGGAAACCGAGGTACACCCATAACTTCTCTATCACCACGCCACCAAAAGTACAGCCTACCCCAAACTATGACAAACGTAGGGCCACACTCCTACCCAGGAGGCCAAACTACGGGATGTCTAGGGGTGAAAGGGTGGACTATGACACCGGGCTTCGGGGACGAAGCCCCTTGTAAGGAGCGGAGAGTGTAACACCCCGTGTTACGGCCTTTAATCCTGGATTAATTATTTAATTAATCCCGCTAATAATAATTAAATATGATTAATTATGTTAAGTTCCCCTTTAATTAATTATTAGGGTCCACCGTGAACCGTGGACCCTTGCCTAAATTAGAGGCTTAAGCCTATTAGGAATAAAGGTAGTAAACCTTTTACTATTCAGATTATGATTAGGATCCGCTTTAATTAACATGGACCCTTATCCCTAAAGCAAGTCCCTGAGTCCTATAAGGAATAGAATTAGTAAACCCATACCATTCAGGCCCCAATTAGGAATCTTAAATATATAAATAGGGAACTTAGGAGACACCCGGAACCCTCCCACACGCCTAAACGCCCCATCGCCCCAGGAGAGCTCCAAGAATTCCCTTAGAAGAAATCAAGAAAGCAAGAAAGCTTAAAGAAAGATCCTTCATAGCCAAGGAATTAATTAAGGCTAAGAGGTAACCCATGTCTCAACAAAACCTATTTTCATAGCTATGATTTCCCCTTTGGGTTTTCCCCCATATTATTGTGAATGGCGAAATTATGATGATTATTATTGATGTTGATTTGATGATTCCATGGGGAATCTTGATAATCTTGATAATTGGGAGTTTCTTGATAATGATGATATTCTTGATGATTAATTCGGGATCCTTGATGATTATGTGTTGTTCTTGATGATTATGATGTTCTTGATGATTAATTTGCATCCTTGATGTTGTGTGTTATTCTTACCGAATCTTGCAATTAGAAGATGAATCGTATTCTTGTTGATATAAAAGTAATTAGAACCCTAGGTTGTATTGTATGATCTTATTCTTGGATTATCGGGTGGGGAAATCGCATGTTTGGGTGTTGATTATATTTAGAAAAGCATGATAGGTTATGTGTCATTCGTTTCTCGTAATTGATCCGTTAATTGTCTACGTGTTGTCGTTAATTGCGTTGTAAAGTGTCTAAGCATGGTTTCGGGTTCCACAACGGTTCCCGGGGCGAAAAGTGATGAAAAGAATCAGTGGGGGGTAGGTGGGGGTAGGGGACCCGCCACCTACCCGCGGCGTTCACGGGCAGCTCCGGCAGCGGGCAGCCGGCGGGCGGGCAGCTGCCCGCCGGGCACCCGCTGCCCGGAACAGCGTTACCGGCGGGCAGCTGGCGGGTGGACCCCCCACCCACCGGCTACCCGCTGGAATCTTCCCCCCCTCGGGACCCCGACTTCCCCGTTTGATGTTTCCCCGATCCCTGTGGTGTCCCAACGGACCCCGTTTGTCGTGCCTATGTCTAGTTTGATATTTCGGGTACCGTCCGTAGGTTTATGAGTCTATTATATTGCATGCTAGTTGAATTGGTATCCCGTTGACCTAGGTGGAAGAAGTATGAACCCCTTAGGACTATTCTTAGTACGTGATGGATCACGCATAAGGTTGTTATACGCTTTATCCCCCTTCCCAATGTGTAATGTGGGTTGCATGTGCTTGCTATGTGTTATGTGTGCGTGTTACCCCAATTCGGTTGCGATCGGATTGGTTATCCTGAGCTGCGGTTCAGAAGCCGGCTATGGTCAGATGGGAATTCCTGGCTGTAGTCGGATGACGGTATCCTGGGCTGCGGTCCAGAAGCTGGTTGTAGTCAGATGGGAATTCCTGGCTGCATTAAGGTGACATCTTTCCTGAGCTGCGGTTCAGAGGCTGGCTGTAGTCAGATGGGAATTCCTGGCTACAGTCAGATGACATACTCTCTTGGGCTGCGGTCCACTGTTTGGTTGCGATCAAACATTATGATGAGCTGCGGTTCATCGGTCGGTTGCGATCGGCCTCCCCGTGTTGCGATACGGGGCATGGTGCTGTGGGGCCGTGTCAGTGCTATATGCGCTGACCCGCATGTATGGGCATGCGAGTGGTCCTGTGGCGCCAACAACGTGCGTTATGTGTTGTGATATGGACGAGTTGTGATTATGAGTGTCTTGGGGAATGTGACTATGGGATTTATATTGGGGATTATTCATGTTGGGTTATGATCATTGTTTATGCTTTGCCTTATTTGCCTTATCTGTTATGAACTGCTTATGACTGTTATAACTGTTGCTTGTGTCTGGCCTTATCTGTCGAGTCATTCCCGGTTTTAAAGCTAGAGTTCGTAGGATATATCTTCATGCTCAAAATAATTTTCGTATATCTATATATATCTCTATATGTATTGTATTTCAACGCGTTGGAGTGGGTTACCAGCATCTCTCGCTGAACAGATATATTTGGCTTTCAGGCACAGAGGATTAGAGCACTGGAGCGCGCTAGAACTGGAGCGTAGAAGTAGTATAGTTTCCCTTTCGGCCTGCGTGCCATATTATGCATTTATATTTCAGAGGATAGTAGTTAGACAGCCTGTGCACCTGGGTTCTCTAGCCCAGGTGTGGCATAGCACCCCGTACACTTATGTTACGTTTTGGGATTTAATGAGATGTTACCTTTATTATTAAGTTTTAAATGTCTTGAAAATCAGGGGTGTTACAGTTGGTATCAGAGCCTAAGTTTGACCCTAGGAAAAGACACTTAAGACCAGACTTTAGGACGTTAGGCTTGAACTCTAAGTACCTAGGAACATAGGGCTCAGGAATCTTAGGACGCGCGGTGAGATTGTGAGACCTACACATAACTTCCCTACACGTTGCCCTTCCCCATTCTAAAACCCTTCCCCACTTATCACTTCACCAGAAGTGCATCGAACTCTAACTTAACATTCTTATAAACACTGACCAGAAAGACGATAGCATGGCACCGAACAGAAGGCAATAAAGGACTCCGGAACCCGCCACTAATGACCCCTTAACCCAAACTCTACAGCAACTAACACAGGTCGCACAGGCACTAAGTGACGCGGCCCTTTGCAACAACAGGCCCCCACCGCCTCCATCAAACGCAAACTCGGACGTCGCCCGACAAGTCTCAAATCACCGACCACCCACGTTTTCGGGAGAAGAGGATCCCGCAGTCCTAGAAGAATGGATCCGGACGCTTGATAAGATTTTTGGAGTATTGGAATGCCCAGAGGAACGCCGCGTAGAGATAGCCTCGTTCTACTTCGGGCACGAGGCCGACCTCTGGTGGATCCACGAGGGACCCACCTATCAACAAGAACCGGGGTTCAATTGGGAGGACCTCAAGACACGACTACGAGAGAGATTCTATCCAACCCACGTGAAGGCATCCATGTACGAAGAGTTCCTTCATCTAAAACAAGGAACGGCCACCGTCGTAGAATACCATAAACGATTCCTCGAGCTGGCAAGCTTCGCGCCAGAGCTAGTCCCCACCGAGGTAACCAAGATAGAGAGATTCGTGTCGGGCCTCAACTTCGAAGCTCGAAAGGCGCTAGTGGTAAGCAGACCTCGGACCCTCAACGAGGCTTACTCCAGTGCCGCGAATCTCTATCGGATCCAACTACTCCAACACGGGGTTCATGAACAAATACAAAGAAGAAACACCGGAAGTGGGGCACCGCCAGTGAAAAGAACGAGAAACGACACCGGCACAAGGACGAACAACCCGACCAACCAAAGACCAACCCTGGGAAACAACGAAGCTAATCCAAGGAGCTTCCCTTGTCCGAGATGCAACAAAAGCCATAGGGGCAAGGATTGCGCAGGCAACCCCTGGCGATGCTTCAACTGCGGAGAGGAGGGGCACAAGGCCTTCCAGTGCACTCGACCCCAAAGACCGCGCCCCGCCACTGTGGGCCAACACGGGGGCACCGGTAATCAAGGAGGCTACGGCGCTCCCGGAAAAATATTCGTCATGTGCCAGACGCAAGCCGACCTCGGAAACGAAAAAGACCTAGAAGGGGAAAACCCAATCCCTGAAGACTAGGACCATACGAACCCCGCTGAAGAAAATCCCGAAAGCGAATTCTGTCTAGGTTAAGCCATCACCCCCTTGTAACCGCCCCCTGTATCGTATAAACCACTTATTCAGTTTAATTACTTCGGGAGCAATATGTCTACTTAGCTTAGCTACTTAGAAAGTATTATGAATAAAGATTCCCTTTCATTCAAATCCCGATTCCACTACGAGAGTAAAACACAAGTCATGCCATCCACCCAACCCTTCCTCACTAAAAGACGAAACAAGGAAAAGGACAAAAATCACCTCATCAAGAAATGCCTAATGTCACCACTAGGGATTAAACCTTAAACCTCCCATTTATAAGTCCAAGTCCCAACCACCAAGCCATGAGTGTTTCTTGAAACCTCAAGGGGACACTCCCTTGTTAAACCCCTCTAAATCCCTAAAACCCACAAAATCCCCAAATCAAAAACCCTTCTTCTTCTCCTTCTCCCTCCCCACACCCTCTCCTCCTTCCTCTCGCACACCCCACTGCCCCACCATAGCAGCCACCTCCCATCATCACCGAACGGACGCCGCCACCGCCCGGCCACTCCCCGGTGACGCCGCCCCGCCTCGCCGCAGTCCAGACCAAGCCGCCGGAGACCACCCGCCGACCGCCCGGAGTCCGCCCAGCCGAGACCCGCTGCCACCTCCACCCGAACGCCAATCCCACGCCACCTCCTCCTCATCGTGAACCCCGCCTCGCCGCCGCCTCCCTCGCAACCAGAAGACGCCGCCTCGTCGAGGACGCCCGCCGGGAAAACACGCCGGAGCGCTGCCCACCTCGCCGGAGACTCGCCGGAAATCTCGCCGGAAAACCCACCGGAAAAGTACCACCTATCGCGATGCCAAAGAAACCCCTCGGAATCCGCACCCCGGAGTGGAACAATGCCGATTACACCGTAATCGGAGGTAAAGCACTTGAACCCGACCAATTCTCTCCGGAATTGGTTGATATGCTTAAACACCAAGGACTTTTAGATACGTATCTCACCATCAAAGGGGATACGTACCCCGAATTGGTGAAGGAGTTCTATCAACACCTTGTAGCCACCAAACGGGGTGACAAAGTAGAAATCACCACCAAAGTCCGCGGCAAGGAAATTGTGTTTTCCGAAGGCCGTTTGGCCAAGCTCTTGAGATTGACCACCACGGGTGTGTCCGACTATGACCGGAAAGGGTGGATTGACACCCAAACTACGGGATACAAGGACTATCTCGGGTACTTACTCGGGAAAGAGGACGGATTCACCTCGGCTACTCGACCCAACCGAAAGTGGCTATCGGCGGAGCAAAAGATATTGGTTATGATTATAACCGATAGCCTCTTGCCCACCAATAACAAGAGCAAGGACGTAGGGAGCTTGGAGTGCACCTTTGCGTATCTCCTAAAACATAAAATCAAGTTCAACCTGCCGGCACTCATGCTAAAGCACATAGAGTTCTGCAAAACAAGCAACCGGCTTAGCCTACCTTACGGGATGATCCTAAGTTGGATCATGGAGAAGAAGGGGGTAGACCTAAGCCACACCGAAGTCAAGACCGCCAATGGCATGGTTTTCAATGCCCAAAACCTCCGCCGCAACGACATCTACTACACCGAGGGAGGACACTATCTCACCCTCGAAGAAATTTGCCAAAAACCCGAGGTGGAACGTAGAGAATTGGTTGATCGGTTGGACATCTCCAACAAAAAGCTCAAGCGGGCCATGCAAGATTGCGGAGGCACGGAAGAAAATGAGGAACAGGAGGAGGATGACGGGCCCGACCCGACAGTACAACCACGATCCGGAAGGGACCCGAGGGATCAAAACGAGAGCTCGGTCAATGAGCGCATTCTCGCACAGCTCAACCGGCAAAACCAGATTATGGAAGAAGGGTTCTCATCCTTGATTCGCACCACACGCGCACTCGATCAGAGGGTGGCAGCGATCGAGGCCGCCTTGGGCACTCGTGGGGCGCCCAGTTCCAGCGCAGGAAACCGAGGTACACCCATAACTTCTCTATCACCACGCCACCAAAAGTACAGCCTACCCCAAACTAAGACAAACGTAGGGCCACACTCCTACCCAGGAGGCCAAACTACGGGATGTCTAGGGGTGAAAGGGTGGACTATGACACCGGGCTTCGGGGACGAAGCCCCTTGTAAGGAGGGGAGAGTGTAACACCCCGTGTTACGGCCTTTAATCCTGGATTAATTATTTAATTAATCCCGCTAATAATAATTAAATATGATTAATTATGTTAAGTTCCCCTTTAATTAATTATTAGGGTCCACCGTGAACCGTGGACCCTTGCCTAAATTAGAGGCTTAAGCCTATTAGGAATAAAGGTAGTAAACCTTTTACTATTCAGATTATGATTAGGATCCGCTTTAATTAACATGGACCCTTATCCCTAAAGCAAGTCCCTGAGTCCTATAAGGAATAGAATTAGTAAACCCATACCATTCAGACCCCAATTAGGAATCTTAAATATATAAATAGGGAACTTAGGAGACACCCGGAACCCTCCCACACGCCTAAACGCCCCATCGCCCCAGGAGAGCTCCAAGAATTCCCTTAGAAGAAATCAAGAAAGCAAGAAAGCTTAAAGAAAGATCCTTCAGAGCCAAGGAATTAATTAAGGCTAAGAGGTAACCCATGTCTCAACAAAACCTATTTTCATAGCTATGATTTCCCCTTTGGGTTTTCCCCCATATTATTGTGAATGTCGAAATTGTGATGATTATTATTGATGTTGATTTGATGATTCCATGGGGAATCTTGATAATCTTGATAATTGGGAGTTTCTTGATAATGATGATATTCTTGATGATTAATTCGGGATCCTTGATGATTATGTGTTGTTCTTGATGATTATGATGTTCTTGATGATTAATTGGCATCCTTGATGTTGTGTGTTATTCTCACCGAATCTTGCAATTAGAAGATGAATCGTATTCTTGTTGATATAAAAGTAATTAGAACCCTAGGTTGTATCGTATGATCTTATTCTTGGATTATCGGGTGGGGAAATCGCATGTTTGGGTGTTGATTATATTTAGAAAAGCATGATAGGTTATGTGTCGTTCGTTTCTCGTAATTGATCCGTTAATTGTCTACGTGTTGTCGTTAATTGCGTTGTAAAGTGTCTAAGCATGGTTTCGGGTTCCACAACGGTTCCCGGGGCGAAAAGTGATGAAAAGAGTCAGTGGGGGGTAGGTGGGGTAGGGGACCCGCCACCTACCCGCGGCGTTCACGGGCAGCTCCGGCAGCGGGCAGCCGGCGGGCGGCAGCTGCCCGCCGGGCACCCGCTGCCCGGAACAGCGTTACCGGCGGGCAGCCGGCGGGTGGACCCCCCACCCACCGGCTACCCGCTGGAATCTTCCCCCCCTCGGGACCCCGGCTTCCCCGTTTGATGTTTCCCCGATCCCTGTGGTGTCCCAACGGACCCCGTTTGTCGTGCCTATGTCTAGTTTGATATTTCGGGTACCGTCCGTAGGTTTATGAGTCTATTATATTGCATGCTAGTTGAATTGGTATCCCGTTGACCTAGGTGGAAGAAGTATGAACCCCTTAGGACTATTCTTAGTACGTGATGGATCACGCATAAGGTTGTTATACGCTTTATCCCCCTTCCCAATGTGTAATGTGGGTTGCATGTGCTTGCTATGTGTTATGTGTGCGTGTTACCCCAATTCGGTTGCGATCGGATTGGTTATCCTGAGCTGCGGTTCAGAAGCCGGCTATGGTCAGATGGGAATTCCTGGCTGTAGTCGGATGACGGTATCCTGGGCTGCGGTCCAGAAGCTGGTTGTAGTCAGATGGGAATTCCTGGCTGCAATCAGGTGACATCTTTCCTGAGCTGCGGTTCAGAGGCTGGCTGTAGTCAGATGGGAATTCCTGGCTACAGTCAGATGACATAATCTCTTGGGCTGCGGTCCACTGTTTGGTTGCGATCAAACATTATGATGAGCTGCGGTTCATCGGTCGGTTGCGATCGGCCTCCCCGTGTTGCGATACGGGGCATGGTGCTGTGGGGCCGTGTCAGTGCTATATGCGCTGACCCGCATGTATGGGCATGCGAGTGGTCCTGTGGCGCCAACAACGTGCGTTATGTGTTGTGATATGGACGAGTTGTGATTATGAGTGTCTTGGGGAATGTGACTATGGGATTTATATTGGGGATTATTCATGTTGGGTTATGATCACTGTTTATGCTTTGCCTTATTTGCCTTATCTGTTATGAACTGCTTATGACTGTTATAACTGTTGCTTGTGTCTGGCCTTATCTGTCGAGTCATTCCCGGTTTTAAAGCTAGAGTTCGTAGGATATATCTTCATGCTCAAAATGGTTTTCGTATATCTATATATATCTCTATATGTATTGTATTTCAACGCGTTGGAGTGGGTTACCAGCATCTCTCGCTGAACAGATATATTTGGCTTTCAGGCACAGAGGATTAGAGCACTGGAGCGCGCTAGAACTGGAGCGTAGAAGTAGTATAGTTTCCCTTTCGGCCTGCGTGCCATATTATGCATTTATATTTCAGAGGATAGTAGTTAGACAGCCTGTGCACCTGGGTTCTCTAGCCCAGGTGTGGCATAGCACCCCATACACTTATGTTACGTTTTGGGATTTAATGAGATGTTACCTTTATTATTAAGTTTTAAATGTCTTGAAAATCAGGGGTGTTACACCTCCACCCGTGGTTCCACCCGCGGGTACCATACCCACGAGTGGTGTACCCCGCGGGTGGGGCAGCGGGTAGGCCACTGCCCGTCGTTCCGCCCGCGGGTACCAACCTGTACCAAAAATAATCCCTTCGGGGATTTTCAACACCAAGTCCAAATTCAAGTCCAAAACACCCAAAATCTCACAAAATACAATAATATGACTTGGATCAAAGAAATTGCCAAGCAGTGGCATACAAGAACCCTGATAACAAGCTCAAGATATGCATTCTCACAAGACAATGCATCAAATCTCACATTTCATAGAAAAAATCACAAGTAGAAGTCAAGAAATTATCATATAGGTAAGAAAATAGATTTTGTAAAGCATGGGTTACCTCTTGTAGCCTAAACCTTCACTTATCACACCATTACAAGCTTCTCCTAAAGCTCTCCTTCAACTTCAACTTCAAGAACACACCAAAAGACAACAAAGATTCTATCTTTTAGAAAAGACACCTAAAAAGGTATTAAAAACTCTAAGGGACCAAGGATCTTACCATCCCCTATGCTCAAGGTTAAGAAAGTTTGAATCTTGGAGATCAACTTGAAGGATCTAGGATTGCTCAAAACTCGGCTTGAAGAAGAAGCTAACAATTTTCTAAAGAGAAGGTGGAGCTTTTGTGTTTAGGTTGTTAGGGAAATGAAATGAAGGATGACTCTAGGTTAGCTTGGGACACAAACATAAGGTGAAAAGACTTCTTTGCCCTTACTAAAGTGGGAAGAGTATGGAGACAATGGAACAATTCATAAAGCATAGAGTACAACCCTTTGACTTGGATTGACTAGTCAATTTCTAGACCTCCGACTATTGAATTTTCAGGATTTTAGGAATAAATTACCAATTAAGCTAGGATTAATTATCTAATTAATCCATAAATATATTTTGGATTTACATGGTGTCACATCCTTTCCCCCTTAAAATAAGCTTCGTCCCCGAAGCTTGGGTTCGACGAAATCAAACAAAACGGCAACATGAAACAACAATGTGACAAGAGAATCAAAAACATCTTTTGACCAAAACTTCAAGGCCAAAACCATCTAAAAAACACTAGAGCTCTAAAAAACTAGATTCTAGTAAAACAACCCACAAAACTAACTACCACCACACAACTACAAACAACGAAGATAACACAAGGCAAACAACAAAACAACTAGCAAGCGGCTACAACATAACGATAACCACAAACGAGGGAAGGAAAACGAGATTACCACAACTCCGGACTAGAAAGACTCGCTCTCCGACTCAACGGTGTCCTCATCTGAATCTTCATCAGCTCTCCCTCAGCTAGAACTGGCCTCCAGCTGATCCAACCTCTGGTTGACCGCGACGAACTTCGTCTTCATGTAGGCGAAGCCTTCATCTATCATTCTGTTCTGTTGGCGAAGAAGGGTGACCACACGCTCCTCGTGAGTCATGGCGTCGTGTTCCCTCTTGGTTCTGGCTTCCTTCCTTCTTAGGTTTTCCTCGCACTACGAGTCGCTCTCCTCGACTTCAGCAGCTTCTCCTACATCCGCATCCTTCTCCCAAGCTCCAAACTGCAAGGTACAACTTCCCAACGGGAATCTCAAGCTCAGCAACCAACGCGTCTCTCTCATCAAGGGTTTCCCTGGCAACTTCCTCAAGCGTGATGTACTCTCCATCATCAATCTGAAACGTATTGAAATTCCACAGGTTGGTGGCATCCAACACCATTTTGCCCACTGGCTTTGGCACACAACCTTCAACACTTATACCTTTCCTGACGAAGATCCAGCTCAAAACCATTCCATACGGCAGACTCTTTCGGTTATGATCCTGGCAAAAGACCATATGTTGCAACATTAAGGCAGGCAGGTTAAACTTCACCGTATTCTTTAAGCAAAAGGCAAAAGTGCACTCTAACTTTCCCAACAGACGGCTCTTGTTGTTATTAGGCAGCAGACAATCCGATACAAGCATAACCAAGATTCTCTATTCAGCAGTCAACCATTTCCTTTCCGGTCTCGTGGCTTGGGTAAAACAACTAGTCCGACCCAACAGATAACTCAAGTAGTCTCGATACCCCATGGTATCCGTCCCAAACCAGGAGTTACCACTGTGCTGCGAAACTCCCATAGTGGTCAGGCTCAAGAGCTGAGCTAGCCACTTCTCTGACAAAACAACCTTCACACCTCTCACCTTAGAGGTAACCTCTAACTTTCCACCATCTTTAGTCACAACCATGTGACGGTAGAATTCCTTCACCAGACTCGGGTAAGTCTCGGCCCTAATGGCGAGAAACCCATCCAACAAACCTTGATATCTCAACATCTCTAACAAGGAACTTGAAAAAGAATCAGGAGCAAAGGCTTTACCTTCCAACACGAGGTAGTAGGCATCCACCCATTCCACTCTTCTTGTCAAGTTAAACCTCCTGGGCATGATTCTGAGATGACCCAAAAACTCAAAGGAAAACCCAAAGTTCTTCTCTTCTTTTCTTCTTCTCCCCTTCTCTCTCTCTCTCTCGCTGTTTCTCGGTGACACCGCAGCAGACACGGCGGCGGTGGCAGTGGTCAGCTTCGGTCGGTGGCGATGGCGGTCAGCTTCGCACGGCGGTTGGTCGGCGTCGGCGGGGGTGGCGACGGGCAGGGGCGGCGACGGGGGTTGGGTGCTGCTCAGGGGGTTTACAGAAAGAAGGGGAAAGGGTTTGGGAATTTTGGGAAAATTGGGAAAGAGAAGGATTTAATTTGGGGATTTTTGGTTAAAATGAGAAATTATAGGTTAAATGGAATTTAAATGGAGTAAAGTTTAAGAAACATAACTAGTTCAAGTGGTTTAAGGGTTAGAGTGGTAACTTTTATACTCGGGTTTGAAACTTGGTGGTTACAAATTGAAATTTCCTTGGGCTTTTTAGGCTACACAAGAATGAATTTCTATGGGTTGTCTATTATAAATTCGAGGGGTACTTAATCAAACTTAGATGTCCCAAAAGAAAATGGTCGAGTTAAAAGAGAACATATGCAAGTCTACAGAATTAACATAAGTACGACCCACTTAGAGATAGGCAATTAGCATTACGAAAGAATCTCACTTAAAACCAAAAGAATCACACAATAAGGAAGCAAGAAAACCAAGAAAAGGCAACAAGGAAAAAGATACACTCTCATGATAAGGATAGGCTTAGGAAAGGGTTACCTGCCATCTCATCCTCAACCAACCCCTCTGTCTCAGCCTGGGATCGTCTCATCACAAACACCCGACCCGAAGGTCTAGCTCCAACTGCTCCTCGACTTGAACTCCCTCCCGATGCTCCCCCGGGTCCTGAACTAGGTGGCAACGCCCTTTGGTTAGCTTGTAGAGGACATACGGCAGCCTTATATCCTCTCTACCCGCATTTGTAGCATCGAAGAGATTGTCCTTGGCAATCTTTTCCCACATGCTCCTTTCCACACTTTCGGCATGCGAACGTCTTTGCTCGATCTCCGGACTCCACTTGGGTTGATCCTTGAGGTGGGGAAGGTGCGGTCTTGGCTCGGAAGTCCTGTCTTGGCTTCTTGAAGTTGGAAGATCCACCGCTTTCATTCCTCTTCTTAGCAAGCTCAAACGATCCCCGCTGCAACTGTTGTACCCGGTATAAGTCAGCAGCACTCAAGTAAGCCTCCTTCAAGGTCCTCGGCTTGCTCACGGTCAAAGCCTTACGAGCCTCGTAGTTGAATCCGGCCACGAACTTTTCAACTTTCGCGAGCTCAGTGGGGACTAGCATCCTAGCGAAACGAGCGAGCTTCAAAAACCTCTTTTGGTACTCCACCACAGACGATGAACCCTGCTGGCGGTGTAAAAACTCCTCGTACATAGCAGCTCGGACATGTGCCGGGTAGAACCGCTCTCGCATCCAGTCCATCAAAGCTGTCCAGTCGAAGTCGGGCTCCTCTAGGCATGCGGGTCCCTCGTGCACCCACCACAAGTCAGCTTCATGACTGAAGTAGAAGGATGCTAACTCCACTCGGCGCTCCTCGGGGCACCCAACAACGGAGAAGATCTTGTAGAAGGTTCGTACCCACTCCTCGAGCACGACGGGGTCTTCCTCACCGGCAAACATCGGTGGTCTATGGCCAGAGGCGAGACGTCCCACATCTCTATACCCGGCAGGCTGCGGCGGTGGAGCAGGATGATTGTTATGCAGCAGAGCTTCACTTAGGGTTTGCATAGTCTGAGTGAGCTGTTGCAGGTTCTGGGCTAGCTGCTCATTGGTTGGTGTCTCCGGCGTACGAGCGCGTTGACAAGGTGGTGCCATGACAAAGCTTCTACAACAACAACACCATTATGATAGGCACAAACAACATCGCACCCTTACCTGGCACTAACTAAAGGAACATGAAACTAAACAGAAACAACAAGTAAGCAAAACAAACTATAAGCAACACATAGCTCACCACGCGTCCTAAAAGTCCTAAGTCCTAAACACTTAGATACTTAAGGTCACATTAGGGTCTCAAACCGCACTTAACTTCTTAAAAGTCTAGACTCTAACATCCTAGGCTCAAACCTAGGCTCTGATACCAACTGTAACACCCCCGATTTTCATGACAATTTTAAAACTTAAATACGTAAGGCAAAGCAACTAACAGGTATCATAAAACGTAAGCAACAGCGGAAGTCTTAAATTAAAACGGGGAAAAAGCAGGGAGTGGTATGCCACATCCACCTCAATGTGGATGCACAGGCAAGTCTAACACCAACAATCTATCATGTTTAACATAACCATGGCACACAGGCCCAAAACACTATCTACATAGACAAGGGAGCAAAACTACAACCAACAGCTAACGCGCTCGCCAAATCTACTCAGGACCTGTAAAGCACATAAAGAAAGGGAACGACGCCCGATCAGCGAATATTGCTGGTAACCCATCAATACGCGTTAAGTAGCATATATAGATAGTATAATACAAAATAATTTTCAAAATGGACTACAGTATATATCAGTTCAAAAGTCATAGAGAGAAGTAAACTGCAAATACTCTAATTCACTCTCAAAAGATCAGGGGAAATCAACATCCCAAGACAACATCAATGTGACACCCCGAAATCCAAATTCGTTTAAGAGATTAATTAAGTAATTAATCCTATTTCAATTTGTAATTTAATTCCTTAAATTCCTGAAATTTAATAGTTGGGGACTAGTAATTGACTAGTCAACCCCAAAGTCAAAGTTGTACATTGAGCTTTGTAAGGAGTTCCCTTGTTCCTTACACTTCCTTATGTTAGTAAGGGTATTCTTGACCTTTCACTTGTTGTTGGTATTGTAACCTAACCTAGTAGACCACCTTCATTCTCTCCTTACACTTTTCTAAAAATCTAGCTCCACCCTCTCTCTAAAAGGTGAGTAGCTTTTCTTCCAAGCCAAGATGGAACCTTGCCAAAACTTCAAGAGTTGCTTCCATGATTCAACCTTTCTTATATTTGGGCATCTAGGAGGGTAAGATCTAAGTTCATCTTGTGTTTTTGGTTTTATCTAAGGTGTCTTTTCTTAAAGATAGAATCTTTATGATCTTTTGGTATGTTCTTGAAGTGGGTTTGGAAGGTGAGCCTTGTGAGGAGCTTGTTGAGGTGTAGAGTGAAGTTTTTAGTCTACAAGAGGTAGCCCATGCTCTTACTTATATGTGATTTGTTGGATTCTACATGTGTTTTGCTATGAAATGTGAGTGTTTATGCATTGTCTTGTGAAAATGCATATCTAGAGCTTGTGTTTAGGGTTCATTTGTGCCATTGCTTAGCATTTCCTTTGATTCAAGTCATTTTGTTGTATTGGGTGAGATTTGGCATGTTTTGGACTTGAATTTGAGTTTGGAGATGAAAATCCGCGAAGTGTTGTATTGTGGTATAGGGATGTACCCGCGGGCGGAACGGCGGGTAGGGGTCCAACCCAGTGGGGAGGACCACGGGTAGAGGCCTACCCATGGGCCCACCCGCGGGTACACTATGTTGGTTGTTGGGGGATTTGTTCCCCGTGATTCTTTTGACTCGGTATTTGGTCTTTGGACTTCCCGTTGTTCTTTTGTGGAACTATTTGAGTGTCTTCTTGATGTTTCGTATGTGTAGAACTATATGGTAGGAATCCATGTAGGTTTTGGTATCGTGAATCGTGCTAATTGTTCGACATTGTGTTTCGTTGAACCGTGACGAGTCCTGTGTGTTCTTCGGAACTATGTTTGTTTCACCCGTTTGATAAGCATGCTAGTTCGGTGTTTAAATGCTAGCATGTGTGTTGCTTGTACCTTCCGTTGGTTGATGATAACTTGTGTTATTCATCGTTGTTGTTGTTGGACTGTGATACATCCCTGATTGAGTATGGTTTCATATCTTCGTTGTGATCCGTTGATTGATTCCTGTTGTGGTGTTATGTTTGTGTGGCTTTACCTGGATTGCACGATTAGTGGTATGGGACACTAGTCACCAAGGTATTGCAGCGGTCCTCGTGGTGGCCGTGACGCGATTATGGAGTTGTGACCTTTGTGTAAGGTTCACGTGATTCTTGGGAGGCATGTGTTGCCGTGTGTGTGTACGATACCCTCGTGTACTATGAAATCGGTGTTTTTGTTAGAGGGAATGTTGGAGGGGGAATGACGGTTCCCGGGGGAATAAGGTTGGACTTGGTGTACAGGGGTCCTGGAGGTAAAGGTTGGAACTAGATATAAGGTTGGGGGTAGCAATAAGGTTGGAACCGGGCATAAGAAAGGCATATCAACTCGTGATGAGTGATGTCACGAGGGTTTGTGTAGCCGTGGTTGTGTGTTCTCTTCTTGTGACGTGTGTAGTCACAAAGGCATGTGTTGCCTAGGCATGTGTTGCCGTTGGTCTTATCTTTATCCTTTTGAGTTGTTGTTATCCTTTGTGGTCTTGGGATGTGTTCCCGTGTTGTTGTTGAGAGTGGTGAGTCTTGTGTTGACTATTACTCTTGATTTTGTACTTATATATATGTATTCCGTTTTGAAAATGGCTTTACAAGTTATATCTTACTTATGTATGTTATTTCACATGTATTGGTGGGTTACCAGCATTATTCGCTGACCGGGCGTCGTCCCATGTTTTATTGTGTTCTTTCAGGTGATGTCTAGATGTGTGCGTGGTCTAGTGCTTGCTAGAGTAGCTTCTCCCTCTTGTTTTGTGGCCTGTGTGCCAGTTTAGTTGTAGCTCTGTTGAGACTATGGATTAGATGTAAACATTGCAGATGTTGCCATAGCGTTCATCCTCTTGGTGAACGTGGCATAACACCCCGTGATTTGGATTATGTTTATCTAGTTATCTTTCAGTCTTCCGCTGTGTCTGTTGTTTAGTTCTGTTATATGCATGTTTAAGGCTTTTAAATAGCTTGTTTTTAGGGGGTGTTACAGTTGGTATCAGAGCCTAGGTTTGAGCCTAGGAAGGAGTTAAGTCTAGACTTACTAAGTGGCTAAGTGTGGTTTGAGACCTTTAAGCGACCATAGGAATCTAAGTGTTAGGCTTAGGACTCTAGGTTGCGCGGTGAGTTGAGTGTTGCTTCCTGTTCTTTCCTTGTTTTCTATCTTTTGGTAACCGTGTTGTTGTTGTAGAATTTTGCGATGCCTCCTCGTCCCCGAGCTCGCACCCCGGAGACCCCAACAAACGAGCAGCTCGCTCAGAACCTCCACCAGCTGACGCAGACGATGCAGACGCTCAGTGAAGCCTTGCTGAACAACAACCTCCCTGTGCCGCCTCCTCAACCTGCTGGGCACCGCGATATAGGTCGCTTGGTGTTGGGTCATCGGCCGTCCACCTTTGCGGGTGAAGAATACCCGGTAGTTTTGGAAGAATGGATGAGGGTGTTCGACAATATCTTCGCAGTTGTGGGTTGCCCCAAAGAGAGAAGAGTAGAACTGGCAACATTCTACTTCTCCCAAGAAGCTGATCTGCGGTGGGTCCATGAGGGTCCGACCTTCCTTGAAGAGCCTGAGTTTGGTTGGTCCGCGCTTAAGGATAGGATGCGCGAGAGGTTTTACCCAGCGCATGTGCGAGCCGCCATGTTTGATGAGTTCCTTCACCTGCAGCAAGGATCCCTGTCTGTGGTCGAGTACCACAAGAAGATTTTGGAGTTGGCGCGCTTTGCTCGGATGCTTGTGCCTACGGATAGGGGTGTTCAATCGGTTAACCGTTCGGTTAACCGAACCGTTTTAACCGAACCGAATTAACCGAAGTTTTTTTTTTCTTTAACCATTAACCGAACCGAAGTTTGCTCTACCGAATTCACCGAACCGAAATTTTTTTTCGGTTAACCGATTAACCGAACTTTTTAAAGTTAAAATTTAAAATTCTAAAAATAACACCTAAAATAATAAATTCAATTAAAATAAAATACATATCATAATAAATTCATAAAAAAATATAAAAAACATGAATTATAATCTCCAAACATCCATAACTTCAAATTAGTATTTATATTTATATTATTATTTATATATTAATTAAAAACTTCGGTTAACCGTTCGGTTAATTCGGTTAACCGACCTTTCGAACCGAATTAACCGTTAACCGAAGTTTTAAAATTCCTTTAACCATTAACCGAACCGAAAAAGTTCGGTTCGAAAACGGTTAACCGAACTTTGTCGGTTCGGTCGGTTAACCGAAAATTATCCGAAGTTTGCACACCCCTACCTACGGAGCTTGCTAAGGTTGAGAGATTCGTTGCCGGTTTGAATTATGAGGCACGAAAAGCGTTGACGGTGAGTAGGCCAAGTTCCCTTAAGGATGCGTATCTGAGTGCCGCGGATCTGTATTGCGTTCAGCAGCTTCAGAAAGGATCTTATGAGCTAGCTATGAAGAGGGTTGAGAGCGGAGGTTCTTCCACCTTTAAGAAGCCACGACCCGGTTTTGAAGCCAAGAACGTGTCATCCTCATCTCAAGGACCTAACCGGATGGAGCAAGGGAATCAAGTCAAGACACCTCCTTGTCATAGGTGTGGGAAGATGCATGCCGGTCATAGTTGCAACGGCTACGCGCTACGGTGTTTTCGTTGTGGAGATCATGGTCACAAGGTCGCGGAGTGTCCACAGCAAGCCGGTCAGAGAGCGTTGCCACCACCCCCGGGAGCCGGAGGAGCATCGGGAAGTAGTTTCGGTCGTGGAGTAGTGGGAGCTAGGCCACCAGGGAGAGTCTTCGTGATGGGGCGTTCGCAGGCAGAGTCTGAGGGTTTGGTGGAAGAAGAGTTGGCAGGTAACCCTATCCTAACCTATCCTTGTTTTTCACGAATATCGTGTTCTTTGTTGTCTTGAGTGTTACCTTGTGTTTCGTTGTTGTCTATGTGAGTTACTTGGCAACCCTTGGCATGTTTTTCTTTGGTAAAGATTCCTTTGGAGTTAGGTGTAAACTCTTCTTGTTAAGTGACTTCTTTAGTTTGGCATATAAGTTTCGTTGTGAAGTTAGCTATCCATCTTTGGAATGAATTGTGCTTGGGTTGATTCTACAATCCTTATATTTGGTCATTCTTGCCACTATCCTTTTTAGAAATCCTTTGAATTTTCCCAAGTATTCTTTGAAAGTTGAAATTAGTAAATCCATACCAAAAATCCTTTCTTGTATAGCTTAAAAGTCAAGCCAAAATGTTAAATTGTAACCTTTGAGTTTTAAACCTAGGCATATTTTTTGCCAACCCAACCTCTAAACCACTTGAGCTAATTATCATCCTTGGAATCTATTCAATTTTAATTCCATTTAAACCATAAATCCTCACTTTACCCAAATCCCCAAATTAAATCATCTTTTTCCCAATTTTTTTCCCCAAACCCTAATTTCTCAAATTTCCTTCTCCCTTCTTCTTCCCTACCCGTGAACCACCAAGCACCCACCCCCACCTGTTGCCCCACCAGCAGCCCGCCGACGCAGCAGCCTGTCGACGCACCGCCGTCGCCGTTTGCCGTCTGCCGGAGCTTCGCCGCCGTTTTACTTCGTTGCCGCGACGCCGAGAGAGAGCAGCGGGAGAAGGAGAGTGATATGAACCTAATCCAAGATTCAAATAAGATGGAGTATTGTCCCAAGATTACTCTCAATGCAAAGATATAGATGGATCAAAATACCTTAAACCTCACAAGAAACCCTTTGTCTCAAATCCTCAAAGACTTGGAAGAATCCCATTGTAGCGTCAAGTACCTCGATGTTGCAATCTTCAATCAACTAGAGTCGGATCTAGTTTCCTTTGATTCAAGAACGAGTCCACGAACCTAAATCTAAAGGTTGAAGAAAGTAAGATTGATTCGAGTCCACGAATCAATTTTCTAGTCGAGTCCACGACTAGCAACTAATTGAGTCCACAATTAGCCATGAGGTTTCTTACACAAGTGTAAAGAAAAACTTAAGAATTTTATTGAATTAAAGCCTCCCTCCAAACTGATATGGATGTGCCCTATTTATAGGTAACCTAATCTAGAAAGCAAGTAAATATAGTTCTATTAGAAAGGGATTTAAGGAATCCTTTCTAAATACAAGCTACTGTTTTCTATTTAATGCCAAATAATTAAAAATAATGATGACTAAAAATAATAATGCTTATTTGGGCCTAATTTATTCTCCAAAATCAGCACTTAAACAATTATAAAAATCCTTGAATTCTTCTTCATCTTTTGCAAATGGGATTGACTTGGATTTACACCATCTTTGAATATCACAAATGAAGAGTTGTCTTAATTGTTTGGACTTGGGCCATGTGATTGACCCAATTGGTACTCTTGATGGATCTTCATTATGTTGGGCCGCATCATCCTCCCCTTCTTGAAAATGATTCTACCTCGAATCTTGTAAGCATTGTCTTCGATCCATGATATTACTTGAAATAGGCCACTATAATACTTTCCTCTATCGTATGGAGTTATTATTGGACCTTCTTGTTTCTTCCACCAATGATTCTTTATGGATGTAGTTATGGGCCTTGTGATGAGCCCACTATACACCCTTATTGGATTCCATGTGTACTGGTTCCCATTATTCTCCCCTTCTTGAAAATGATTCGTCCTCGAATCCAAATCTTCAATGAAAGAGAAAGTAGGAAGCTCATTTTCTGTTTTATCACGGTCATGGAACTCATTGAACTTCTTCTTGGGATGCTTGACACGAGTTGCTCCAATCTTCATCCTACAATAAACAAGTAAGGCGATTAAGTCTAATGACACAGCATGGAATTTAAACATTCTGAATGGTAATAGTTCAACAAAATTAGACATATTAAATTTTGCCATTTTGTTTGAATTATCAACAAGCACAACATCTTTCCTCCTAGAGCTTAAGGCTATGCCAAACACAAAATCTATGGAAATATCAAGTAATGATTTAGATGCATTGTGGTGGTAAGTAACACAATTATGAACCTAAGATTCTACATCTTTTTTCTTCTTTGGCCAATGAAAATGTCCATGCAAAACATGATCATTCTTTGGAAAACCAAATTTTCCCTTATGTGAATCAATAATTAAACCATTGCTCAAATCCAAGCAAAAAATGTCAATCCCATTGACTTTGAACCAAAACTCCTTGAGCAAGTAGTATTTGCCATAAGAAGTTTTCAAATGTGCCTTATAACTTTCCAGGTGATTCCTTATCTCTATCAAATAAAGTTTTAGTAAAATCAAAATTAAGGAATCTTGGATGTGTGGAGGCAAAGAAATTTCTAACACATCTAGCAAGTAGGTCATTAATAGAAACATGGCAAACAAATCTAGAGAAATTTAATGCATGCTTTTGAAATAAAAGTGAGTAAATAGTTACTCCCCTTATTTTCTCTTGCTTATTATCCTTTTTTGTTAGCAAGTGAGGCTGCACTTTGATAGCCCTGGCTAGTTCTTTCCACTGTACCACTGATAGCGGTTCCTTTGTTTGGCTACAAACTAAGTTAGAGGACTGGAGTGGTGACTCCAATTCTAAACGTAGAGGTTCCAGTTTGCTCTCTTTGATTTCTTCTTTCTTCAAGGGTGATTTGAGAGCTTGCTTCTATCTCAGTTGAATTTCTTCTACTTGTTTTGGAAGTAGAGGCTTAAACACATGTATAAATCTATTATAGGTGACATTGCATGTGTTGTTGAGTGCATTATAATAAAAATGTCTATCATGTTGCCATGACCTTCCAAGTGAAACATGTGCAGTACGTATTGGCACAATATCACATAGAACCACATCATAATACTTGCCAATACAAAAAGGAATAAAAGCTTGTTTAGTTACTCTCACATCCCCTGAATCAATAAGATTATATGGTTGGGGGTGATTGATAAGAGGTAACTTAAGGTAGTCCACCATGGCTGCACTAGCTAAATTCATACATCGATCCGAATTGATAACGATAATGCATCGCTTTCCATGAATGTTTCCCCTAGTATAGAGTGGCGGTTGCACCTGCTTAGGGTGTTGCTCTAGATTAGTCATTTGAGTGCTTAAACCTTTCATGGCAAAGGCTAGAGCATCTATTTTCTGCTCTAACCTCCTACGTGTGTTTGGAACCTCTTCAGTCATCTGTAGATGAGAAACAAAATCTAAAAACAAGAAGATATGTGAGTATTCATGTTAGTGAAACCAAAAAGTTGGCTCGCTCCCTCACTATTCTCAACTCGCAGGTAAGAGGTGGATTATATGGCTCTAGGGGTGCACTACACACTCTTACAAACACACACTCCACTCGTGTATCGCTCAAGGAGGCAGATACTCTCACAAGCCTTTTTCCGAAAAGGAAAATTTTAGTCCGGAATTCAAGTTGATATGGATTCAACCTCAAAGTTCAAGAAAACGTACCTTGGAAAACATCACAAGCCTTTGAGAGTAAGGTGTATCGCGAGGTAGGTAATAAAATTGAGAGCAAGAAGTAAAGAAAAAGGACAATACAAGCAAAGAAACTAAAGCAAGATTTGAAAGAAAAAGGAAAACAAAAAAAGGAAGTATGGCAGAAAGATATGCAAGACCAATATTAAAAGATAGAGACAAATAGAATATAATAGGGGTTCACGTGTACCACAACCAAATAAGAATATATCAAGAACTCCTTCCAACCTTATACTTTTACCCTTCCTTATCCCTCCAAAATTCTCCTACCAACCAGATTCTTTCGCCAACCTTATTCTTCCTCTTTATTGCTTTCTCTTTTTTTTTTTTCAACTTTCTTGATTTTTTTTGATTTTTTTGATAAGTAACCTCCAAATAAATACTGTAAATATCAACCAAAATTTCGGACCAAGAGGATCCACACAACCCCTTCAAAACAGAACCAAGAATTTCAAGAATCACCCCTAAAAAACAAAAACGCTGCCCTTACTTCATACATCAATATCTCAATGACCGTAAGGAATTAGAAAGTGTATGATATATCAATAGACCTCCCCAGAAGAGATCTAAAACATATCAAAATTTCAGATAAAACTAAACAGTGGATCTTGAGATATAGGTCATTCTTTGAAACTGGTCACAGAACACAGAAATCTGGACAGGGTGTGATTGCGACGTGATTGCGCGTAAGTGCGCTTCGTATATAGGTAAGGGTGACATTGGGTTGTTTTCTTGACAGAATATTTGGTAATATGGTGCTTAGGAGGTGTGAGGTCTCGTTGATATTGGACGGGAAAAATGGAAAACTCTTTCGGGATTGTTTTTCAAGAACCTGGAGAACATGTATCAAGATTCAAGAACACAATCAAGAATGCAAGACACGAAAAAAAATAGTATGTAAGATAAGAATGAGATAAACCTAGGCTCTGAATACCAAATTGATATGAACCTAATCCAAGATTCAAATAAGATGGAGTATTGTCCCAAGATTACTGTCAATGCAAAGATAGAGATGGATCAGAATACCTTAAACCTCACGAGAAACCCTTTGTCTCGAATCATCAAAGACTTGGAAGAATCCCATTGTAGCTTCAAGTACCTCGAAGTTGCAATCTTCAATCAACTGGAGTCGGATCTAGTTTCCTTCGATTCAATAACGAGTCCATGAACCTAAATCTAAAGGTTGAAGAAAGTAAGATTGATTCGAGTCCACGAATCAATTTGCTAGTCGAGTCCACGACTAGCAACTAATTGAGTCCACAATTAGCCATGAGGTTTCTTACACAAGTGTAAAGAAAAACTTAAGAATTTTATTGAATTAAAGCCTCCCTCCAAACTGATATGGATGTGCCCTATTTATAGGTAACCTAATCTAGAAAGCAAGTAAATATAGTTCTATTAGAAAGGGATTTAAGGAATCCTTTCTAAATACAAACTACTGTTTTCTATTTAATGCCAAACAATTAAAAATAATGATGACTAAAAACAATAATGCTTATTTGGGCCTAATTTAATCTCCAAAATCAGCACTTAAACAATTATAAAAATCCTTGAATTCTTCTTCATCTTTTGCAAATGGGATTGACTTGGATTTACACCATCTTTGAATATCACCAATGAAGAGTTGTCTTAATTGTTTGGACTTGGGCCATGTGATTGACCCAATTGGTACTCTTGATGGATCTTCATTATGTTGGGCCGCATCAGAGAGCAGCGAGAAGGGTGAAAGAAGAAGAAAAAGAGGAGAGAAAGTCTTGGGTCCTTTTTGTTGAGCTTTGGGTCATCATCAATCATGCCTAGAAGGTCAAGTTTGGCAAGAAAGCGGAATGGGTGGATGCCCATTACCTCGTCCTTGAAGGTAAAGCTTTTGATCCGGAATCTTTTCCTAACTCCTTGTTGGATATGCGTAGATTCCAAGGTTTGTTGGATGGGCTTCTCGCTATAAGGGCTGAGATTTACCCAAGTTTAGCAAAGGAATTTTATCGTCACATGGTCGTGACAAATGAGGGTGATAAGCTTGAGATCACTTCTAAGGTGAGAGGTGTGAAGGTTGTGCTTTCTGAAAAGAGGCTGGCTCAGCTTTTGAGTTTATCTACTTCAGGAGTTGCTCAGTATAGTGGCCATTCATGGATTAGTACGGATACCATGGGGTACCGGGACTATTTGAGCTATCTGTTGGGCCGTACGAGTGGTTTCACTCAAGCTTCAAGGCCAGAGAAAAAGTGGTTGTCCGTAGAGCAATGGATTTTGGTTATGTTGGTATCGGATTGTTTGTAGCCTAATAATAACAAAAGCAAGTTGTTGGGAAAGTTGGAGTGCACCTTTGCCTTTTGCCTCAAGAACATGGTTAAGTTCAACTTGCCAGCTTTGATGTTGCAGCATATGGTTTTCTGTTGGGATCATAATCGGAAAAGTCTACCGTATGGGATGGTGTTGAGCTGGATTCTGGTTAGGAAGGGTGTAAGCATGGATGGTTGTCTTCCGAAGGTCCTGGGGAAGTTGGGTGCCACCAATCTTCGGAGTTGTAATCTGTTTCAGCTGGAGGATGGTGATTACATCACGCTTGAAGAAGTGGCAAGGAAAACAACTGAAGAAAGGGCAGAGTTGGCAACGGAGCTTGAGATTCATGCCGGGAAGTTGAGCCTCACAGTCCAGAGTTTGGGTGGTGATGAAGAAGTTGAGGAGGAAGCAGTCCAAGAAGAAGAAGTGGAAGCACCGGAAGCTGCCGAAGCCGAAGAAAGTGATTCTGATAGTGAGGAAAACCGAAGAAGGAAAGAAGCTCGCACCAAGTGGGAGCATGATGCCATGGCGCATCAGGAGCGCGTTGTCGCCTTGCTTCGCCAACCGAATAGTATGATCGCAGAAGGCTTCGCGTTTATGGAGGCGCAGTTTGTCGCAGTGCACCAAAGGTTAGACTAGATTGAAGCCAGTTCAAGCCGCAGAGGAGAAGATGATGAAGAATCTGAGGAGGCCGAGGAGTCGGAGAGTGAGGAGTTCTAGCTTGTGTGTGGTTATCCTGTTCGCCTCCCCTTTGTCTTTGTTTCTTCTTAGCCGTTGTTAGTTTGGTAGTAGTTTGTTGTTTGCCTTGTATGCTTGTTTTTGTTTGCTGCCTTGTTGTGTGTTTAACTTAGTAATTGTTATTGGTTGTCCAGTTCTTAGTTGTTGTCTAGAATTGGTGTTTGTGTTGAGGCTAGAGTTCTTGATGCTCAATTTATCCGTTTGTTAAATCCTTGCCAATCCTCGAATTGATATGCCTACTTTCTTGCTTTGAAATTCTTGTGGATTCTTTTGAGTTTTGACCAAAAGAGTTTCTTCTTGAACCTCTTGTCACAATGTTGTTTCTTTTCGCCGTTTGCCTTTAATTCGTCATACCCAAGCTTCGGGGACGAAGCTTCTTTGAAGGGGGAGAGGATGTGACACCCCGAAATCCAAATTCGTTTAAGAGATTAATTAAGTAATTAATCCTATTTCAATTTGTAATTTAATTCCTTAAATTCATGAAATTTAATAGTTGGGGACTAGTAATTGACTAGTCAACCCCCAAGTCAAAGTTGTACATTGAGCTTTGTGAGGAGTTTCCTTGTTCCTTACACTTCCTTATGTTAGTAAGGGTATTCTCGACCTTTCACTTGTTGTTGGTATTGTAACCTAACCCAGTAGACCGCCTTCATTCTCTCCTTACACTTTTCTAAAAATCTAGCTCCACCCTCTCTCTAAAAGGTGAGTAGCTTTTCTTCCAAGCCAAGTTGGAACCTTGCCAAAACTTCAAGAGTTGCTTCCAAGATTCAACCTTTCTTATATTTGGGCATCTAGGAGGGTAAGATCTAAGTTCATCTTGTGTTTTTGGTTTTATCTAAGGTGTCTTTTCTTAAAGATAGGATCTTTATGATCTTTTGGTATGTTTTTGAAGTGGGTTTGGAAGGTGAGCCTTGTGAGGAGCTTGTTGAGGTGTAAAGTGAAGTCTTTAGTCTACAAGAGGTAACCCATGCTCTACAAAATCTATTTTGCTTACCTATATGAATATTTCTTGGATTCTACATGTGTTTTGCTATGAAATGTGAGTGTTTATGCATTGTCTTGCGAAAATGCATATCTAGAGCTTGTGTTTAGGGTTCATTTGTGCCATTGCTTGACATTTCCTTTGATTCAAGTCATTTTGTTGTATTGGGTGAGATTTGGCATGTTTTGGACTTGAATTCGAGTTTGGAGATGAAAATCTGCGAAGTGTTGTATTGTGGAACAGGGATGTACCCGCGGGCGGAATGGCGGGTAGGGGTCCAACCCGCCGCCCACCCGCGGGGTACACGTTGTGAAAGGGCCTGTACCCGTGGGCAGGACCACGGGTAGGGGCCTACCCGTGGGCCCACCCGCGGGTACACTATGTTGGTTGTTGGAGGATTTGTTCCCCGTGATTCTTTTGACTCGGTATTTGATCTTTGGACTTCCCGTTGTTCTTTTGTGGAACTATTTGAGTGTCTTCTCGATGTTTCGTATATCTAGAACTATATGGTAGGAATCCATGTAGGTTTTGGTTTCGTGAATCGTGCTAAGTTTGGTTTACCCGTTTGATAAGCATGCTCGTTCGGTGTTTAAATGCTAGCATGTGTGTTGTTTGTACCTTCCGTTGGTTGATGATAACTTGTGTTATTCATCGTTGTTGTTGTTGGACTGTGATCCATCCCTTGATTGAGTATTGTTTCATATCTTCGTTGTGATAGCGTTGATTGATCCCTATTGTGATGTGATGTGTGTGTGGCTTTACCTGGATTGCACGATTAGTGGTATGGGACACTAGTCACCAAGGTATTGCAGCGGTCCTCGTGGTGGCCGTGACGCGATTATGGAGTTGTGACCTTTGTGTAAGGTTCACGTGATTCTTGGGAGGCATGTGTTGCCATGTGTGTGTACGGTACCCTCGTATACTATGAAATCGGTGGTTTTGTTGGAGGGACTGTTGGAGGGGGAACGACGGTTCCCGGGGGAATAAGGTTGGACTTGGTGTACAGGGGTCCTGAGGGTAAAGGTTGGAACTAGATATAAGGTTGGGGGTAGCCATAAGGTTGGAACCGGGCATAAGGAAGGCATATCAACTCGTGATGAGTCTTGTCACGAGGGCTTGTGTAGCAGTGGTTGTGTGTTCTCTTCTTGTGACGTGTGTAGTCACAAAGGCATGTGTTACCTAGGCATGTGTTGCCATTGGTCTTATCTTTATCCTTTTGAGTTGTTGTTATCCTTTGTGGTCTTAGGATGTGTGTTCCCGTGTTGTTGTTGAGAGTGGTGAGTCTTGTGTTGACTATTACTCTTGGTTTTGTACTTATATATATGTATTCCGTTTCAAAAATGGCTTTACAACTTATATCTTACTTATGTATGTTATTTCACATATATTGGTGGGTTACCAACATTATTCGCTGACCGGGCGTCGTCCCATGTTTTATCTTTCAGGTGATGTCTAGACGTGTGCGCAGTCTAGTGCTTGCTAGAGTAGCTTCTCCCTCTTGTTTTGTGGCCTGTGTGCCAGTTTAGTTGTAGCCCTTTTGAGACTATGGATTAGATGTAAACATTGCAGATGTTGCCATAGCGTTCATCCTTTTGGTGAACGTGGCATAACACCCCGTGATTTGGATTATGTTTATCTAGTTATATTTCAGTCTTCCGCTGTGTCTGTTGTTTAGTTCTGTTATCTGCATGTTTAAGTCTTTTAAATAGCTTGTTTTTAGGGGGTGTTATAATCAAGACAAGAACAACAACAGTACAACTCAACACAGCTCAAGATGCAATCTACTGATCACAAAGTAGAAGACATCAAGACAAGGACAACAACAATAAACAAGTACAACTTGAGGTGTATTCTACTAATCACAAAGTAGAATACTACTCGACATGCTCATCTCAAAAGGATAGACATCCACACATTGCCACCCTGTACTTCTAAGTCCAAGTTTTTGCCTCTGGGAACCGTTGTTCCCCTCCAACAACCGCCAACACATTTCCACCGATCTCACAATACATGAGGGTACCGTTCATTTCAATCACACAACCGCCAACACATGAGCCTGAAGCCCAGATTACAACTCCAGTATCATTTCATGGCCACCACGAGGACCACATATGTACCTTAGTGATTAATGTCCCATACCATTAACCGTGCAATCAAGGTATAGCCAATACACACACTTTCATCACAGGAATCAATCAATGGATCAGAACAAAGATATGGAACCATACTCAACAAGGAAAGATTACAATCCGACTCCAACGATGGTCAACACAAGTTGCCATCCTCAAAAGGAAAGAACAAATCGCACACACTAGCATTTCAACATCAAACTAGCATGCTTAACAAACGGGTAAACCAAACATAGCTCCGTAGAACCTACAAGACTCAGCATGGTTCAACGAATCACAAAGTTGAACACTTAGCACGATTCAAGACACCAAATCCTACATGGATTCCTAACATACCGTTCTTGACATACGAAACATCAAGAAGACACTCAAATAGTCCAACAAAACAACATCGGGAGGTCAAAACATCAAATACCGAGTCAAAAGAATCACGGGGAACAAATCCCCGAACAACCACCAACATGTACCCCATGGGTGGGGCCACGGGTGGACCTCCACCCGTGGTTCCACCCGCGGGTACCATACCCACGAGTGGTGTACCCCGCGGGTGGGGCGGCGGGTAGGCCACTGCCCGCCGTTCCGCCCGCGGGTACCAACCTGTACCAAAAATAATCCCTTCGGGGATTTTCAACACCAAGTCCAAATTCAAGTCCAAAACACCCAAAATCTCACAAAATACAACAATATGACTTGAATCAAAGAAATAGCCAAGCAATGACATACAAGAACCCTAATAACAAGCTCTAGATATGCATTCTCACAAGACAATGCATCAAATCTCACATTTCATAGCAAAAATCACAAGTAGAAGTCAAGAAATCATAATATAGGTAAGAAAATAGATTTTGTAAAGCATGGGTTACCTCTTGTAGCCTAAACCTTCACTTATCACACCCTTACAAGCTTCTCCTAAAGCTCTCATTCAACTTCAACTTCAAGAACACACAAAAAGACAACAAAGATTCTATCTTTTAGAAAAGACACCTAAAAAGGTATTAAAAACACTTAGGGACCAAGGATCTTACCCTCCCTTATGCTCAAGGTTAAGAAAGTTTGAATGTTGGATACCAACTTGAAGGATCTAGGATTGCCCAAAACTTGGCTTGAAGAAGAAGCTAACAATTTTCTTGAGAGAAGGTGGAGCTTTTGTGTTTAGGATGTTAGGGAAATGAAATGAAGGATGACTCTAGGTTAGCTTGGGACACAGACATAAGGTGAAAAGAATTCTTTGCCCTTACTAAAGTGGGAAGAGTAAGGAGACAAGGGAACAATTCATAAAGCATAGAGTACAACCCTTTGACTTCGATTGACTAGTTAATTTCTAGTCCTCCGACTATTGAATTTTCAGGATTTTAGGAATAAATTACCAATTAAGCTAGGATTAATTATCTAATTAATCCTTAAATAGATTTTGGATTTACGGGGTGCCACAGTAATATTGCAAGAAACAAAGCTCGACTAGTTGCTCAAGGGTATACCTAAATAGAAGGAATTGACTATGATGAAACATTTGCACCTGTTTCAGATGGATGTCAAGACAGCATTTCTGAATGGGTAGTTGCACGAAGATATCTATGTGGCACAGCCTAAGGGCTTTGAGGATCCAGTACATCCAAATCATGTTTACAAACTTAGGAAAGCATTCTATGGACTCAAACAGGCCCCAAGGGTGTGGTATGAACAACTGACTCAGTATCTATTACATCATGGCTATGATCGAGGAAGTGTGGACAAAAGGTTGCTTGTCAAGACCACTAGAAATCATGTTACAATTGCTCAGATCTACGCGGACGATATTGTGTTTGGATCTACCCTACAGAAGTATACTGATGATCTGGTGGAAGTCATGAATAAAGAATTCGAAATGTCCATTGTTGGTCAAATGACATACTTCCTTGGTCTCCAAGTCAAACAAAGTTCCGAAGGTTACTTCATCTCTCAAAAAAAGTATGCTAAGAACTTAGTCAAAAAGTTCGAACTGGAATCAAGCAAGACACCCAGGACTCTTATTTCAACCTCCACAAAGTTGTCTAAAGATGATGCAGGTCCACCTATAGATTCCACAGTCTATCGAAGTCTGATTGGAAGTCTGCTTTACTTAACAGCCAGTCGTCCAGATATAATGTTCAGTTTTGGCATGTGTGCTAGACATCAATCAGCCCCTAAAAAGTCACATTTGATAGCTGCAAAAAGGATCTTGAAGTACGTCAGGGGTACTATTAAGTACGGAATATGGTACTCCAAGGAGAGTGAACTGAGCGTGACTGGATACTGTGATGCTGATTGGGCAGGAAACATTGATGACAGGAAAAGTACATCTGGTGGATGTTTCTTTGTTGGGAAAGAACTTAGTATCATGGCTGAGCAAGAAACAAAACTTAATTTCTCTGAGCACAGCTGATGCAGAATACATAGCAGCCGGAGGATGTTGCACTCAACTTGTCTGGATGAAGCAGATGCTGCTAGATTATGGTATCTCTCAAGGTTCTATGACACTTTACTGTGACAATATCAGTGCCATAAACATTTAAAAGAATCCAGTCCAACACTCAAGGACCAAACATATTGATATAAGGCATCACTTCATTAGAGATTTGGTTGAAGCAAAAGAGATTGAGTTCGAATATATTCAGACAGATAAGCAACTGGCAGACATACTGACAAAGCCTCTGGATGCAAATCGGTTGGAGATTCTCATATCAGCTCTGGGGATCTGTAGGATGGATTGTTATGGCGGAAAGGTACGTTAGAAGAAGGGTTTTGAATTTCACAGCCTCGAATCAAATTTCAAAATTTGATTTCCATAAATCGCCTTCTTCTTATCTGTTAAGTACGATCTTACCCTAGTAAGTCTCTACTAATTGCCTTTTCAAAATTCAAAGCTTCCATTTAATCCCTAAAAAGAAGCCATACCGTTGCGTCAATCACATCATAGCTGCATGAACCTTGTCAGCCGCATTGATTACCGTCTCTCTCTCTTGGGATTATATCTCTCTCCTGATCACTCTTAGTGGCAAAGCAAATCCCAAAAACTATGCCTTTTCCATCAAAAATCTCCCAAAGCTCTCTGTCTAGGGTTTGCTTCTCCCTCACTAAGAGATCTAGCAGACATGGCCGATACGGTGAAAAATATGATAATCAAATTTGGAAGGAAGGTTCACTCACTAGAGAGTGCCCTAAAGCATGTGAATACTCTTCTCCAGCTAGCTATGAAGAAGAAACAGAAGTAGGACCCTCTTCTTCGAGATAAAGTAATTGTCGCAGTGATATCACAGTATCCGGAGTTCAATGAACACTGGTCAGATGAAGATACAAGCACCCTGATGGTGATGGCTTTTAAGGCAGATGATGACATCAGTCCAGCCACTATTGACGCACCAGAGGATGGAAACCGACCAAGGGCGTTTCTGAAATACTTTGCACAGAGGGCTGTGGGTTGGGATGAGGTGTCTCGACGACGGGCCGATGCTCAACAATTGTACCTGCAGGCAGCCCAGGAGGAAGTGTAGCGAAGAAGAGAGGTTCTTCAAAACAGGTCAAACACTTCTGATACCCCTATCGAAATTTCACCAGATAAGCCTATTGAGCCTTTGTCTACTACTGCTAAGTCTGGTATACCTTCTCTGTTGACTGATACTAATCTGGGGTCTCTAGAGTCATTGTTGCCTACTACTTCAATTATATCTGCCGATCCACCCTGTTTGTCTACTGTTGATGTATCTGTGCGTGAAAAATCTGTTGATGTGTCTGTGTCTGATAAAGTTGCCCCAACATCTGCTGATATTGATGGATCAATACAAGTTGTGTTGACTTCTAATACTGAAATACCTGATACTATAGTTACTGATGACCCCGAGTCCACAATTCCAGTTAAAGCCTCTGTTGGATATTGTCCTGTTGAAAACCCTCTTAAGGAGTCTATTGTTCCCCTTTCTGAACAATCTAAGAGTACTCATCCATCTGATTCAAATGTTGCTACTCTTGTCTATACATCTTCCAGCCTGGCTGAGAGTCTAGAACATATTCGCCACTTTGCGAATTTACCTTCTGAATCAGTACCTGAGCCCTACAAAGTGATAAGACCAAGGCATGTACCTTCTATTCCAACAGACAGTAATGATGACAAGATACTGACTGAAGTGTATGGTACTAAGCCTCCACCTTCTGGCCAAAAGGAATCCCTATCTGTGGCTGAGACAGCCCACCCAGACTCCACATCATTTAAAATCAGGGAGGTCAATAAGCTTATGGCCACATCTACTGCACCTAGGTCTGAGACCAGCAATTCTGTGTCACTGAGTCCTACGAATAGTTTACAAGTCAGGGAAACACAAAAGTCCAAGAGAAAGGGGGTTCTAGAAATGGTGGTTGTGGCTACTGGTGATGAGCCTACAGAGTCTACACAGCCAGAAAAGAAGAGAAGATCAGTTGAAACTGAGAAAGCTGAGAGTGATCCTCTTGTCCAACAGGTGTTTAAGAACTTGAGATCGTCTGTTAAGGGTAAAGCTCCTACGGTTTCTCCATCTACCAAAGGCAAGAAAATAAAGATTGTTACCAAGCCAAGAGGTAGAAGTGTTACCCCTGATGTCCCAACTGTTCCTATCAAAATCCCAGAAAGTCCAGATACTTAAACCTACAAGCCAATGTCTATCTCTAACACTGCACAAGAGAAATGGCATACGATGGTAAAAAGGGAGTTGATTGTATAGAGATCGGTTGATGAGAATCAGCTCAATTCAGTGTGTGATGTGCTACCACTTCCATGTGAAGTTGGCCTTCTGAAAACTGTGACGTCTGTCTGTGCCTATTCTAGGCTGCTCACATATGAGTTCTACTGCAACTTGAATGAGGTAATTGATGATCTGACAAGCAAAAGGTGCATGCAAATCTTCATCCGTGGTGATTGGTATGTGGTTGGTCCTGATGTGATCAACGAGTATTGTAACACCACTAAATTTTAAGATATTTAAAATCCATAAAATAAAGGCTAATCAATTATTATTTCCCAAACAGAGCATAAGCTAGTCATAATAGTCGGGGTGATATGTCACATCTGAGCTAGAGAACTCAGATACACAGGCTAAACTATCTAACAAAGCATAAACCACAATTGATATCTAAGTACAAATCAAGGCACATAGGCCATCTCATCAAGGCTAGAACTATCTAAACTAAGTCCACGAATCCAACTAGCGCGCTCCGAAGCTACTCAACTGTCCCTGAAAAATGTTCGGTGTAACAACCGTCAGCGAATAATGCTGGTAACCCACTCCAACGCGTTAAGTACAATATAGGTAGATATAAGAAACACATTTTGAAACTGTAATATATATATATATATATATATATATATATATATATATATATATATATATATACTTACGAGACTCTAGTTTAGATCCAAGATCAAGACTCAAGGCATATTAACAGACTAAATATCATAGAATAATCATAAGAACTAATAGGCACCCTAAACATACAATGCAAGGCATAACAGCCAGATAGGTATGCAAATAACAAGTAGAGGCAACTAAGGCATTCAATACAATCAATTAGCAAGTATTCATCAAAACACACAATTCATCCTCCAACCTTATACCAAGTTCCAACCTTGTAGCTCCCCTCCGTCCTTATATCAGTTTGAACATATACCTCCAGGCCACCCTTATATCCCCACCCCATTTTCCAATAACCAAATAACTTATAAAAATAAATTTATTTGATTAAAAACCATTTTTAGTTGCGGAAGCTAACGAAACAAAAGGAAAAGGGATGCTACCGCCACGTTTACATAACAACCTATATCCAAACGCACAGGCTAAAAACAACACTACTAAAAACATCCCAGAACTAATACTAGTTCATTAAGTGTAATATTACAATTGTCTAGAAACAACTTCTAAATTAGCTTATAAAAAATAAATAAATATCCAAGGTTCTAAAAGTTGAATCGCTCTCATGCTCCAAATGTCATGCAAGATATACCTGCAAAATAACTAAAGAGGGGACAAACTCAGCATACAACAGCTAGTAAGACTTACTCCACCCCGTAAAATATTTTACACAGAGCATATAACACCTTGGAGCACATAATTCCACATTAACCCCTTATTCATATTATACTTGCAATATTCCCTCCTACCATTTCTTTACATTTAATTACCAATTACCAGGTCAAACACATAATAAGTATAAATTATAATTCATATAACATTCCAGAATTTACCATATTATCAATTAATTTAACACAAAATACAATAACTTCCACTTTTGACCACTTTTCTCAATATTAGGGTTTAATTCTTTATTTACCACCAAGTCAATGAGGAGGAAAAATACAAGGCAAGAGCCATTACTTTGGCCCCAGTGACCAAAACCAACTAACCAGAGACCAACCCAGTTTGCTCGAGATCAATCCCTTAAGTATGCATATCCCCATTGAGAGACCAACCCCAATGGGTAGAACGAACTCGATTGTGAGAGACCAACCCCACGAGGAATATAATAATATTCCAGAATCAAATGTGAGAGACTAACCCCACAAGATCCATAACCAAATTTGAGAGACTAACCCCACACTGGTATCCATAATCAAATGTGAGAGACCAACATCACAAGAAAAAATTCAGGTATAAATCCTCCATGACCAAAATGAATTAAATATTATTTTTATATCAATTAATTTGTCAAAAACTCACACCTTTACATTTATCCAAATTGATATACAAGGATGTTCTGTAGCATATATCACCATTGCCGAATCCATTGTTTTATCTACGTACTTACAGAATGCAAGATTCATATATAAAATAATTACATGTACTATACACCATTCTTATATATATATATATATATATATATATATATATATATATATATATATATATATATATATATATAGAGAGAGAGAGAGAGAGAGAGCGAAGGGATCAGGTGCATTTGTGACTTCCCGTGCGGTTGTGGGGTGGATTAATGTGCGTGAGGTTTATACTTAATGTGCGTGAGTGTTGTGTTTAATATGCCTGAGATTTATACTTAATGTGCGTAATGTTAATATGCGTGAGTTTTGTACTTCATGTGCCTGAGTATTGTGCCTAATATGCGTGAGATTTATGCTTAATGTGCGTGAGTAGTTCAGAATTACGAGCTCAGGAGGAAGAAGAACAGAAAACTCACGCACATTAACGCCCAAGCTTCTTGTTACTTCTTCCTTCAATTTGGCCATGGATTCAGGATTATCAGCTACCTTCAGTGCAGTTGATGGTTTATATAGATGACGCATGCACAACAAAATTTGCACACCAGCTAAGTGTGGATTTCGGTTGTATTATTCCCGTAATTCTTAACCACTATAGCCCGCCTCCGCATCATCATCATCAGGGAGGGGGCAATGGCTACTGGGGATGGGGAAAAAGCTGACATCCATATTTTCTGCTGCGTTTTATACATTCACGCACATTAAGTACAAATCTCAGGCACATTAAGCACAGCACTCACGCACATTGAGTACAAATCTCATGCACATTAATCATCCGCACAACCGCACGGGAACCTTTCACTATATATATATATATATATATATATATATATATATATATATATATATATATATATTGTGCATAAGTATTTGATTATTGTGCATTATTTTGATATTCGTGATTCGTGATTTGATAAAATATTGTTGAAGTTGGTGATTTTATTTGGCTATCTATTTGCTTACTTTTCCTTAATGGTGATCGTTGGATTATTTTGATAGTTAATTTGTATATAGCTTGGGTAAGCACTTGCATGAAAGTTACAGGGACGTAACTTTATTTCTTAGTAGGGGAGAATGTGATACCTGATCTTTGTGGTGTATTGAAGTAAAGTTTGAGTCTCTTCAGTTCCCTATTGGTCAAGTCTTTGTTATTCCTTGTTGCCTTATGGTTATGCTTCTGGGACGAAGCATCTTTTAAGGGGGTAAGATTGTAATACCCGGTATTTTCCTATGGTTATGCTTCGGGGACGAAGCATCTTTTAAGGATGGTAGATTGTAATACCCAGTTATTTTATACATATTATTTTGACATAGATATTATTTTAACCAAAACTATATTATTTTATGAGATCCAAAACTATTTGAAACTAGTCTACTATTATGTATTATTTTGTGATTATTACTATTTCTTAAGATCATATTACTAATATGGTATAACAACTAATTTAAATCCTAAAACTAGAGTTATTAAGTCGTAATGCAAGTTTATATATTAGATAAACTTAAAGTTTTAGTATATATATATATATATATATATATATATATATATATATATATATATATATATATATATGTTAGTCCGTATAGCTGTAGTCTTAATATATATGCATGTTACATATTTTAGTTCGTATATAACTTAATATCTATATTATTATTAAACCTTATTATATTAAGCTTTTAAGTATTTTAGTTCCCTACAACTAGAATTATTATTTATAATATAAGCTATTAGTTAAGTATTTAAGTAGGAGCCTAATTGTTCCCATCCTCATCAGTAGCTGATTCATTAAATCCTCCCCTTCATCATAATCATTAGTCGATACTCTCATCGTTTTCCTTTTTCCCAATATCACCGAAAACAAAATTAAAGAGAAAAATATACATAGCTGTCTTTTTTTGTCATCGGTCTTCTTCTGTTATCATCTGGCTCTGTTCATCGTAGGATTTCATTCAAGGGTTTTGTTGATTTCGGATTTCAGGTAAGATTTATGTTCACTAAAATTTCTTTTGCCCCAAATCAAAAATCACTTTTCCTATGTGTTTATGTGATTCATGATTTAATGAATATGTGATATTTAACGTGAAAAGTTATTTGATTATATTATGCGAATAGATATATGTGTTTAGATGTTTTAAAAACCCTGCGTATGTGATATGGTGATTTTGTGGTGATTAAGAAGGATAAATTTTACACAATTTGATCATTGCCTGAGAAAATTCTGACTGGCGCATCTATAAAGAAAAATTCGTTAAAAATGCTTAATAAACTTATTTTTTCTTGAAAATTTTTATGGAGAATCTAGACTTGATATAATTGATGTTTGAGAAAATTTTTGATTAAAAATATGTTTAGGTTTTTCCAGAATAATTTCGTAAAGTTGAGACAGTGTTCTGCCAATTTAATTACAGTCTGGCGCTGTGTTGGGAAATATTTTGGGAAAAATACTTCTAGGCCTTGGATTGGCTTGAAACTTTTTGTGTGTAATCTAAACTCTTTTTACTACTTATCTAGAAAATTTCATATGAAAATGTGTAACCAATATTTCTCAGTAAATTTTGCAATTCAGGTCATAGTTTCTGAAAATTTTTGTCAGTTTCTTATTTGAGATATTGAGAAGTTGCTTGCTTGTGAAATATCATTACTGTTATCATTCTTATAAATATGGAGAGTTGTGTTCATAATAATTAGGTTTGGAATACGCTAATCTGTGTTATATCTATGAGGTTAATAGGATGTTTGGAAATGCATTTTTGGAAATATTAGTACAAAGGTTATAGATTCAGGTGTAAAGTTGAAAGTATTATTTGGGTGGAAAGATTTTTCTTTAATGGTGAACTTTTGAGGTTTTAGATATATATATATATATATATTTGTTCAATGGAAAGTGGTTCCATCTGGTGTTTTTGTGAAGTGAGCGGTTGGAATATACCGACTCACTAGGGAGCCTAAAAACTCTCTGTTTTGTGGAGTGAGCAGTTGAGATATATTGACTCACTAGGGGGTTTTATATTAACTTCCCTGTTGTTTTGAGGAGTGAGCAGTGACGTAAAAGCTGACTCACTAGGGAGTCGTGAAAACTCTCTGTTTATGAAAATCTATTTTTTTGAGAATTTGAAAATCCTCCATTTGGTACCCATTTCTTCTTGGCAATTTATATATATATCAAGTGTGATTGATTTTGAGAAATTTAAATGTATTATTGGAAGATGTTCTCTTGGAAAGAGATAAATTGAGAGATTGGAATTCTCTCTTTGGTAATACTATTTTGAGGTTATGTTGAGAGATTGAAATTATCTCTTTGGTTATTATTTTGAGAGTTTGGAAACTCTATTTGGTTATTATTGGAAATTATTTTGGTGATTATATTATGATTATGATTTAAGGAATTGAGTAATGAGGATGTTATGAAATGTTTTGAGGTTATGGGTGTATGGAAATGTTGATAAAGGTTATATGGGAATCTTGAGGAAAGAATAATGGTTGAATGATTTTGGATTATGGATAGGCAATGCCTGAGTCGTTTTGTTAGAAGTTGTTATGGATATTTTTGTATTTGGATGTGTGATTTCCTCAATATATATTATAAATGGTTAAAGTTAAAGATTATTGGTTTGTTGATGAAAATAAAAATGTTTAAGGGGTCGTTATAGAAGCAAACTATCTTCTCCTATATGTTACATGCTGTGTGCAAAAATGTTTTACGAGGTGAAGTAGATCTTACAAGCTTAATGCTGAATTTGTGTGTTTCTTTGTTTTCTATTCTTTAATTGTTTTTGCAGGAACTCTTGCATGAGCATTGGGCATGAGAATGAGTGAACCACCTAGAGATATCATTTATTAGTTAGACATTTGAATTGTTAGTTATTTTTGTACTAATACATATTTTGAGTTATTTATTGTAAATTGTAAATTTAGCCTTAGCGTTTGGGTATAGAGAAATATCTGAGCGTGGCGGTAGCACTCTCATTTTCTTTTAGTTTTATTTTCGCTTCCGCAGTTACATTCGTTTTCAAAAAAAAATAAAAAATAAAAATTGTATGTATTTTCGACAGTTTATGTAGTTTAAGAAATGGGGGTGTTACATTACTACTCCCATATGCTACACAATATTTAATGTGGAATATACAGATGTAAATCAATATAAGCTAATGTGGATTTGATGAATGGGATACGAATTTGATGGGGAATATTAAGTTTATAAAAATAAAATAAAATATAATATATGAATTCAAGTATTCAAAAAAAAAAAATAACACCAATTTTTCAAATATCTCCTTAAAAGAAATACAATTATCTAATCATCCATTTTTGTAATACACGTGATTAGTTTAGGGACTTAATGCACAAGCCTAAAACGTAGAACACATCAACGAATTACTAATTAGAATATTATGCACAAGCTTAAAACGTAGAACGCACCAACCAATTAGTAATCAAATTATTATGCTCCACACCCCAAAAACCAATGGAAAAGCATTTAAAAAAAATAAAAATAAAAAATGTCATAATTACCTAGAACAAGAAAAAAAAAAACCAACTAAAATCCACCCAAGCCTGAAAACCCCAAAAGATTTATTAATTAAAAAAAAAAAAAAACCTAAAACCCACAAAAATCGACAACCCCCAACACCACCCAAAACTACACAGTACCCCCTCCCCCCGTCCCGCTGGAACCCCCCTATTAACCCACCGGAATCCAACAATAAACAACCCCCAACACTTCAGAAAAAACCTGATGACGTCATAATTTGATGAGATGCTGAGACGTCATCTGTCGATCAAATTAATCTTAAGTTCAATTCTGAACGAAAAAAAACCCTTAGCTTTTCACTGTACTGTACAGTACTAGCAGCAGCTGAGCTAATCGAGTTCCCATGGATGATGAGACGATGCTAATTACCAGTACTGTTCATAAGCATAAGAAGAGATGGTGAGACGGTGACCCATAATTTGATGATGGATGATGAGACGATCCCTATTAACCCACCGGAATCCAACAGTAAACAACCCCCAACACTTCCGACATTACCCCCCTCCCCCCATCGCACAAAAACAACCCAACATAGTACCCAAGAAAAAAACGAGAATCGGAATACCGAATGGGAAAAGGTCACCGGAAAAGAAGATACCTTACTTCACACCCATGGACGTCGTTTTCCTTAGCCGTTTCCACCGTCAGACCGGAACCAAAGAGGAGCGCGCTCGCCAAAAACAGAAGAGCCCGCCTAAAACCTTGTGTCGCAGCGATGGAGAACACTGATAGGAGAGGAACTCAAAAGACGTTGGTGAGGTGAAGAGTCACGGCAGTGAAATCAAAATAATATTGATATTGATTTGATCCCAAAATAACGCCCAACATCATACACACGCGCAACAATAATTAAGGGAAAGAAATAAATATGGAGACAAAAGACCACAACGACCGTAGCTCCTTTAAAACTCATCAGCACATGGGATCTAAATACAAAAAATCTGAACCGTTAAAAACTAAAAATAAACGAACCTGATGACGTCACCATCTCATCAAATTATGGGTCTCATTGGATCCAATATATATATATATATATATATATATATATATATATATATATATATATATATATATATATATATATATATATATATTTATTTATTTATTTATTTATTTATTTATTTATATTTATTGGGCTCAGGATTTGGGCATTTAATATCGTAGCTTATAAAATAACTAACCAAGGTATATATATATATATATATATTGTAACGTAATTAATTATAAATACATAGCTCTAGTTGGGAAATATTTATATTCAATATAAATATTTACGGGGTATCACAAGTATTATGTGTTGAAGCCAGTTGATGAAGATGAGATCACTGACTAGGATCTGGTGGCTAAGACTCTTACTGGAGGAGTGGTGACTGAATGGCCGATGATTGATAATGGATCTCTGTACAGCTCTAAAGTCACTTCAAAGTTTGTTATCCTTCACCGGATTGCTCTGCACAATTGGCTGTCTTCTGCACATTTTCATACAGTAAGTAAGACTCTGGCTGGCCTTATATTTCTAGTTGGCACCAAGATGACAGTTGACCTGGGGAAGTGGATCTTCAATTACATTCTCACCTTGATTCATCCCAGAGAGCAAAATGCTAAACTTCCTTATCCCAATCTTATTTATGGTGTGGTAACATCCCAGGGTCTGATTCCGATGCCTAGTGAGGTCGTTACTCCTTCTCTAACATATACCGTGGAGCCACGCCTACTGACCGGCAAACACATCAAGGATGTTTGACCTGTTGATGATCTAGGAAGCTCTGCTGCAGATGGTGATGACAATACCCCCTACGGTCGTGATTTGAAGCTGTCCTTACGGTTGAAGGCCCGTGTGTCTGAGCTACAGACTGTCAGTGGCATTATCTTGAATCAGCTCAACATTGCTCGCACAGTACTGGTAACTGTCTTACTCCATTTGTGTCTATCGGAGACTGATTATGCTCCGGGTGAAGCTCCCAAATCTGATAGTGGAGGTCCCTCTGCTATATGAATGTCCTTTGCCTATCATTTGCAACAAGGGGGAGTACTATACTCAGGGGGAGTTTTATTGTTTGTCTGTTTTGGTATCGTCTAGCCCTGTTTGGGCGTTTTTGTTGAAGGAAAGTGGTGGTTTGTTCTCTGACTTTTCCAGCACGGTTTGTGTGCTAATGTTTTATGAGTTGTAATCAAACAATGTTTTTTACTTGCTATAAACAGCTACTAGTATTGGCCTTTTTGTTATGTTTTGCTACCCTATCTTCAGTTGAGTTGTTTTGCCAAATAATACCCAAATGGGGAGTTTGTTAGTGCTTTATTTTTTTAGAAAAACTCCAACATATAATTGGCAATATTATTATGGAAAATTAAGATAGGATTTAAGTAACACCCCTGATTTTAAGCATATTTTAAAACCATTTAAGCTTAAGAAAGAGATAATATCTAAGCATTAATCGTAAACAATGCAGAAGCTAAACATATGTAAAATGGGAGGTATTATGCCACACCTATACAACTATAGATGCACAGGCTAAGTCTAAACAATCTATCCATAAACGAAGTCATAATATCCAGGGCACACAGGCCACAATCTAGAACTAAGGAAGCCATAACAGAGCTACGCTAACTAGTCCATCTTTTAGCGCACTCGGGAGACTACTCATCACCTGAAAACACAAGGGATAACACCCATCAGCGAATAATGCTGGTAACCCACCAATACACGTTAAGTATCATAATATATAGATATAGGGAAAAGCATTTGAGACAAGAATACAGTATATAATCATTTCAAAACCAGAAGGATTAACCATAAGACTTCAACAACAAGTCACTCTCAATCAAAGACTAATCTCAACAGATTACTCAACAATTCACAAGAACAGCAAAGACAACATGTTCATAGCAAGACATATCAAACTATAATCAATCAAGAGACAATCATAAGTACTTCTCATGAACCATGAGAAACAAGAATCACATTCAAAGATGAGTACCAGGTTCCAACCTTATGCCCTGTTCCAACCATTCTCTCCAGTCCAACCTTATTACATTTCCAACCTTTACATCCTAGTGCCACCATGTACACCGAGTCCAACCTTATTCCTCTGGAGAGATCTACCCCCCGCCTGCATCAGCCAGCTTTAACCGCCAAACAGGACACTCGTAGTGTCATCATATAGAATAGTACTAATCACGTGATAGTCTATCTCCTTTCATTATTGCCCACCAATCAAGTAACAATACATAGGTCCTCATCATGGAGGATTGAGGCTCATCAATAGCCCAATCAAGTATCAATAAACGGGTGCATCACATGTGCAAGATCATATCAAGAAATACAACCGATAGATTTTAATAAAAGGCATGAATAGACCATCAATCAACAATACATCAACGATAGACTTTGATCCAAAGATTACCATGATTGGCAACACAAGTAGCCAATCCTCATTAAGAATGAACAAAGAACACATACTAGCATCAACAACATTAAGACTAGCATGTTCGTCAAAAGGCGAAACATAACGGTTCAACCGAACCTCATTGACATCACATTAATCCAACGAATCACGTGGTTAGACCATAAGCACGATTCAAGACTCATAATCCTATCATGGATACTTAGGAAACCATTCTAGACGTATGAAACATCAAAGGAGACACACAATTGCACAAAAATTCATCAAACGGAGGCTAAAACATCACGTACCAGAGGGCGGAACCACGGGTGGACAACCACCTGCCGACCCCTATAACAGGTACTAGCGGGTGGAACCACGGGTGGACCTCCACCCATGGCTCTGCCCGCCGGCACAGCCTACTCACACAGCGGGTGGAACGGTGGTAGGAGCCCTACCCGCTGTATCGCCCGCTGCCTCCCCTGAAGCACAATAATTTCCCTTCGGGGAAAAACACCAACAAGGTCAAGTTCAAGTCCAAGACACCCAAAACCTCACATTCAACAAGGAAATGACTTGAACACATGAATAGCTCAAAGAATAGCATTTGTGAACCCTATAAACACAAGATTGTGCATCAAATAACTCACAACATCAAGAATAACCATAGAACGTCAAGAAATCATCATAGCAAGTGTAAATTAGGTTTTGTAAAGCATGGGTTACCTTTGTAGACCACAAATCTCTTCCTTAGACTCCTAGACTCCTTATTGAGGTTCCTCCTCACCCAAATCTTCTCAACAAAACCAAAACCACACAAAGAAGAACCACAACTTAAATAAAGACTATGCAAAACTACTCAAAAACACCAACTAAGCTAAGATCTTACCCTTCCTAGTGCCTTAGTGGTGGAAAGGTGAAATCTTGGAGAGATCCCTTGCAAGGAAGAAGGTGGTCTTTTCTTGGCTTGGGAAGAAAACTACTATTCTAGTGAGAGGGTGGAGAGTTTAGAGTGTCTTGCCAAATGAGGGAAATAAATTGTGATCTTGTTAGAGAAAGGCTTGAATGCCAAGCAAGTATGAAAAGGCAAGCATACCCTTACTAAAAGGCCAGGAAGACAAAAAGGCCATGTACAACTTATAAAGCTCAAAATCCTTTTTATTGACTAAACCAATAGACCAAGGAATTGGTCAATTTAAGTCCTCCGACTTTATAATTAAAGAATTGGAAGGGGAAATTCATGAGAAAGTTTAGAATTAATTACATAATTAATTCTATTTAAGGATTGGATTTTCGGGGTATCACAATTTAGTTTGGTGTCTGACCGTCCTTGAAGAAGGCTGATTGATCAGTTAAGTCCACAGACGCATCTCTGGATCAGCCACCGAAGGTCTGATAAAGGAAAGTTTCTAAAAGCTGGCAGACGCGGTTATAAGATGATTGTTTTGGAAAGAATATCAGCGAATCATCTTTTGAGGTATGGACCGAATCTCCGAATCTCCTTGAAGATTCAAGATCTATTCCTTCACAAAGTCCTACCTTTTACAACCAGAGTTATATTTGGAGAGTGTCCAAATAAAGAAGTATATATACACATATACTTTCAGAAGTTAGGGTTGCATTGATTGAAGCCGCAACACTCTATACTAAAAAGATACACATCTCGGGTTTTTATGCCTCTTCCCAAGACAATGAGTTCACGGTGACTATGAATATGAACTTGAGAAGAATAAAAATTGCTTAAACAATTGGACGCGAAGATCACTCAGTTGTGGGAACAACGTGAGATTACGTCATTGAAGTGGACTGCATCAAAGTTAGCTATCCATTGAAGGGATTTCATTGGACTTCTGAATGCGTGGCTCTCCGACTTCAACAAACCACTAAACCTTTGTAGACTGGGTACTAACCTTGTGTGGGGCACTTGGGTGAGATTGTTCTTCTCTACCTTCGTACATTGGATTCTGAGTTAGTGGATTGGACGCATCGGTGATCGTCCCCCAGATGTAGATACACACTATATCTAATTGGGTAAACAAACATATGTGTTGATTTACTTTCTGCCTTAGTCTTTCGCATTACGCTATATCTGTTTATCTATCTTAATGACTGTCTGATCAAGAATCTATGTTAAACAGTCTATTATTCAGTTTGCAAGAAAGTATATCAATAATCCTAAATTTAGAGAATATGCAAAATTACACTGACATATACATATTATGTTTTTCCAGAGATAGTGTCTGTTCTAAATGAAACAAAAAATGTTTTTAAGGAATTGCTTGATGAAATACTTGACAAAAATACATATAGCCTGTAACTTGGTTAAGCTGGTATAAATGTTTCGTGGAGTTAGAGATCAATTTAGAATTGAGTCTAACTATACTGCTCACCATTTGATCGATCTTTAAATCTTTCTGGGTTATCCTACCGAAGACCCTTAACAAATTTCATTCTCAAGAATCTAAGCATAATGTTCTGTACATTAAATGCAACAAAATAGCCTCTTTGTGCATTCTGAACATCCTTCTTTTTGCATGTTATCTTGTTGTCTAATTCTGATGAAGTTTCTTTTAAAAAGAGAAGACAACATGCAAAAAAACAATGATGTTCAGAATGCACCAAAAAGGTATTTTGCTACAAATACTGTATAGAACATTAAATTTGTTAAGGCCTTCTGGAGTATAAACTAGAAACATTTGAGGATCAGTTTAGTTAGAATAAGTTCTAAACTAAACTCAACACTTATACCAGCTTCACCAAGTTACGGGCCATAGGTATTGCTTCCAAGTGTTTCATCCTACAATTTCTTATAGCTCTTTCTATTTCTTTTAGAACATGTATCATCTCTACAAACCATAATCGGTCAGGATTTCTAAACCATCAAATAATGAACTCGTATAGGTGTCAAAATCCTTGTGGTAAGCTAGCAAAGCCAAAGCTTCTTGTCAAGGTACTGCATCAAGTCAAAGGCAAGCAATATGTTATCTTGAATATTTCGGCCTTGTGCAAAGCCCGCCTATTCCTTAGAAATCAAGTTGGGCAGAACCGCAGCCAATCTAGAGGAGATTACTCTTGTGAAAACCTTACTGATAAAAGTACACAGACAAATTGGTCTATAATCAGCAAAGGAGTCCAGATTTGACTTCTTTGGGATCAAGACTATTTGTGCACTTGCCGTTGCTCGGGGAACCGGAACTACAAAAAAGAAATCCTACACTGCCCAGAAAACGTCATCGTTTACCAGATCCCAACAATCCCTGAAAAAAGCACCCGAAAAACCATCACGCCCCGCTGTGCTATCCGGATCCAACTTCCAGACTGCCTCCTTAACTTTTTCTCGCGTGAGAGGAGCTAAGAGAGAGGATGCCTCGTGATCAAACAACCCTGATGAGAGACAATTGAGAAGGGCGGCTAAACCCGTACAATCATCTGCTGAGAAAAGGGTGGAGTAAAACGTGACTGCCTCCCCTTGAATATCTGCCTGGGTGGTTTGCAAACGACCTTCTGTACTATTTATGCTTCAGATTCCTTGTCGTCGGTGCCTGTCTTTTACGACTGAATGAAAATATCGGGTATTAGCATCTCCCTCTCTCAACCACTTTATCCTGGCCTTTTGTCTCCAGAAACATTCTTCTTGCTTAAGCGCCATCAGAAGATCAGCCTGAATTGCATGAAGTGAGGCTTGGTTTTCCCCGGAGGGAGTATCTGCAAAGCTTTGTTCAGCCTCTGCTACTCCAGCTTCTAATGCCTTCACGCGATCGAAAATGTTCCCAAAGATGTCTTTATTCCACACCTTAAGAGCTATTTTCAGTCACTTAAGCTTGTAAGAAAGTGCTCTCATGCCGCCCCCATCGACTGGTAAAGCCCAATGTTGGCGAACCAAACGCTTAAAATCTGGATGAGACATCCATATACGTTGAAATCTAAATTGCTTTGGGTAGGACATGTTATCCTTAGAAGCAGTGAAAATTAGAGGAGCATGGTCTGAGGTTGTTCTCGCAAGCACTCTAATTTGCACTTCAGTCAACGAGTCACGACAGTGGGAATTCAAGAGAAAACGATCTAACCTTTTTCCAGACAGCCCCCGTAGTTCGCATCCCATGCCAGGTGTAAATGCTCCCCATTACAGCCAAGTCAAAAAGATTATTGTCATGAATGAAGCTGGAGAAGTCCCCAATGTTATATGTGTCCGGTAGTGCATTTCCCCGATATTCAGAAATACTGGAGATCACATTGAAATCGCCCCCAATTAAAACCGGCGAGGAGCCTTCCAACGAAGATGTAAGTTGTCGCCAAAGATGTGCTCTCTCAGCCCTTGAATGTTTACCATAAATTGCCACGAAAATGAAAGCATAATGCCAAGGTTTATAAAGAACCCGACTGCAGATAAATTGATCCGAGTCAGCTATGATGTCGAGGTCAAAATCATCAGACCAAAGGAGCCAAATTTTTGTTTCCAAAGAGGCGAAGACGTTCGAGAAACCAAGCTCCCGAGACAAGGAAGGTAGTTTGTCAGGAGTGAGCATGGGCTCGATTATTGAGGCAAAGTGGATGTGCTCACGTCGGAGGAGTCATTTGAGCCTACGTTGTGAGGAGAGTAGACCCCTGGCATTCCAACTGAGTATATTCATTTCAAACGATGAGAGAAAGAGACTCTGGCAATTTTTCCCGCTGCCAGGCGGGTTGTGACAGCCGGACCCTGCGCTGAATAGTCCTTTCGAGGCCTACTTTTTTTCTTATTGACGGTGACAAAATTGTCTTGTTTGGATCCGCCTAGCTTTGAAGCAAAAGCTTTGCTAGCTTCCTTCCAGGACCTAAGGAGGGATGTGAAAGGCCTTGCATTCGGTAGATCGTCACCATCCGATAAGTGGCCGGGTAGGGATTCCGACTGGGAGGTGTGAACCACCCCTTGGTCGTCAATAATATTAGTGCCCAGAGAAGCATTGGCATCCGGAAAAACCAGCGGCGCTGTGGAGCTTTCAGATTCCGACTGGCGGTCTGCCTGGATTGGAGGCACTTGAGCAGTTGCGTGGTGGGCAGCTGAGCGCCATCTCTTCCTGGGTGGAACAATTAGAGGCCTGGGCGGTTGATCATCAGCCCCAGCATCTTTCCTTATCTCCTATTTTTTATTGTCAGTCCTTGCTTTGCAGTCCGCCATGATGTGGCCAAATTTTCGACATTCCTGGCAATAAGTTGGAACGAACTCATAGGTTACTTTCTGTGTGAAACAGCCAAATGAACCATTGTTTATCCAAATCTTATGCGTGAGGTCGGCGCTAATGTCCAATTCCACACAAACCCTTGCAACCGAAGGCCGGTTATTGTAACACCCCCATTTTCATAACCAAATTTTCCTTACAATTATGCTTTCTTAATTGAAAAATTCACTAATAATTCACTAATTACATAGCGGAAGCATTAACCAAATAAAAGAAATGGGTGTTACCGCCACGCTCAGGTATCTCTCTTATACCCAAACGCTAAGGCTAATAATACAACTTAAATTGAATAATCCAAAATCAACTTAATACATAAAACTGAAATCACTCTACAACAATATCTTCCTCAAAATAGCATAGAGATAAACTTTATTCCATCTCAACTGAATCCATCCCGATTTACTATCCATGTTCACCTGTATAAATAATTTAACAGAAAAACAAAGTGTAGACAAAAAATTAGCATAAGCTAAGTAAGTTTCACTTCACCCCGTAAAATATAGGCTTGGATTTTATATTTACAAAACTCATACAATTTTATTCTTTTCCAAAATACATGCGGAGTTATACTTTTCCTTGTATAGAGAATTGATATTTATAAATGGAGAATTAACAAACCTCATCAAAATCCACTTAGAATCTGGACTAAAACCTATGTGCACACCCCCAGGGGATTCCAAGCCATTGGGTAGTATATGATCCAAGTAGTCAGGTTTTCCTGCTACCACACAAACAATTTGGAAATTGGATCATAACCTATGTGTTACACCCTCATGGGATTCCAAGCCCAATGAGTAGTAATTAGTCCAAGTGAACAGTACTCACATTTACTGAACACCACAATGTACATTATTTTCTCAAAATTTCATTATTTCTCCACAGATAAATACTTTTCTCCAAAAATAAATTCTTCCTTCTTAGAAGATATACTTTTCCAAAATATACAATTTCATTCAAAATACATTTTCTCCACATGATTTGTCCAAAATATAATTATAGTACATAATCCAATGGTAATACAATTTTAACCATACATCACACCAAAAATTTACCAAGCCAAGTTTTCACACACACAGGGCTCGACACGTCAAAGCCCATTCTCGATAGCTCGAGAATCACTACACACAACAATTAAATTTATCGATAAATTTACTTGTGTTCACATTAATAACATATATCACATATAAAATCAATACATACAAAATACTCGGGGAAAAATGATAGTTTTGATGAACATGAAATCTTACCCTTGAAACATAAAATTTATATCAAACATTTCATTGCATCCTAACCATCTTGATAGAACCTATAATTGCCGAATCATAATCCATGCACCATCCACTTTGGCCAACCATAACATCCAGTTTCTTCTTCATCATCGCCAAACTTCATCCTCCTCATCATCTTGTCATTTTCATAATCTAACAATACGTCATTACCATCAAACCTATGTTTTTCCGATGCGTCACCACTCTGTTTCAACTACGGCTCATGTCGTTGGCTAAGGAAGCGAGAGATGGCTGGGAGAGAAAATATGAGAGAGGATTGCTAATGATAGAAGACTAAAACCTAATGGAATTATTATTTTGGATAAGGAACAAAAGGCTATATATATAATATAATTATATATATATATATATATATATATATATATATATATATATATATATATATATATATATATATATCAGGATTTGTATTTGATTAGGAGAATTATATATTTAACCGTGTATAATTAATATATTAGGAATAATATTACTAATGATATACCATTAGGTTTTAATATGTACAGAAAGTAAAATATAATAGCTATAGTAGTAATACTGAAAGTACGTGTGTATATATATATATATATATATATATATATATATATATATATATATATATATATATATAGGGTTGCATTCACATGAAAACCCTCTTAAAATACAAACTTGAGGACAATATGTAGCCATAGGATCTATTTAGATGGATGGATTAGATGCAATGGGATAATTAATTATAAATTCCTTTTTTATTGTAAATAAGGGCAAAAATGAGAATGAGTATACTACGTAAATAAGGAATAAAAATCATTAATATATTAAGCAAGAATTTAGAGATTTAAGTATGTTAGGAGTTAAATACATCAGTAGCAACGCCTCCTTTTATACAAAAGAACGCAGACCAATGATTTCCGTCGTGCAATGTTCAAAGAGAACACAGATTGCGTGCACACAGAAATAAGAGACAGTACACACACCAACGCATGCCATAATACCAATTAAGTAAATTTATCATGCACACCCCATGGATGCGCCAATCAGAGACCAAAGAAAAGAAGTCTTACTAAGTAAAAAAAAATATTACGTGCACACCACAATTGCCTATGCGCATGCATGATGAACTTATGAAATATGTTTATGAATAGTGAAAACTAAGTGTGCATGTGTGCAAATTTTTTCTCAATTTGAATGTGTACATGGAACGACATTTTAATAACGCTCATATGGTCGAAAGGCAAAGAGCAACATGTTAGGAGAGAATATGTAGTGGACATAACCCCAGACAGGTCGAAATAATTGTTACATACCGCAACGAAAAAACACACCATATGTTGGACAACGATTCGACACAGTAAAGAAAGGAATAAATTACTACCGAGCATACGCTACCGTGCATACACTTTTGCAATTTCAGGAGGGACCTTTTGACATATATAACAGGAGTAGATGCACAAAGTTAGTATTCGAAACTGTTAGTATATGAATAATTATAGTACTACATATTGCAATGCGTGATATAAAAAGCACTGTGTTCCGCTCATTTTACACAAAAGTAATTTCGTGCACACATAAATCCACTACACGTGCACACGAATTTTACACAGAAGTACTTTCGTGCACACATTAACCCACTACACGTGCACACGGGTTTTACACAAAAGTAATTTTGTGAACACATTAACCCAGTACACGTGCACATGAGTTTGTCAATGTTAAGTTCGTATTTTTAAGCTACAACAATTCAGTTTAAATACCACAGAAATTAGTTTACTAATGGTGTGCACACATCAGTCCAAAACCCGTGCACACGTCAGTCTTAAACTAAGTGAGAAATTTTTTACGCCAATTTTGAATAATTAATTTCTTGCTTCCATAAGTTCCATTAATAGTTGTTAATACAACTAGTATTTTCACCCGTGCGATGCACGGAATGGAATTATTGTAATATATTAAAAATATTTAAATCGATATATAATTATTTAAGAGTTAATTTCACCCGAGGTCGTTTATCTTTCTTGACAATTCCAAATTTAATCCTAGACTATAGTTATTAATTATTACAATTTATTCTATGTTACAACTCTTACGTTAATATTCTTACTATTATTATTAACACTTAATTACTTTTAGACATTATTATTACCACTTATATTATTATATTATTATTATTATTATTATTATTATTATTATTATTATTATTATTATTATTAGTTTCTTTTCAAGTACTGTTAGTATCTAATGATCGTGGGGCACAATAATAATATAACCATAATTAAATATTCTTGTATTGTATTCCGGAGTTAATGTCATTTTTGGTCCTAGACTTATTGAGGCATTGACACTTTTCATCCTCCATAATAAAAATTGGCACTTAGTAGACACTGTTATTGGTCATTGGACAGTTTTGATCCCGCGTCAATGAAGTCGTTTGTTGACCATTAATTAGAAGGGCTTTTCTGTCTTTTTATGTCTTATTCTTCTAATCTTGTTTAGACCAGCGCTGTTGTGACTCCTATGACGCGAAATGGCGAGACTTGGCGGCTAAGTAGTAACCGTCGGTAGTGAGTAGAAGCGAGGTTCATCTCTGGCGAGTTGTGGGTACGGCGGCGAGCATACGAGGCAGTAACTCCTTCCGGCGACGGACCAGTAAGGCAGATCTGGCGGTGCAGCAGTAGATCCGGCGAGGTTGGGGCCTTCACCGGTGGTTTTTGGTTCCGGCGGAGCAGAGAGGGCAGTAGGTGGTGCTTCTTTTCAGTCAAATTAAAAAAGAGGAGAAAAGTTAAGCACCATTTCTTGCACCTTACTGCTAAATAAAATAGACAAACAAATATTCTGTTCTCATGCATCAGAAAAAAAAAAAAAAAAAAAAAACGAACACGAACATAAATCACCAGGTTGCAGAAAGCATTCAAACGCCAACCATAAACAAAATCCTAAGCGCAATTTCATAGAAAATGGGGAAAAACAAAAACCCTAGATATACAAAATGCATCCAAAATTCGAAAACCCAATTAACCGCACACCAAACACACACGACTAAAATGGATGTGCAAATACATCCCCAAAACAAGAAAATAATATCACAGACAAACACAACAAAGGAACACGACAAAACAAAATCGGAAAAAAAAGGGAAAAAAAAGATTACCTCTACCAACACACTGCGGTTACGTTCCCATTGACAACCATCAGCATTGAGTGGACAAAGATGAAGGAACGGCATCGGCAGCAAACATCAAATCGGAGCACAGAAGAGAGACGCGAGAGAGAAACGGTAATTCTACAACATCATCGGGCGCGTGTGAGGAGTAAAAGGCGGGACTCTCTAGATTACTTAGAAGTAAAACCCCTAAACTACCCCACACTAAAAATAAAAACTGAAAGAATAATAAAACAAGGCCATTTAGATGACTCGATCTTAGCCATCCAACATCAAGATCTAACGTATACAAATAGTCCACACGTTTGTATTTTAATAGGTGTTTTTACCTGATTTACATGGCAAATTGTATCGTGCATCAGGGCGCACAATGAATTGTGCGCCCTGGTCCCATGATTTACATGGCAAATTATATCGTGCACCAGGACGCACAATGCATTTTGCGCTCTGTTCCAAAATTAAACGACATCGTTTTGTATCTGTTTTTTTTTACAAATTCTGTTTCCCGTTTCTGCTGTTAACTTCTAAAAAAACAAAAAAAAAAAAAAAAATTCCCTATTTCGAATGTACAGAATTGTATAGTAGAATACATATAAACTCCTAATTACATAATACACGTAATCTAACATAATACATAATGCACATAAACTCTTAACATAATACACATCAACTCTTAACATAATAGTATAATACACATCAACTCTTAACATAATACATATAAACTCTTAACAGAATACACATAAACTTTTAACAGAATACACAGAAACACAAGTGTTATAAAAAAAAAAAAAAAAAAAAAAAAAAAAAAAAAAAAAAAAAAAAAACTGTAACGGACGGAACGGTGTCCGTCGCATCAACTCCCCAGACAACTTATAAAAATGACTTCGTTTTGGGCCAGAGCGCAAAATGCATTGTGCACCCTAGTGCACGATATAACGATTGAATTTACATCCTCCCATATACTCTGACGTGCCGGGGTGCGGGGGCCCTTAAAGTTGAGGATTCAACCTTTTGAGAAGAATAATTTTTTGGACCAGATTTACATTGCAAGGTAGACCCCTACCTGGTCCGTGGCCATAGGAATTGCTCCAAACCCCACTAGTATAACACAAAATCCCTACTATAATGGAAATCCTATTAGATAATTAATTAAAATGAACTAAATTTTGTTCCAAAACATCTTAAACGGGTATTATGTAAATTGAAATAATTATTTTATTATATTGAGAAGAAATTCCTATAATTCTTCTGTATGTGCATATTTAAAAACTATGAGAGAACTGAGAAATGATTTAATCTTCATACATTATTGTAATTCTAGAAGGTAATTAATTTATTAATAATAAAATTTAGCCATACAAATATGAGTTGATAATTATGGCTTTTTAATATTTAGTGTCTTCATTCGAAGAAGAAGGAAAGTGGAAAGAAAATAATTACCCTTGCGTTCAAAATATTATCGAAGAGTAAATAATAGGAGTTAGTCTATCTCTCAATCTCAAGACATACGGAGTACATATATTATTTACCTTTTTGATTGAATACTATACGCATTGTTACAAAATTGGCTCAGTTATAATGCACGAAGAGTGAATACTACAACTGGGGCTTGAACCTATGACCCTCCCAATTAGGAAACTCACTTAGTGCCACTAAACCACAAGGTCATTGGCATCAAATGACCCAACAAAAATCAAAAGGACCTGCGATTGGAACTGACTACAGTTGAGATGCGCCACCAGAACTTCCATGTGAATTGGGACTTGTTTGATGATCCCATATAGACAAAGCTAATCCATAGTAAACGCCTTGCTTCCTAATTCCCTACTACAAATGGAGCGTGAAAGAACATATTGGATCAATTTATATTCCTCCTTTCAGGGACCCTAGTCTAAATGAGATTGCTAGTGCACTTGGGACATTGAAAAGCCGTTGCACCTTCAATTTACGTATCTATCGGCTTTGTGGGTCACTATTACCTTCACAAAAAGGAGGAGTATAAATTGATCCAATATGTTCTCTCGCGCTCTATTTGTGGTAGGGAGTCAAGAAGAAGGTGTCTACTATGGATTATCTTTGTCTATATGGAATCATCAAACAAGTTTGAATTCACATGGGAGTTGTGGTGGTGCATCTTTTCCGTAGTTAATTCCAATCGCAGGCCGATCCTTCGATTTTTGTTGACCTTAAATGGTACAAACTAATTCAAAATGATTATGCTGTTTTAGATTAAGTATCAACTAGCATAGTACACTCAGATCTGACAAAATTAAACTACAAGTAAAAATTCAAAACATATAGATAATTAGTTAAATTCTAGAAAATTAATTTTAAAGTGTCTCACCAAGAGAAACAAATTAAAAATATTGATGGACTGATGAACAATGAAATCAAAAAAATATAATTCCTCAAAAAAATATCAGACATATATACTAAATATACATTGGACATGAAAGAGATGAAACATAAGACCTAATTCTATTCAAATCACAAAATAAAAGAGAGATAGAGATAGAAAGAGAGAGAGAGAGAGAGAGAGAGAGAGAGAGAGAGAGAGAGAGAGAAAATAACTACCATACCTTGGTGTTTAAGTGAAAGTGTAGAACTGAAAATAAATAGATCTCTACAACGAAACCCAAGAATGAGCCAACAAGCAAATTTATGACTACTAGTATGGCTAAAAAGATCAAGACAACACATCTACTATATATATATACTAATAAGAGCCCAAGAGAGTTAGGCCTATAATGGGTAGAAAAAATAGCGGTCAAAATTTTTAAGCAAATGAATGACTCAGATTGATCAGATTTTAATTTTTCCTTGAGATTTCCTAATTTATCCTTAATGAATATGATTATCCGTTAGCTTTTCCGTTAAATATTATCTTTTTCGTTAATTTCTGTTAGTTCACCATTAACTTACTCATTGATTTCAGTAAGAAAGGTTTTAGGTTCGAACCACATCCTAAACAAAGTTGGCATAATTAGTACTCTATTTTACTCTTATTAAATTAAATAATAATTTAGTAGCTACAACAAAAAATATCTTTTTTTTGTGCACTATTTTTTTAATTAAATATCAAAGTTATAATACAAAATAATGTTATATATTTATTTACCAACTATTTTATTAATACCATGAAAAAATTTAAATTAATAAAGTCAATTATATTAACTACTTGAGGGACTTGTTGACAAAGAGAGTATTCAAATCACACAACAAATTGAAGTGAGAAACTACCTCGCAATGTCCTTGTTTGACAATCAGCAGTTAGCGGTTAGCGTTAGCGGATTTGACCAGCGAATTGTATCAACGGTTAGTAAAAATATATTTGAAAATATTAGCTGTTTAAATTAACATTTAAAATGACACTAAGGTATAATAATAATAATAATAATAATAATAATAATAATAATAATAATAATAATAATAATAATAATAATAATAATAATAATAATAATAATAACATTATTATTATTATTATTATTATTATTATTATTATTATTATTATTATTATTATATGTTTAATATTTTATGCTTTAATTTTTATTTCCTCTCTCTAATATCCCGTATTTGGTTTCAACCATACCCATACAATTATTTTATTAACAATTATAATAAATCTTGACTATATTATCTTGCATTTGTAAACTTAGAATTACCAATTTAAATATGCAAATTCAGCATTCAATTATCTATGCATGAACAATTCTAATATAATCTTATATTGATATACTTTAAAATACTTATTTAAGAAAAACATTGGGCATTATCCCAATCGCGCAATGCACGGAAAAAAACTAGTAGAGAATAATAAAACACAAGACCAAAAAGAATCTCACTGAAAAATCTTATATATAATCAAAGCTTTAAAAATGAAACTTAGAACAAATTACTAGAACGGTACTCTTGATATTTCTCACGAGAGATAAAAAAAAATATCAAAGAAAACATCAATGGATTAAATGGAAAACATGCAAAAGTTCAATCTTAGAACTTACAAGACACCGATCATTAAAAAAAAAAGGTTGTCTCACTTTTTGAGATTGTAAAGTAGCTGATGTGTTGGACTGTGAAGTTTAGCCAATGTTATATAGGAGAGATATAGCTGTTGAATGATGTCATGCCTTACGTGACATTTTCCTATATGGAAATTCTCAACAATTTAATTTGTTTCCATTGGAGAAATATTTCCATCCATAAATTTATGAAAACATTATAAAATATTTAAAACTGATTTCTCTAATTTTAGAAAATTTTGAAATACCTTTTCTAATAATAATAAGAATTTGATAAACAATTAATTTTTATGCATAAATGAAGAAAAAATATTTATAAATACGCACTTATATTTTTTATATTTGTACTTTCTCACGTGTTTCGTATCCTAGGATTATTGTCCTCCTTTCCCGTTCCCATGAAACTTGGACTGGCATTCCTCAATTGCTTTGACCCTTTCAATCACTTTTCTAGCGATTCTAGCAATTAAACATAAATGAAAAAGCACGTGGATCTTAAATGCAAGGAATAACCTAAGGTTCCTACTTAATGTTATTTCAATTATGAAACTGTACTAGCTCCAGGACTACTCCAGAAAGAATAAATAAAATAAAATAGAAAGCAATAAAGGAACCATGCACCCGGAAATGACTACAACAAGATCTCAACAGCTTATAAAAACAAAGGTTTTGCCAGATGAGAAAATCTTGTTACAAACTTGACAATATTGGATTTGTCACTAGTCAGGAGTAGTTCACCACAAACCCTTTTTAGAATTAAACAATGATGTTCCAGTGAACTCAAACACATATAAAGCACAAAAGCACAAAAAAATTAGAAACACACATACATCACATTAGGTAACAACTTAGCATTTATCATAGAGGAAAACAATGCATTTATCAAGTAGACCACGCAAAAGAAACCACAACTAGCATATAGCAAATATCTAAGCAAAGAACTACACTTATTCGCTGGCACACATTGTAAGTTCACAAAACCGCAAAAAAATAAAAACCTAGAATCAAGCAACCAACAATTGCCGCTAAAGGGGGAAAAGAGAGTCAAACCGTAGATTGAGCTCATAAATGCCGAGCCTGAAGCTCTGCTTGGAGGCCTTCCTCGTCGAACAGTTCATCGAGTGGCCAGGGGTCCTCAGTAATGCCCGAAGCTCTCTCGAAGATAACTTTTGATTCTCGTACAGATAGATCTTCCATGAGCACTGGGTGACGAAGGATAGTGGCAAGAACACGCCTGGTGGAGAGATCAAAGAGCGGAGCCGAGCCTTGAAGTATTTGCCGATAGAGATCTAAGCGTTCATCCTCAGTAAGGTAAATAAGGAAGGGATTGACATGGGAATGAGATGCCATTTGCGGAAGAGAGATGAAAGAAGAAGATTTTGTGGAGGATTTTGACTAGATTTAGGTATAGAGAGAAGATTTTGGGAAAAAAATAGAGATTTTGAGAGAAATTAGGGATTTGTGATCCTAGAAAAAAGGGTAGGGCCGAAAGCTTATAACAAACCCGGAAAGAGAGAGAGAAAAATTAAAGTAATAAAAAAAATGGGCGAGATTAAGATTTTGGATTAGAAAGGGTATGGAGTACGATCTGGATTAGAGCACGGAGGTGGAGTATCCGCTGGATCAGATCTGCAAAACAAAAAAAAAACAAAAAAAAAAAAAAACAACAACAACACAAAAAAATTTATTTCATCGAAATATAAATTGGATGGAAAACCTGCACACCCCTAGAGCTGCTCAAAGTAATTCAAATCTTGTGTTGTCCAAAGGTTTCGTAAATAAGTCAGCTAGATTTTTCTCCGCTGATATATATTCTAGATTTATTTCTTTATCTTCGACCAATTCCCTTGTGAAATGATGACTGAATTCAATGTGTTTTGTACGGGAATGCTGAACCGGATTTTTTGAGATGTTGATAGCACTTGTGTTGTCGCAAAATAGAGTCATGCACTTTTGATGTAGGCCATAATCAAGCAGCATTTGTCTCATCCATAAGAGCTGAGTGCAGCAGCTGTCGGCTGCGATATATTCTGCTTTAGTTGTGCTAAAGGATATCGAGTTTTGTTTCAATTGTACTTAGCCAGGTGACCAAGCTTTCCCCAAAAAAAAGAAACAGCCACCGGAGGTGCTTTTTCGATCGTTTGCATTTCCGGCCCAATCGGCATCACTGTAGCCTACAAGAGTCAAGTTAGTATTATTTGAAATCCAGATACCATAATCAAGTGTACTGTTTACATATTTGATGATCCGTTTAACAGCTTTAAGATGATACTCCTTTGGATTAACTTGAAAACGAGCGCACGTTCCTACACTCAATATGTTGACCTGACCGTTTGATGAATAGTGTTTTGTCTACTCCCCCTCGATTGTAGCCGTGCTGGAGTAGATAGTAGGACAGTCTCTCATTTTGTTTTAGACCGTAGAACGCCTTGTCCAGTTTATAAACATAGTCAGGATGATGAGGATCTTCGAAGCCTTATGGCTGGGCCACATATATATCTTCAAATAAGTAACCATTTAGAAAAGCCGTTTTGACATCCATCTGAAATAATTTTATCCTTAGGGCACATGCAACGGATAGAAGAAGCCGAATGGATTCTAGACGTGCTACTGGAGCAAACGTCTCATCATAGTCAATCCCTTCTATTTGGGAGTAGCCTTGAGCAACCAGTCGTGCCTTGTTGCGTGCAATGTTCCCAGCTGAGTCAGTTTTGTTATGAAAAATCCACTTTGTACCTACAACATTTATACCGTCAGGTTTAGGTACTAGATTCCATACCTTGTTTCATTCGAATTGTCCGAGTTCTTCTTGCATGGCTTTGATCCAGTATTCGTCAGTTAGGGCTTCTTTTACCGTTTTGGGTTCTATCTTTGACGTGTAGCACGTATACCGTGCAAGCTCAAGGTAATTACGTTTTATCCCTCTTGTTCGAACTCCGGAGGTCGGATCTCCTATAATGTTCTATGTTGGATGATCTTTGTGTGTCCGAGTAGCCACTTCAAGTGCTCTAGCATCTGGTTCTGACTGAAGTTCTGGACTAGTAGGTGGTGATGGAGTAGGTTCTGGATCAGATGTGACTTGAGCTAGTCCAGGAGATTCTGGATTATTTGTATCAGGATCTTGCGTAGCTCCGGTGTTGGGATAGTCATCATAACTTCCCTTGTTTCATCTGCTTGATCGTCGATGACTACATTCATGGACTCCATGGTGGATTTTGTGACTTTGTTGTAAACACGATAGGCACGACTATTCGTTGAGTAGCCAAGGAAATATCCTTCATAACTTTTAGGTTCAAATTTGGCATTCTGACTTCTGTCCTTCAAGATAAAACATCGTGAGCCAAAAGTATGAAAGTAGTTGATATTTGGCTTCTTACCTTTCCCTATTTCATACGGAGTTTGGTGTGTTCTTGGTTGTAGATAGACTCTATTTATTGTGTGACGGGCAGTACTGACTACTTCGGCCCAAAATTTCTGGGGTAGATTCTTGGCGTTGAGTAAGACTCGGGCCATCTCTTGAATCGTCCGGTTCTTTCTTTCAACAACTCCATTTTGTTGTGGCGTTTTGGGTGCTGAATATTCATGAGATATTCATAACGTGGCACACCAGTCATCAAATACTTGATTGTCAAATTCACGTCCGTGATCACTTGTGATGCGTATGATTGACTCGTTTTTATCCTTTTAAAGTTTGAGGCCTAGAGCTTTGAAGGCTTCAAAGGCTTCTGATTTTTCCCTGAGAAAGCTGACCCAAGAAAAGCGAGAAAAGTCGTCAACACAAACTAGAATGTACCTCTTACCTCCAATGCTCTCAGTTCTTGTAGGTTCGATAAGATCCATATGAATTAATTCTAGGCAATGTGTGGTATTGATCATATTTTGAACAGTGTGAGATGAACTGGTTTGTTTTCCAGCTTGACATGCAATGCATACTCCAGTTATTTCTATATTGATATTCACTATTAGACCACGTACACCTCCAATCTTGATTAATATGTCGAGAGAGCGATAATTTAGGTGACCCAGTTTTTGTTGCCACAACTTGGACTCTTTTATGCTGGACCTATAGCACATGGAATCGTTAGTAAGGATATAATAGTTATCAGAAGAACGTTTACCTTCCATGATGTAATTTTTTAGATGGTTTGTGACATTGCAGCTATTTTTGGTGAAGCAAACTTTCCATTCTTGGTCACATAATTGGCTTATGCTTATAAGGTTTGCATGAAGACCTTCCACCAGGAGGACTTGTTTTAGACTGGGTAACCCTGCCACATTCAGTGTCCCAACTCCAATGCTCTTACCCTCAACACCGTCTTCAAACGTATAGTAACTTCTCCTGTACTTCCTTTTATGTTGTTCAAGAACCTTGCATTCCTAGTCATCTGCCGGGAACATCCACTTTCAAAGTACCACCTTTCTTCTATGTTCGTGCTCGTAGAGTGGAATGAGACATGGCATGCGAAGTCATTCTTTTTCACCCATATTTGCTTAACAAATGGAGTGATGAATTTTTTGGTGTATTTCTCAATTCGTTGGTCTTTGTAGAAGTAGAAGCAATCTGGTTTCGTATTTCCTCTCACCCTGCAGTAGTGACAAATAAGATTATAATATCTATGTTTGGTTGTCTTTTTACTTGGGGTAGCCTTGACTCGGTGACAAGCTGTACTTGATTCTGGACTATCTTCTGGTCCAGTGACTATGTCAGGACCTGAGGCTTTGACGAAAATCGTTGCTGTCTTGCATTTTCTTCCAGAATATCCTAAACCATACTTTATGGGAGTCTTTCGACCAGAGTCTAGGATTTGGTCTAGATCGTACACGTGTTGTGATACCCCATATTTTCTAGGCACTATAAGAGGGCCATATGTGCGTATGGAGGTAATTTTATTAAATTCCTTGTACTCCAAGTTTGACCTAATATCATCCTAAATCCATATTATTTTTTTTGGGCCTAATTTTTCCTAATCCTTACGTATGTAAATATATATATATCTTATACGGCAATATGTATATATATATATCAGTATATGTATATTATATATTTATCCTATTTTTCTCAAATTATATGTATAATTCCTAAATATATATACTTTTTAAAGTTAACCCTAATCTTACCCTAAACCTATTTTGTTTCTCTCTATCTTTCTCTTACGGTCTCCCTCATCTCTCTATCGGCGAGCTCCGTTCTTCTCCAAACCCTCTCTTCTTAAGAATTTGGGTGCTTTTAATCGGTAAAAAAAAAAAAAAGAGCTGTTTGGTTTGACTACATCTCGGAGGTTGGATAAATAGTTGAAGATGATGATAATGGCGAAAGTTACTGGTGGTGGTCAGCAAAATAAAAGAAAATTAACGATGGATTAGTGATGATGATTTGTGTCGAATGATGAGTCGATGATGAGGTATGATGATGATGAATTTGTTATTGATTATAATGATGGATTAGAGTGGATTGTGATTCAATTGGGTACTGTTGCATTGATATATTATAATAATAATAATTATAATACTAGTGATAGTAATAATAATATTATTAGGTTGATTGATTCACATATTATCTATCAAGGTTATTGGGATGCGATTATGTGTTGATAGGAATTTAGCTTCGAGGTAAGACTTCATGTTCACTAAAACTATTATTTTCCCTGAGTATTATATGTATTGCTATTATATGATATACGCTATTATGTGTACACGAGTGCATTTATCGATAAATGGTACTATTGTGTGGTGATTCTCGAAATATCGAGATTGGGTTTCGACGTTTCAAACCCGTGTGTTGTGTAAATCTGCGGCTTGGAATTTTTAGTTTTACATATGGTGAAATTTGTATTACATCCTTATTGTGGATTAACAATTATGTTTTTGAGAAATTATTATATGTGGAGGAAATTGCAATTTGAGAAATTATATTTTTGAGGAATTGAGTACTTTGTGGTGTTCAGTGAATGTGAGTACTGTTCACTTGGATTAATTACTACTCATTGGGCTTGGAATCCCATGAGGGTGTATCACTTAGGTTATGATCCAGTTTCCAAATTGTTTGAGTGGTAGTAGGTAGGATAACCTGACTACTTGGATCATATACTACCCAGTGGCTTGGAATCCCTTGGGGGTGTGCACATTGGTTTTAGTCCAGATTCTAAGGGAAATTCGATGAGGTTTATTAATTCTCCACTTATAAATATTAATTCTCTATGCAAGAAAATGTATAACTCCACATGTATTTTGGAAGAGTATAAAATCATATGAGTTTTTGAAAATATAAAATCCAAGCCTATATTTTACGGGGTGAAGCGAAACTTACTTAACTTATGCTAATTTTTGTCTACACCCTATTTTGTTGCAAATTATTTTTCTACAGGTGAACATGGATAAAAGGATTCAAGATGAATTTAAGTTGAGAAAAAATTAAGAATAGACCTATTGGAGATTTATTATGTGACAAGCTTTATGGTTGTATGGTATTATCCTTTCTTGTATTATAGAAGTTGGATTTGGGTTGAATTTATTTGATGTTGTAAATGTTAGCCTTAGCGTTTGGGTATAGGGAAATACCTGAGCGTGGCGGTCACACCCATTTTCTTTTGGCTAGTTAATGTTTCCGCTATGATTTTGTAAATTTGCAATTAAGAAAGAAATAAAAATTAAGGAAAATTTAGTATTGAAAATGGGGGTGTTACACGTGTTGTCCATCATTTTTACCCTGCGTGCGTTTAAGCAACTCCAGCTCACTTTTGCGTTCTTCCAACTCTCATTTAAGATCTTCTTCTTGATTGAGATTGTTTTCAATGACTGTGTCCCTGTCAGCTATTTTAGATTGGTACACTTTTTTGGCATTCTCTAGAATACTAACCTGACTAGACAAAGATCTATTCACTTTTTCAAGAATTTCCCATTTTGAATACAGTTTTTTATATTCTAACTCGAATGATGGAACTGGTAAATCTCGATCTTCAGATGACAAATATTCTTCAATTTATGAGTCTTCATCACTCTCTAATTCTGGCATTGTGTTGGTGATGGCCGTGAAAGCAACAAAGTTCCCAGAGATCTCGTCTGGATCAGATCCTGGATCAGGTTCCGGTTCGTCATCGTCACTCCAGGTAAGAACAACCTTCATCGACTTCTTACGTCTTAGGTATGTTGGACATTCGGCTTTCACATGGCCAAATCCTTCACATTCTTAGCACTTGATCCCTTTGCCCCCGGATTTTTCTTTGAATTGAGAGTTTCGTGATGTACCTGAACGTTGATTTGAAGTATTTTGTTTTTGGTTGTTTCGAGTAGCGTTCCACCCTGATCCTTTTTTACTCTAAAACTTGCCAAATTTTCCATTTTGTCATTATTTTACCTGTTGCAACAACTTAAAAAAACTACTGGATCATCTGTAACACCCCGTGTTACGGCCTCCGTATTCGTACTAATTATGAAATTAATTCCGTTAACATATAATTAAAAGAGATTTAATTAGACTAGAATTCGCGCTAATTAATTAGTATGGTCCACAATGGATCCTGGGCCCTTATCCTTAACCAAGCCTTTAATTCTATAAGAAATAGGAAAAGTGGACCTTTACTATTCAGATTCTTGTTAGGACTCCCAAATCTATATATAGGGACTTAGAAAGCATTTAGAAACCCTACCACAATTAATTCTACCACGCAAGATATTCCCGAGGAAACCTAGCAAAGGAATCCCCCGCCACCAAACTGAGAGGAATCCATTGGAGGGAAATCTTAGAGAAGAACCTTAGTAGCCAAGGATATTGATTAGGGCTAAGAGGTAACCCATGTCTTAAAAAACCTATTTTCCTCGCTATATCTTATTCATTGGCTCCTTTGGTAATCGTATGTGTAATTCTGTGATTGAGTCTTGATAGAACTTTGATTAGGATTCATATTGTGTTTATTTGATAATCTTGATGTTCTTGATATTGTGATTGATTATATGTATGATCTCGTATTTTAATTATGTCTAGAGCCCTAGGGTTTATACCGTGAATTTCGTATTATGATGTTCTTGATATATTTGGGTGGGATTATGCATGATCGGGTATTGAGTCTAGCCTAGGATTGTATTTAGGGCTTTGCATATAGACTTCTTGATATTCTTGTGGTTCCGGATGCTCCTGAACCGTTATATAATTAATATGGAGTCTTTACATGTTTAGGAATCGGGTTAGAACGTATTTGGTACGATTCTTGATTTAATCTCGTTAATTGAATATGTGGTGTTGTCGTTATGTGTTTAAATGTTTCTGGACATGGTTTTGGGTTCCACGAGAAACCCCGGGATTGAAAAGTTGCCTGAGTATCAGTGGCGGGTAGGTGGGGGAATGGGTACCCTCCACCTACCCGCTACCCGGGAACACTGTTCCAGCGGGCAGCCGGCTTGTGAGTGGCTGCCGGTGGGTGGCTAGTGGGTGGTCCTCCACCTGCCACCTACCCACTGGAATTTGTTGGTGCGTCGTGATGTTTGAGCACGAGCTAATTGCCAAAAAATGGAGCAATGAACACCTTGGTGAATCTTTCCCAATGCCACATGATCTCACCGTATAACGACTGCTTCAGCTCCTTCGGGTAGACCAAGATCAACAAAGCTCCAAAGATTTTGAGCTTTCAAATGTGTAGTCATCATAATTGGGACCCGACCATACAATACTGAAATTTGTTGCCATATCTCACTACGGGAAATATCTCGGGGTTGAAAGGTTGACTGGCTCTGATACCAAATGTAAGATATATTTAATAATAATATATCTATAATATAGAATTTAAGCGGAGAAAATGTGAAGGAAATTTTTAGAAAAGAATCCAAAGCTTGTGTATTAAAAGAGAATGAATATTACTTGATGACTTTAACATATATCTGCTAACTATTTATAGGGAATTAAAAAACTAACAAAAGCATTAATTTAGAAAGTAAAGCTCCCATGATTGCATGTACTGCAAGCTGCTCCACAATCGTATGCCGCTACCCATGGACAGAGCCAGGGGGCAGGGGGCAGTTGCCCCCCTCACCCCACCCCCACCCCATATATAATAATTGTATGTATATATGTATATATAATACAAGTTTTAGTATTAGTATAAAGAAACAAATGAATGTTAATAAGGAGTGTGATAAATTAGTTGGTAGAGTATATGTTTGTTTATAGTGAATATTTAGAAGGTCTACAGGTTGAATCCTTTGGTTGGCATTATTACAATTTTACAATTTCTCTTGGCTTCAACACAATTACATTGTTAATAGATTTTTTAATATTTAATAAAACACACACACACACACACACACATATATTAAAAATGAGATGTGTAATTTATAATGTGTTCTCTATTCAAATTATTTTAGTCAAATTATTTATAATGTGTTCTCTATTAAAATTATTTTTGTCAAATTATTTATAATGTGTTCTCTATTCGAATTATTTTTGTCATATCCAATAATATTTATACCTATATTTTTTGGGTAATTTGTTTGTTTTTAAAAATTTATCTCTTTTGTTTTAATGTTTCACCTTCACTCGAAAAAATTAATCGATCTGTTGCGGCTTCTTCGCCCCCTCTCAACAAAATTTCTGGCTCCGTCCCTACCACTTCCACCACGCATGCACACATTTGTTTGACTTGATTTAATTAATATTAATATTAATAATAATATTATTATAATAATGTTTAAGAATATTTAACTTATATATAATCTAATCTAAAAAAAAAAATTAAAACATAACATTTCTAACAAAGAAACAAGGAATCAAAATCTAGAAATGTATTTCTAGAGGCGCTCAGATCCGGAAGAAAAACAAAGTAATAGATAAACAAAAACATTAGCAAAACCAATCTTAATTATACTCAGATCCGATAAAAATAAAAGTAAAAATTCGAAACATTTAGATAAAGAATTACAGTTTGCAAAGGTAATTCTAATGTAAAAAATCAACAAATATATTATAACAAAATCACATTGATCTTTAAAAAGCACTCTCAATTCCACTGATGATCAATGAAATCTAAAAAATATAATTCCTCAAAAAAAATCTACCATGCCTAGGTGTTTAAGTTCAAGTGTATAGTAGAACTAAAAAGAAATAAATCTCTACAAGGAAATCCCAAAAATGAACCCACAAGCAAAGTTATGACTACTAGTATGGCTAAAAAGATCAAGGCAACACACAGAAAATAACTAAACACAAGACCAAAAAAATCTCACTGAAAAATCTTATATATATAATTAAAGATTTAAGAAAATGAAACAGAGAACAATTTACTGGAATGGTATTCTTGATATCTCTCACAAGATATAAAAATAAAGATCAAAGAAAACATCAATGGGGTAACAGTCGAGCAACGAATTATGTCGTGCATCCTTGGCATGCAGCGTTCAACCTTGCCTTTTCGTTATCTTGGAGTTAATATGTTTAAAGGCCGAAACAGATCGATCCACTTTCAACACCTTCTACAGAAAGTTGATAACAGGCTTCTCAGTTGGCAGCGCAAGCTGCTTTCCCCGGGTGGCAGGTTAACGCTTATCAAGCACGTGCTATCCGCTATCCCGCTTTACACCATGGCTTCAGTGGCTCTTCCCAGGCAGACGGAGAGAGCTTTGGTTTCTAAACTTGCAAACTTTTTCTAGGGCTCAGCTGATGGTAGACAAAAAAGACATTGGGCAGCTTGGCATAAAATCTGCTTCCCTACGGAAGAGGGTGGCTTGGGGGTGCGTAGCTTAGTGGCTATCGAACAAGCGTGCTCGGCAAAGCTATGCTTTAACTTCTTGCAGGGAGGTTCGTTATGCTCTCCAGGTTCATCAGCGAGGTGTCTTGCAAATACAATGCCTACTTTGATTCTTTGGTTCTTGTGGAAGTCTTATAACGAGTGTGTCTATGAAGGGTCTGCCTTTTCTGCTCAAGGGGTTATAAAAATAATTAAAGCTAAATCGGTCTTGTTATCTCTGGCTTGCCCATTTTGCCGCAAAAAACCAAAGGACTCTTTCCTCTTCTCGGAGGGTCTGATCGCTTGGTTTGCTGACTTCAGAGTGAGGCGGACGACGATATGGCTTAAATGGCTGGCGCCTCCTTTAGGACGTTTAAAGCTTAATACTGATGCTCTCTTCTCCACTTCTGGTGCGGCGGGGGGAGCTTGCCTTAGAGGCTCGGACGGACAACTCATTGCGGGATTGTGCTATCGTTTGGAGGCCGGCTCGGCCCTTGAAGCCGAGGCCCTCTCATTGCAGTGTGTCATGCGGTGGTGTGATACTTTGGTGTTGCGACCGTATATTGTTGAGGTAGATTCCCTTACTGTAGTTCACTTGGTGACGAATCCATCGACGTCTTTGCATTGGAGAGTTTGCGACGCGGTGCTCTACATTCAAGATTGTTTATCCATCTGGGGTTTGAAATTGCACCGTGACACTTGAAAACCAAAAGCACTGTGTTTTTACTTGTTATTTAAGTTATGCACCAATTGCGTTCATTAATTATACTCGTTTAAGCAAGTGTAAATAATAACTGCAGAAAGCATAAAATAATTTAAAAACACAAAAAAATTGTTACGCAGTTCGGAGCTCCTTCTCCTACGTCTGCGGGGCAACCCACGTCTGCCCAATCCACTATAGATGTTCACCAAAAGGAGTATTACAAGATGTAAATGTAGATGACCTCCAGCCTTTACCACTACCACACTTTCTAACACCTATCCAGGACTGACACACGAATACCCGAACAATCTTCACAAGATACTTCAGCAGTACCACGTACTGATCATGTAGTATAGATTAAATATTCTTAAGAACTAAACATAGAACATATTAAAATAGGAAGCTTTGTAAATCAGATGTGCGCTCAGTATTATATCTCAAAAATTAGCAATGTCTTCTTTCGAACAGCACCCTTTTATAGCAGATGTTGAGCTTCATTTTGTGATCCTTAAATGTAGCCCTTTTCCTTGTTCGAATAAACCACAACCACGTTTTTTATTTCTTTGAAAACTTCATACGTAGACTTCATTCTCCAAGGCATACCATCCACTCATTTAGATATCACATGGTCCAAAATAGAATTAATTCTAACAACAATAATTAAGTTCTTAATTAAAACTAATAAAGCTACTACTAAATAAAATAGCCAATATTGTGTAAAGGAGTCGAGGGAGAGAGAGTCGACTTCCACAGCAAAAGGAGCCATGGCAAAGGCAGCACACCATTGTACAGCCAGCTGAAGAGATAGAGTTTCCGCTTCTATGGCTAACAAGGCCTCAAAGCGGAAGCATAAGCCTACAATCAGTTGGCCACGAGATCCCCGAACGCATGCTCCGCCCGCTGCCTCATCATCTGAAAAAACAGCATCCGTGTTTAATTTCAATCTTCCTTCGGGTGGGTGAAGCCTTTTTACCCAAATTGTCGTACGCTGCAGCGGGGGAGCAAAGCCCGTAATGAGACCAGCCGATACAAGGAAGTCATCATTGCGCCCGCTCTTTTTAATCGAGTGAGACAAATATATTAAAAAGGGCTCCCTCTTAATCATGTGAATGAAGCCGGCTGGTGAAAAAACAGTACCCTCGTGAAGGCAGACACTGTAGGCCTTCCTTAGGAACCATAAGATGAGGCAGGGAAGCAGTTGCGCATAAAACATTGTAGTAGATCCGGCTGGAGCCAATAACCACCAAGAATGACACTGCGGACGTATCGAGCTGGCAACGGCCCTCGGCAAGGCAAAAATATCAGCAAAATAAATCCAGACTTCTTGTATGCTAGCATAACTGAGGAGCCAGTGATCTAGACTGGCAGAATCCCTCCGGAAGAATGCGCATACCGAGGGCATAGAAAAACCAAACCGCTGTAGAATATCCGGAAACAGCAGCAAATGGTGTACCAATCTCCACATGAAAATAGACACTTTTGGAGACAGCCTCCCACCCCAGATACAGGAGGCGGAAAGACAGCGATCACCTGTCGGTCGGAGCGCATTGTACGCTGAAGAAAAGTTAAAATTGCCATAAGTCGAAAGAGACCATACCGGGGATCCCGAGGAGCCGCTCACGTGTGCTCGGTGACAAACTCCTTTAAGTCCTGCATGCGATGCCACGTGAGAGAGGGGGCTGCCCGCTCACGGTGTTCTTGATAACTAGCGCGCATAAACTCACTCCATAACGTGCCTCCCTGCAAATAATGGAAGTAGAGCTTAGCCGAGAAAGCATGCTGAATAGGGGTAAGCAATTTGATGCCCAAGCCCCCCTCCTCCACGGGAAGGCCAAGGTTGGACCAGGCTGCCCAATGCCTATTCGAACGACCTTCCACTGAACCCCAAAAAAATCTGGCAAATTTAGCTTAAATAGCTTTCTCTGTTCGGCGACAAAGCATCACCGAGGCTGCTGTGTATAGAGGGATCATCGCCAGAACATGCTTGATAAGAGTAAGACGGCCACCGGGGGAAAGCAGTTTTCGATGCCAGGATACTAACTTGCCATCAATCTTCTCTAATAGATGTTGATAAAATATTGGGCGATTCCGGCCTTTGAATAAATTAACTCCCAAATAACGGAAAGGCAGCAAAGACTGCTGCATACCAAGGATGCGGGCTATGGCAGATGCACGGTGACTCGGGCACGATCGAGCTGTGACAAAAAAACTCTTATGAAAATTAATTTTCTGACCAAAGGCTGCCTCATACGTTTTCACCTCCCCCGCATTCGCATAATCCGTCACGCGGCGATGGGCTTCTTCATATGTTAAGGGTGGGCGGAGAAAAAAATCTTGATATAGATCGCCAGCGCGCAAGGACATGTGCAACATGTGGATCACCGTCAAATCGTCCATTGGCTCAACCTCGCCAATAGCATTCTCTAGATACATGAAGTACTTGCGGTCTGTCTTTGATGTTACAAATCTTTGGACAAATTTGGTAGCTAAACCAGCGAAACACATAATCGAGCCCGGCTCTAATGACTTGAACCAATCGGCGGCCCGTCCTGATAAAGTAGTGTAAAAGGCTCAGCACACGACCACGTCAGTGACCCCCATCATCAACATATTCCCATAATAAGAGTTCACATGGACCTCAGGGTCTGTTCGACCATCATAGTCCTTGTTATCAGGAATACGTAGATCGTAGGGGTACGATTGAGCCTTAATTTTAGCCGTGAAAGGTGTTCTCAACAATGGGGAAACGGTCGTTTCAGATGGGCTCGATCCATGCTCTCGTCGCCACCGACAGAACTCTTGCCGAACTTGGTCCAACAATCCCCACGCATCAGATTGGATAGCAGTCTTAGTGCTTTCTTGAGCTCTCCGTCGTCGGGGCGCTCGGGTCTCTCCAGCATCTGATGAATCTCCATGGCTGACGGTCAGCATCTTGTGGTCCCAAGCGCTGGTGCATCGGTGGTCGGAGCCTTTCGAATGCGCTTGCGCGCTGAGCTGGTGGCTCGGGAACATGTGTCTGGGGTTCATATTCCTGCCTTGGTTCCTCTCGGGTCCCCACCCCATGCGACCCCAACCGAGAGCGAGTCGGGAGCCGGACTGCTTATGCGGGTAGGAGCTCTGACTCGGTCTGCGATACGGTCGGGTGGTGCGGAGCCGGTGCTGGAGCTATGTATGCTGAACCGTATAGCAGAGGTGGGTAAACGCCAGCGAACGGAGGATAAGGGCCGGGTGGATAGTAAATATGAGTACCTGGCCAACATCCATAAGGTGCAGTTGAAGGAGCCGGTGGAAATCCCGCTTATGGAAACGGTTGCTCGGGCACTTGCTGCTGCGGATATATGAAATTAACAGGGTCCGGTGTTACCTGACGTCCGGGCGACAGGTTGAGATCTACGGTTGGGCCATGCTGAGCGTGCTGGTCAAATGAACTAACCGCGTCTTCATCGTAATGATACATGAAAGGATACATAATTGGAACCTAGTACGCGTCGTTTGCGACTCTTTGTACAGGTCCCCACAGACGGCGGCCAAAATGATAGTGTAAATACATGTGGACCTATATGTAGACTAAGTGGCCTAGCTCGAGTACCACAGAAGGCGGTCGGGCAGCTCTGAACTAAGCTTCTTGATCTTTCCAAAAGTCCCTTCATCATTATCTTCATTGGTATTTATAATCACTGAAGCGCAGTAACCCCCATCCGGAACACCGGCATGCGACACACGCGTCATACACGTGTCCCAATCTAGAGCTAGCCTTCTGTTCACATCTAGAGCTGACACGTGGCTTCTTCCTGATCCTGAGGCGAAGTTATGGCGGTCGACAAGCAAGGGCGGTCGGGAAGTCGCTCGGGCAACAGAAAATGATCGGGAAATCTGATCAAAGGGTACAGACAGGCGATCACGGTCAACGGGCAGGCAAAGCACAACTTGGACTGGTCGGTCGGGATTTACCCTACCAATAATAAAAAATGACATTTTATTAGTTGTTCACTTGTTCCAAACGTTATTTCAAATGGTGGTCCCATAAGGGTTTTATTGTAACAACCCTAGTCTCTCATTCTTTCCCAGTATCTCATCATTGAGCTCTTTAAGTATAAATGACAAAACAAGTGCAAGGGTAACATGGATTTGTCATAAGCGTGATGTGGAATTTCAAGACATTTTTTAAGGGCGGTGGGGGTGTTAAGACTTGGAAAAAGTATTAGATAAATGTGAAATTGCAAAAACACCACAAATAGCGAAGCCGTTTTGAGTCTAAAAGAACATCAATTAAAAAGCTTTGTTAAAAAACCTGTTCCCCTGATCGGTTCCCAACACCCGATTTATATAAATCTTTTTTTTTTTTTTGGAGTGAATTGCATTTTTGGTCCTATTGAATTCCATGGTAAAATACTAACGGTGGGACTAAAAGTGGAACACATTTAATAATAGTGGTTATAAAGTGGCAAAAAAAATTAAGGTAGACAAAAATTAGAAACGCCCCTATAACAGTAGGACCAAAAACAGAATTCACTCTAAAAAAATCAATGACTTCATTGATGTGGATGAAAAGTAAGTACCCCACTTTATTACTTTTATTAAATTAAATAAATTAGTAGCTACAACAAAAAATAATACATATGTATTTGATTAATTTAGAATTAGATGTCTATAATGACTTTATTAAAAAAAAATATTTTATTCATTATAAAAAAATTAAAAATGATATAATTTCATTCGTTATATTATATTTATTTTCTAAAATTCCCAAATTCTATACCTTCAAATTCATTAATTAATTATATTCACTACATTGTCCGTTGTCTTCTTTTTACACTATCTTATATATATATATATATATATATATATATATATATATATATATATATATATATATATATATATATATACCAAGTTGGAAACATTTTTTTAGTGACAATTATAATTAATCTCTCATATATTATATTGCATTTATATACTTTGAGTTACGTTATTGATTTCAATAAACAAATTCAACATTCAATTAAATTACCTGTGCATGAACATCTATCTCCTATATAATCTTGCATTAATATACTTTGGCATAATTACTTGAAAATAATCATTGGGCATTATCGCATTCACGCAATGCGCGTGAAAAAAAAAATAGCTAGGTTATATATGTGGAGATTTCAATTGAGAACGTGATCCCATGTAAAAACAGAAGACTAGCCTAATCCATCCATTTGGGTAGACTAACGGTTGAGTATTTGTAAATAATAAATGAAAAAGGGATTGGGTAAATTTTATAAATATTTTAAACTTAAAAGTTTTTCATAATTATAAAATTCAGCTACGTTTTTTTTAATAAAATCCTCAACTGTTGATAAATCTAGATGGTCGGTCGAAATTAGTCTTCACTTTTACGGAGTTAGTACATGATTCTTAGTGATTGGATTAAATGTTAAGAAAAGAAAGAATATAAGTCGTTCAATGTTGCCAATAATCTGTTATATATGAAGCTAGTAGGGTGAAAAAAAAGAAAATAGAATTACATTAGGGATTGTTATGAAACTGATGTGTATCATCATGTAAATCTTGTATAATTATACACATATATGATATAGCACCGCTCAAAATCATACAGAGAAGGAGAGAAAGCAATAGAAACTGAAATATGCGAACTCCCAAAAAACCACCACTTTATTGATCATTGTATCATATACATATATATATACAAAGGTAACTATTACACTTGCATTATAAATAACTAAGATGGTGGGATAATAATGGGGAAAGATAATGGGATAGGGGATAATGGTCATAATAAATAATAAATATTTATATCACTTCTCCTTGGCCATGATCTATCCATAATCATGCCTCGTTAAAAATCTCACTAAGAAAACCTAGAGGGAAAAACCTAGTTAAGGAAAAGAGTACATGGTGTATGTAACATCATTTACATCATGTGTTGCACCAGTTGCCTCATTAAAACCATAGCTTAAGAAAACTCAGTAGGAAAAAAAGGTAGCTAAGGGAAAAAGAGTACAACCATAAACCTTTAGAGCATAATCTTCAGGATTTCAAGAGTCTTCTAGACTATCCATTTAAATACAACTAAAGGTTATCGCTCCCCCTAAGACAACAATCTTCCAAGCAGATACATCAAAATTTTCTAAACATATCTCTTAAATGTCGATGTAGACAGGGACTTAGTGAACAAATCTACTAGATTGTCACTAGAGCTATGAGTGAAAATTCTATGTAATCACTACAACATAAATCGGTTGTTTACAAAACCGATATCAAAACATTAAATAAATTTATAATTTTTGTAACAAGACTTTTAATGTTAGTTATTTTTGTAAAAATTGATGTCGTAACTCATTTTAAATAAATCCAAAAATTAACAAACTATTCGCTGTCGGTTGTTTGTATAGCCAACATCGTATAGTATTTTTTAAAATTTTTAGATTTAGGTTACGACGTCGTAACCAATTTATTTTTTAAAAAATAATATCAATACGACGGGGGTTGTGGTATAACTGATGTCGTATAGTATACATATTTTTTATTTTATTATTTTTTTAAATTTAGGCTACGACGTCGGTTCGTCATTGAACTGGCGTCGTAACATGTTTTGTTTTTTTTTTTTTTTTTTTTAAAAAAAAACTTAATACCTATACGATGTCGGTTTTGGTGTAACCGACGTCATATAGGTGTATTTGTTTTTTTTTAAATGACGAACTGACATTGTAACTTTTTTTTTTTTTAAAAAACACAAAATTAATACCTATATGCCGTAAATTTTGGTGTAACCGACGTTGTATAGGCGTATTTCATTTATTTTTTAAATATAATATACGATGTTAATTGTTCGTAACAACCGACGTCGTATACCTATTATTAAAAAAAAAATACCATTTCATCAAAGGAATTTCCCCACTTCTACTTCTCCTTCTTCAAACAAACCATAGCCGCCGTCACCATTTTCTACTCCTTTGCTGCGAGGGGCGGAGGTACGTGGGGCTATGGGGGGCTTTGGCCCCCACCCCACACCCCACCTCACCCTAACCTAAAAAACTTATTATATATTTAAATATATATTATTATATTACAAATAAAAATTCTCTTTTGGCCCCCTCAAATTTTCTTTTAAAATTTTTTTTACTATGAATTTATTAAATATAAGCCTAAAACATATATTGAAGTTCAAATTCACCAAACATAAAGAAATAAATCAAATAATTAATTAATTAGTTAGTTATTATGTATCTTTATTATTTATTTACACTTTTAAAATGTATATTTGCTAATTCAAGATTAGTTTTGAAATTAGGAGACCTAATGTTAATATTGATTTTTTAATTCGTGATTTTGAGTTTCGTCCCCATTCTTCAAATTTTGGTAATACCAAAATAAAGGAAAAATCAACGATTTGGTCCCTCAATTGTTGGCGAATTGTCAATGTAGTCCCTCAATTCCATATTCATCAGTTTGGTCTTCGAAATCAATTAAATTTGGTCTAATAAATCCGTACAGCCGTATTCCGTCATTTTGTAGGTGAGAGGTCCGATTTACCGTGGGAATTTTACTATTTTCTCTTGTTCAGCCCTTTCTTACCATTGTCGAACATTGGGCGGCGGCGGAGAAGTTTCCGGCAGCGGCTACTGTAACACCCCCAAAGAAACGTGCTAATTTAAAACCTTAAACATGCAGATAACTAAACCAATCACCAAACACAGCGGAAGACTGAAAGATAGATAGATATAAACAAACTGGAATACGGGGTGTTATGCCACGTTCACCAAAGGGATGAACGCACAGGCAACATCTGCAATGTTTAAATCTAAACCAAATATCTCATTGGTCTACATCTAAGCTGGCTCACAGGCCACAAAATGTAAGGGATAAGCTATTCTAGCAAGCACTAGACTGCGCACTCGTCTAGACATCACCTGAAAGAACACAATAAACATGGGACGACGCCCGGTCAGCGAATAATGCTGGTAACCCACCAATACATGTGAAATATCATACATAGGTAAGATATACATTTGTAAAATCATTCGCGAAACGGAATACATATATATAAGTCAAAAACCAAGAGTAATAGTCAACACAAGACTCAACACTCTCAACAAGAACACGGGAACACATCCCAAGACCACAAAGAACAACAACAACTCACAAGAAATCTCAAGGTATGGTCTATCATCACACAATAGACCAACACCCGACATGCATAACTCAAAGGAAAGAGACACGAAAAACGGAAACACATGCCAAGGCAACACATGCCCTTGTGAATACACACATCACAAGAAGAGAACTCACAACAACGGCTACACGAGCCCTCGTGACATCACCCATCACGAGTTGATATGCCTTCCTTATGCCCGGTTCCAACCTTATGGCTACCCCCAACCTTGTATCTTCTTCCAACCATTACCTCCAGGGCCCCTGTACTTCTTAGTCCAACCTTTTCCCTCCTGGGACCGTCGTCCCCCACCAACAAACCACCAACAAGACCACCAATTTCATAGTACACTAAGGTACTGTTCACACACACGGCAACACATGCCACCTAAGAAATACGTGGACCCATCACTCAGGCCACAAACTCCATAATCACGTCATGGCCACCATGAGGACCACTGCAATACCTTGGTGACTAGTGTCCCATACCACTAATCGTTTAATCCAGGTAAAGCAACACACGCATCACACCACAACAGGAATCAATCAGCGGATCACAATGAAGATATGAAACCATACTCAATCAAGGAATGGGTCACAGCCCAACAACAACAATGATGAATAACACAAGTTATCATCAACCAATAGGAAGGTACAAACAACACACACGCTAGCATTTAAACACCGAACTAGCATGCTTATCAAACGGGTAAACCAAACGTAGTTTCGAAGAACACACAAGACTCATCACGGTTCAACGAAACACAATGTTGAACACTTAGCACGATTCAAGACACCAAAACCTACATGGATTCCTACCATATAGTTCTAGACATACGAAGCATCAAGAAGACGCTCAAATAGTTCCACAAAAGAACATCGGAAAGTCAAAAGATCAAATACGAGTCAAAAGAATCACGGGTAACAAATCCCGATCCAACACCAGAGTGTTCCCCGCGGGTGGACCCACGAGTACACTACCCACCGGCCATATGATCCCCGCGGGTGGGCGGCGGGTTGGAGCTCTACCCATCGTTCCGCCCGCGGGTACGTATACCTGCACAAATAATCCCTTCGGGGATTTTCAACTCCAAGTTCAAATTCAAGTTCAAAACATGCCAAATCTCACCAAATACAACAAAATGACTTGAATCAAAGGAAATTCCAAGCAATGGCACAAATGAACCCTAAACACAAGCTCTAGAAATGCATTTTCACAAGATAATGCATAAACACTCACATTTCATAGCAAAACACATGTAGAATCCAATAAATCTTCATATAGGTAAGAAAAAATAGATTTTGTAGAGCATGGGTTACCTCTTGTAGACCAAAAAGGTTCACTTAACACCACACCAAGCCCCTATCAAAGCCCACTTTCCAAACCCGCTTCAAAAACACACCAAAAGATCATAATGATCCTATCTTTAAGAAAAGACACCTAAGAGAACACTAAAAACACAAGATGAACATGGATCTTACCCTCCTAGATGCCCAAATATATGAAAGGTTGAATCTTGGAAGCAACTCTTGAAGTCTTGACAAAGTTTCAACTTGGCTTGGAAGAAAAGCTACCCACCTCTTTAGAGAGAAGATGGAGCTAGGATTTTGGAAAGTGTAAGGATAAAAATGTGGTGTTCTCACTAGGTTAGGTTACAATACTAACACAAGGTGAAAGGTCAAGAATACCCATACTAATATGGAAAGATATAAGGAACAAGGGAACTCCTTACAAAGCTTAAGGTACAACTTTGACTTTGGGGTTGACTAGTCAATTACTAGTCCCCGACTATTAAATTTCAAGAATTTAAATAATTAAATTACAAATTGAGATAGGATTAATTACTTAATTAATCCCTTAACCAAATTTGGATTTCGGGGTGTCACAGCTACGTCGCCGGAGATCGCGAAATCAGCGACAGTGTCAAGGAGGTCTCGAGAAGCTTCGATTGATGATCAGATGGGGGATTTGTTGTCAGATTGTGTCTACTTTCCAGAAATCGCGCCTTAATGCTATGCAAATTCCCGATCTGAGAGCGATCGAGTTGATCTATTGCGAAGGAGATATCTAGAAGCAAAAGAGGGTCGAGGAAAGCCGACGGAGAGGTTTTCAGAAGTAAAATTGGAGAAGAAAGCTGCAGTCTAGGAGAGACTCACCTTAATCGACCATTTTATGAAGGAGGGATCCTTCGCTGTATTTGATTTGGGCGAAAATATGTTCGATCCTACGCCTAGACGGAGGAATCCAGATTAGATCCTTGGATAGACGAACGATCTTGCTGGGATTCGATCTGGAATCCGACTGTAGAAAAGCGTCGCTGCAAGGTCATTTAATGTTGGAGGGGCTAGGGTTTAGCTCGCAAGCTGGACGTCGAACTGGAGCGCTACTAGGGATTCACCTCTAACCTGTGTATGAATTCGATTACCTAGATTACCTTATTATTTGATCAATTTCTGTTCAATTTCTCTCATATGTACTCCGATTTGAAGAGTACAGTCGTCGACGAACCGAAGGTCAAGGCCGAGTGTGGCCAATGTGCGACTGGAAATTGATGTCTCCAAACCTAGAATTGATAGTGTTTGGATTGAAATTGTGAGTGAAAATGGTGAATTGAAGGGTTTTTGGCAGCAATTTGTGTTTGAGAACGTTCCAATGTATTGTGTGAATTTTGGTCGATTCGGCCATGAGGTGATGAGTTGTTGGAAGGCGAATGAAGGAGGTGGAAAGCCCAAGAGGGAGGAGGTGGTGGCGGAGGTGGTGGGACCAGGCCCAATTTGGACTTCATAGTCGCCGCCCTTTCTTACCATTCACTAGACTTGGTAACTCGCACCTCTCATCGGCTGAACCACGGAATACAACCGAAATGATTTATTCGACCAAAATTAATTGATTTCGAGGACTAAATGGATCAATATGGAATTGAGGGACTACATTGACAGTTCGCCAACAATTGAAGGACCAAATCGTTGATTTTCCCTAAAATAAATGTCAATTAATTATGTAAAAAAAAATGCTGCCAACAAAATAATTGAAAACTTTTATTTCATAAAAGAGTGACATGCAAGATTGTTATTGTGTATACTTTGTGTTATGTGGAAAATTATAAAGTATCAATTAACATCAATGTCAATCATTACATAAAATATCGTTATAAATTATTATCGATAATATATAGTATAATTATGCGTGGTATATGTAAGGATATCATTCTATCATTTTGCTCCTTCGTTCCCCGGTGTGCCTTCAGGTGCTTCCCATGTGCTTTTAAGCCTCGATTTCTCTCAAGATTAGCATTATTTCATACTTCCTTGCACCATTACTGAATCTTTTCTTCCTTCAATCAAAATACACCAAATTTGCATTGTTGCACCATTATTTACCTAACATTTGAGCCAAAAGCAAGCATAAATGAGCACAAATATAAGGCTATTTCATGCCAAATATTATATGGAAGAGACACATAAACTCACATGTGATTATGTGAAGGCACATAAAACAAAAACTACAGATACATAAACCAATGATAAATGTCCAGAACATATCAAGCAATACCGTGTCTAATAAAATTCAAACTCTGCCTCTGTATCTTATATTTCAACAAACAATTGAATAAATCTAAAAAAAAAAAAAAATTGATTTCTTTATCCTTTGGTGTGATTTAAATTCTCACCAATATGCCATATATAATGTCAATGATGTGAACTTGGAAATACTTGACAAATAGCAGCGAGCCAGCGATTATAGAAAAACATTGATCAGTCATTATAATTTGAGGACATATGCCATCAATAGATTTCAAAAACGACCTAAAAACAAACAAAAGACTCAATCCTATCATTCATTAAAAAAAAAAAAAAAAAAAAAAAAAAAACGTGTTGGGTGTGTCATGCTCTTAAGGGACATAAATTCATAATACAAGACACTTAAAAACCATAATACGAGACACATAACTCAAGCTACTCCACTCCATCTACATAGAAACCCTATTCAAAAATACACATTATCTCGTCTAGCAATTCAATCATAATAACTCAATAATAATTAAACAATATATCATAGAAACCGTTATTAGGTAAGTAATCACAACATCTCAAATGGAAATTTAATCACATTAAACGTAAATATTTAAGCAACTGGCCAAAAAATAAATAAGAAACACACGAAAATAATCTTGTCTAACACTTCCAAACCTTGCTGAGCAATGAACTCGTCCATATCTAGCATAGATCCTGCGAGTAAAACCACAAAGACCAAATCCAAATTAGAGTGTTGGAAAAACTAGACACCATGAACATTACAAGAGAAAATCTAAAAAATGAAACTACTAAAGAAACTGTTGAAAACGAAAAAAGTGGGGACAATTATAAACCATTATAATCTAAGCCACAAAACGACGTCATTTCAATCTAGGGTCTCTAAAATTATGTGGACATTGATTCACGATATAATTTGTCGCACTAATCTTGGGGACATGGTAGTAAGATGACATAAGCACAACTAGAAAAGTTGATCCAATGTGGTTGGGCCTAGTGCCCTAGTTTGCCATTAGAGGCACATTCTACCAAAAAGGACCAGGGTCCAGTTTGCACTTTGGACCCTGGTCCAAAATGATATTCAAATTATGCGTCTGTAGTTAACATATTATTTGCATGCAGTTAACAGATTATTTGTCTGTAAATAAATTGAAGGCACATAATATATTAAATACAAGCACAAAATATGTCGTCAACATTTTATGTGCCTATAGTCAACCTATTATGTATCCGTAGTTAAATATTATGTACCTTCAATTTATTTATAGGTGCATAATTTAATAACTAAAAACACATAATGTGTTAACTGCAAATGTATAATTTTTTGGACCAAGTTCACATTGCAAGGTAGACCCTAAATTGCTCCAAACCCTACTAATATAACAGAAAAACCCTACCATAATGGAAATCCAATTAGATAATTAATTAAAATGAACTAAAATTTTGAAGAATATAAGCATAATGTTCTGATAGTAATTGCAGTAAAACGGCTTTTTGGTGCATTCTGAACATCAATCTTTTTGCATGTTGTCTTGTTGTCCAATTCTTATGAAGTTTGTTATATAAAAACAAGATAACATGCCAAAAAGAATGATGTTCAGAATGCACCAAAAAGTTGTTTTGATGCAATTACTGCACAGAACATTATGCTTATATTCTTGAGAATGAAATTTTTTAAGCGTCTTCAGGAGGATAATGTAGAAACATTTGAAGATCAGATGGTGAAGGTGAACAGTATAGTTAGAATCAGTTCTAAACTCAACTCTAACTCAAACAAACATTTATACCAGCTTCACGAAGTTACAGGCCAAAGGTATTGCTGCATAGTGTTTCGTCCTGCAGTTCCGTATATATCCTTATGTTTCTTTTAGAGCAAACACCATCTCAAGCGAAATATAACAGGTCAGGGTTTCTAGACCATCAAACAATAGACTCGTAGAGGTGTCAAAATCCTTGTTGTAAGCCAGCAAAATCAAACCACCATTGTCGAACATTGGGCGGTGGCAGAGCAGTTTTCGGCAGCGGTTACGTCGTCGGAGATCGCGAAATCAGCGACAGTGTCAAGGAGGTCTCCAGAAGCTTCGATTGATGATCAGATGGGGGATTTGTTGTCAGATTGTGTGTAACACCCCCCCAAAACATGTTATACAAAAAGCCTTAAGACATGCAGATATCACAACAAACACTAGCACAGCGGAAGATAAAAAGATAACTGGTTAGTCATAAATCCAAAACATGGGGTGTTATGCCACGTTTACCAACAACGATAAACGCTACAGCCAAATCTGCATGGAATACAACTATCGCAACGCTCACAAGTCTAAAACTAAACAGGCTCACAGGCCGTAAGACAAATGAAAGGAGCTACACTATCGGGCACTAGACATCACGCTCGTCTAGACATCACCTGAATGAACACAAATAAACATGGGACGACGCCAGGTCAGCGAATAATGCTGGTAACCCACCAATACATGTGAAATAACATACATAGGTAATGTATAAATTGTAAAACCATTTTCGAAACGGAATACATATATAAGTGTAAAACCAAGAGTCAAAGCCAACATAAGACTCAACACTCTCAACAAACAACACGGGAACACATCCCAAGACCACAAGAACAACACGACTCACAAAAGAGTCAAGGCATGATCTATCATCACTCAATAGATCAAAACCCAACAAGTACAACGCAAAAGAATAAGACTTACACAACCGGCAACACATGCCTTTGTGACTACACACGTCACAAGAGAAGAACACACAACACCGGCTACAATAGCCCTCATCACGAGTTGATATGCCGGCCTTATGCCCTGTTCCAACCTTATGGCTACCCCCAATCTTGTTTCTTCTTTCCAACCATTACCTCCAGAACCCCTGTACTTCTTAGTCCAACCTTTTCCCTCCTGGGACTGTCGTCCCCCACCAACGAGACCACCAGTTTCATAGTACACAAGGTACCGTACACATACACGGCGACACATGCCTTCCCAAGAAAATATGTGAACTTGACACACAGGTCAGAACTCCATAATCACGTCACGGCCACCACGAGGACCACTGCAATACCTTGGTGACTAGTGTCCCATACCACTAATCGTGCAATCCAGGTAAAGCCACACACGCATCACACCTCAACAAGAATCAATCAACGGATCACAACGAAGATATGAAACCATACTCAATCAAGGAACGGGTCACAGCCCAAAAACAACAACGATGAATAACACAAGTTATCATCAACCAATAGGAAGGTACAAACAACGCACACGCTAGCATTTAAACACCGAACTAGCATGCTTATCAAACGGGTAAACAAAAGATAGATCCGAAGAACGCACAAGATTCATCACGGTTCAACGATGCAAAATGTTGAACACTTAGCACGATTCAAGACACCAAAGCCTTCTAGACATACGAAACATCAAGAAGACACTCAAGTAGTTCCACAAAAGAACAACGGGAAGTCAAAAGACCAAATACCGAGTCAAAAGACTCACGGGGAACAAATCTCATCACAACACCGAAGTGTTCCCCGCGGGTAGACCAACGGGTAGGCCCCTACCCGTGGTTCTACCTGCGAGTACACTACCCACGAGGCGAATGTTCCTGTGGGTGGGTGGCGGGTAGGGCTCTGCCCGTCGTTCCGCCCGCGGGTACATCCCTGTGTCCAAAATAATCCTTTCGGGAATTTTCAACTCCAAGGTCAAATTCAAGTCCAAAACATGCCAAATCTTACCAAATACAACAAAATGACTTGAATCAAAGGAAATGCCAAGCAATGGCACAAAAGAACCCTAAACACAAGCTCTAGATATGCATTTTCACAAGACAAATGCATAAACACTCACATTTCATAGCAAAACACATGTAGAATCCAAGAAATCACATATAGGTAAGCAAAATAGGTTTTGTAGAGCATGGGTTACCTCTTGTAGACTAAAGACTTCACTTTACACCTCAACAAGCTCCTCACAAGGCTCACTTTCCAAACCCACTTCAAGAACAAAACAAAAGATCATAAAGATCCTAGCTTTAAGAAAAGACACCTTAGATGAAACCAAAAACACAAGATGAGCTTATATCTTACCCTCCTAGATGCCCAAATAGGTGAAAGGTTGAATCTTGGAAGCAACTCTTGAAGTCTTGGCAAGGTCTCAACTTAGCTTGGAGGAAAAGCTACTCACCTTTCTAGAGAGAAGGTAGAGCTAAATTTTTAGAAAGTTTAAGGGGTTGAATGAAGATGTCTACTAGGTTAGGTTACAATACTAACACTATGTGTAAGGTCAAGAATGCCCTTACTAACATTAGGAAATGTAAGGAACAAGGGAACTCCCTTCAAAGCTCAAGGTACAAGTTTGACTTTGGGATTGACTAGTCAAATACTAGTCCTCAAGTATTAAATTTCAGGATTTTAGGAATTAATTCCTCAATTGAAATAGGATTAATTAATCAATTCGACAAACTGCGCCTTCATGAAAGCGGAGCAACCAAACCAACTACCCAACTAAAAGCTAACAACCACGGAAACCAAGAGAGAACGACTAAACGGACAACAGAGCAAACAACTACCAGAGAACCTTCTAACAAAACAAGCAAGAGACGCAACAAGGTTCCACAACGAAAATGGTCGGCTTGCGAAACGGATGACATAGCTTAAGAGATGGGTTGCAAACGAGGTTTTAAGTAACAAAGGTGCTCACCACCAACCAAAGTTAGCGAAAACAAGGGTTTAAAGTAAGGTAGTAAGATGGATAGGCTTGGTCATAACGAAGTTCAACACCAAATTAAAACCGTCGGTTAACAAAACAAGAGACAAGACTTAGGGATAGGTTGAGGGTTCACAAAGGTAAGACAAGAAAGAAAGATAAGGTGGTAGATAAAAGATTTACCAGGAAGGAAAGCTAACTTCACACCGAGCCAGACTCCAGCTCAAAACTAGCCAACGATCCACTCAAAACAAGACGGCTCAGCTAAGGAACAAGCCACAAACAGAAACTGACACCACAAGAACTCTAAACTAGATCACTCGGGATCACAGAACCAGGGTTGCATCTTCAACTGATCTCTGCTGGCTTCTTCAACCAAAGGAAACAAGGTACCCCTACTACTTAACTTGAGCTCGGCAACTGCGTGAACTTGATCCGACACTTCCGACAAAAGCTGCAACTGCTAGATCTAAAACACAAGTTGGATGTCCTTCTCTCCGGCTCTTGGGTAAACTTGATGCAGGCTACCGACTTAACACTTGCATTAGAACACCACTTCCAACTCTCCACAAAGCAACGCTTGAAAACTCCAAGGCTCGGTTCAGATTAAAGACCAAAACAAGAACGGTAACAAAAGAGAAAGGTAACTCAGGGGAAGAAGGCTCACAAGAAGGGATTCGGTTCAACGGAAAAGATTAGAGCGAAAGGTTTGGGTTCAGAAAACCAAGGACCACGTTACTTAGGAGTAGGATCAAAGTTGCAACTTAGGAACTAAGGTTGCCACCTTGCACAGAATCGTTTGAAGCGGGGAAAACAAGAACAAGGTTCGATTCAAAGGGAAAGATCAAGGTGAGAGTTTAGGTTCAACAATTCGAGGACCAAGTTGATTAAGAAGAGAAGAAAGGTAAACAGGACTACAACTTAAGAAGTAAGGAATCAAAATGGGGTTTTAGGGAGTTGAAAAGAATTTCCTTACGGAGGATATCTGATTTAAACTCTAGGATAGCGATAACTAGGAAGGGAATTAAGATTCTCAAAGTCACAACTTCGGAAAGATGAGGTCGTAACCTTGAACAGAGTCAAATCAAGAGAGGAACAAGAATGAGGTTTTAAAGAATTGAAAGGATTTCCCAACGAAGGGTACTAGATTTAGGCTAAAGAATAGCGTAAGTTAAGGAGGAAATCAAGATTTTCAAGATTACAACTTAGGAAAACGAGGTTATCATCTTGTATAGAATCAAATTAAGAAGGAAACGAGAACGACGCTCGAAGAGATAGGAAAGATTTCTCGGAAAGGGGCAAGGGATGAAGATCGGTTTCAAGAGGTAAAAGGATTCACAACTTCTGGGGACACTTCGGCTTGACGCTGAACACTAAGCTTGTCGAACTGAAGGCTCTCTACCACGACTCAGACACGGCTTACTCTTAGACCTTGCCAGATTTCTTCATAAGCTGATGACACCGCCGCCTTGCCCAAGATGGTTTGGTAAAGAACAAGGTTCGGAAGAAAAGGATCACTTAGAAAAAAGGGTGATTGGATTTGTCTAGGCACAAGAAAAGATTACAGAGGTCAAGGGTAACTCTCGAACAGGATAACGCCCGAAACTAACACGCAGGGAAAGGGCACAAAGACGAAGGAAGGGTGCAACAAAGAGGTACAAGAGCTTACTTCAACGGTTCCCACTTGTATCTGTCTCACAACTATTGATCTTGCCTTGCCGAGGTTGTTGTTGAGCCCGTTGAAGTCTTCATCCTAAACTTGCACTCGAAGGACCGGTGGCCTTTTTTGCCACAAGCAAAACACTCTATCGGATTCCCATGACAGTCCACACCGGGGTGGTCACTTCCACACTTCTTGCAAACGGGGCGCCTTCCCTTAGCCTTGTTGTTCCAGATTGGTTTGGGAGCTTTACCTCTCTTAGAGTCGTCCTTTTGCAGGCTTCTTGTTGATCCAACACTAGTAGCCATCAAACTCCTAACCACAGGTGAAACGCTTTCGTCAAGCTTCTTCTTACGGTTCTCCCGGATTCCTTTTTGAACTCGCTGAACTCGGTAGAGGTCGGTTGCACAAAGGTAGGCCTCCTTGACTTGAGCAGGATAGAACCGTTCGCGTAACTTAACCTTCAGGTCTTCCCAACTGAACTCCGGATCTTGTCTACAAGCTGGTCTTTCAAGCATCCACCACGAGTCCGCTTCTTGCCGAAGGTAGAACGTAGCCAACTCCACCTTGCGATTCTCCGGGCAAACCACAGCTTCGAAGATCTTGACAAACATCCGGATCCACTCGTCCAGCACAGCGGGATCTTTTTCACCGGCGAAGATCGGGGGACGGAGACTTGCGACTAGGCGTACTACGTCGCGATTCCCAAACTGAAGAGGGTGGTTGTTGAGGAGGGCGTTGCTTAGCGTCTGGGTGATCCGCGTCAGATGAAGGAGACTTTGAGCTAACTGTTCACTGGTGACTGCTTTTGAAGACCTTGTACAACGTCTCTATGGTGCCATCCTCGACTTCTACAGCAACAGCACGATCACGGGAGGAAACTCAAGGCTCGCACCCTTACCTGGTGCCTTAACTAAAGAGAACCAACACTTAAAGGAAAACAAAGCACAGACAACACAACAGAAAACGATAAGAGAACTCACAACCTCACCGCGCAACCTAGAGTCCTAAGCCTAACACTTAGATTCTTACGGTCGCTTAGGGTCTCAAACTGCACATAGCCACTTAGAAAGTCTAGACATAACTCTTCCTAGGCTCAAACTTAGGCTCTGATACCAACTGTAACACCCCCCTAAAACATGCTATACAAAAAGCCTTAACACATGCAAATATCACAACAAACACTAGCACGGCGGAAGATAAAAAGATAACTGGTTAGTCATAAATCCAAAACATGGGGTGTTATGCCACGTTTACCAACAACGATAAACGCTACGGCCAAATCTGCATCGTATACAACTATCCCAACGCTCACAAGTCTAAAACTAAACCGGCTCACAGGCCGTAAGGCAAACGAAAGGAGCTACACTATCGGGCACTAGACATCGCGCTCGTCTAGACATCACCTGAAAGAACACAAATAAACATGGGACGACGCCCGGTCAGCGAACAATGCTAGTAACCCACCAATACATGTGAAATAACATACATAGGTAAGGTATAAATTGTAAAACCATTTTCGAAACAGAATACAAATATATATAAGTGTAAAACCAAGAGTCAAAGCCAACATAAGACTCAACACTCTCAACAAACAACACGGGAACACATCCCAAGACCACAAGAACAACACGACTCACAAAAGAGTCAAGGCATGATCTATCGTCACTCAATAGATCAAAACCCAACAAGTACAACGCAAAAGAATAAGACTTACACAACCGGCAACACATGCCAAGGCAACAAATGCCTTTGTGACTACACACGTCACAAGAGAAGAACTCAAACACTGGCTACACTAGCCCTCGTGACATCACCCATCACGGGTTGATATGCCTGCCTTATGCCCTGTTCCAACCTTATGGCTACCCCCAACCTTGTTTCTTCTTTCCAACCATTACCTCCAGGACACCTGTACTTCTTAGTCCAACCTTTTCACTCCTGGGACCGTCGTCCCCCACTAACGACCACCAACGACACCACCAGTTTCACAGTACACAAGGTACCGTACACACACAGGTCGACACACGCCTTCCCAAGAAAATACGTGAACCTGACACACAGGTCACACTCCATAATCACGTCACGGCCACCACGAGGACCGCTGTAATACCTTGGTGACTAGTGTCCCATACCACTAATCGTGCAATCAAGGTAAAGCCACACACGCATCACACCTCAACAAGAATCAATCAACAGATCACAACGAAGATATGAAACCATACTCAATCAAGGAACGGGTCACAACCCAACAACAACAACGACGAATAACACAAGTTATCATCAACCAATAGGAAGGTACAAACAACACACACGCTAGCATTTAAACACCGAACTAGCATGCTTATCAAATGGGTAAACCAAAGATAGTTCCGAAGAACGCACAAAACTCATCTCGGTTCAACGAAGCACAATGTTGCACACTTAGCACGATTCAAGACACCAAAGCCCACATGGATACCTACCATATAGTTCTAGACATACGAAACATCAAGAAGACACTCAAATAGTTCCACAAAAGAACAACGGGAAGTCAAAAGACCAAATACCGAGTCAAAAGACTCACGGCGAAAAAATCCCATCACAACACCGAAGTGTTCCCCGCGGGAAGACCCACGGGTAGGCCCCTACCCGTGGTTCCGCCCGTGGGTACACTACCCACGAGGCCAATGTACCTGTGGGTGGGCGGCGGGTAGGGCTTTGCCCGCTGTTCCGCCCACGGGTACATCCCTGTGTCCAAAATAATCCCTTCGGGGATTTTCAACTCCAAGGTCAAATTCAAGTCCAAAACATGCCAAATCTCACCAAATACAACAAAATGACTTGAATCAAAGGAAATGCCAAGCAATGGCACAAAAGAACCCTAAACACAAGCTCTAGATATGCATTTTCACAAGACAAATGCATAAACACTCACATTTCATAGCAAAACACATGTAGAATCCAAGAAATCACATATAGGTAAGCAAAATAGGTTTTGTAGAGCATGGATTACCTATTGTAGACTAAAGACTTCACTTTACACCTCAACAAGCTCCTCACAAGGCTCACTTTCCAAACCCACTTCAAGAACAAACCAAAAGATCATAAAGATCCTAGCTTTAAGAAAAGACACCTTAGATGAAACCAAAAACACAAGATGAGCGTAGATCTTACCCTCCTAGATGCCCAAATAGGTGAAAGGTTGAATCTTGGAAGCAACTCTTGAAGTCTTGGCAAGGTCTCAACTTAGCTTGGAGGAAAAGCTACTCACCTTTCTAGAGAGAAGGTAGAGCTAAATTTTTAGAAACTGTAAGGGGTAGAATGAAGATGTCTACCAGGTTAGGTTACACTACAACACTATGTGTAAGGTCAAGAATGCCCTTACTAACATTAGGAAATGTAAGGAACAAGGGAACTCCCTTCAAAGCTCAAGGTACAAGTTTGACTTTGGGATTGACTAGTCAAATACTAGTCCTCAAGTAATAAATTTCAAGATTTTAGGAATTAATTCCTCAATTGAAATAGGATTAATTACTCAATTAATCCACTAATTGAATTTGGATTTTGGGGTGTCACATTGTGTCCGCTTTCCAGAAATCGCGCCTTAATGTTATGCAAATTCCAGATTTGAGAGCGATCAAGTTGATCTATTGCGAAGGAGATATCTAGAAGTAGAAGAGGGTCGAGGAAAGCCGACTGTAAGGTTTTCAGAAGTAAAATTGGAGAAGATAGCGGTGACCTAGGAGAGACTCACCTTAATCGGCCATTTTATGAAGGAGTGAACCTTCTCTGGATTTGATTAGGGCGAAAATATATTTGATCCTTCGCCTAGACGGAGGAATCCAGATTGGATCCTTGGATAGACGAACGATCTTGCTGCGATTCGATCTGGAATGCAGATTTTCTATGATCCTAACTCCCCTTACATGAATTTTCTGACTCCCCATACATGAATTTTCTGACTCCCCATACATGAATGACCTTCACGCTATCATTTTGCTCATTCGTTCCCCCGTGTGCCTTCATGTGCTTCCCTTGTGCTTTTAAGCCTCGTTTTCTCCTAAGATTAGCGTCATTTCATACTTCCTTGCACCATTAATTAATCTTTTCTTCCTTCAATCAAAATACACCAAATTTGCATTGTTGCACCATTATTTACCTAACATTTATGTGAAGGCACATAAAACAAAAACTACAGACACATAAAACCAATGATAAATGTCCAGAACATATCAAGCAATACCGTGTCTAATAAAATTCAAACTCTGCCTCTGTATCGTATATTTCAACAAACAATTGAATAAATCTAAAAAAAAAAAAAAAAAAACTTTTTGATTTCTTTATCCTTTGGTGTGATTTAAATTCTCACCAATATGCCATATATAATGTCAATGATGTGAACTTGGAAATACTTGACAAATAGCAGCGAGCCAACGACTATAGAAAAACATTGATCAGTCATTATAATTTGAGGACATCTGCCATCAATAGATTTCAAAAACGACCTAAAAACCAACAAAAGACTCAATCCTCTCAATCATTAAAAAAAAAAAAAACAAAAAAACCACATCCAAACATAATATTCACGCAATGATGATTCATACCAACAAACAGACCACAAATCATATGATATTTGTTAGTGTGATATGTTATATCATGGACTAACAAGTGTCCGAAAAGTTGATAATCCCATTTCATTTGTCCATCCCTCCAAAAAAAAAAAATTTGTTTGCAATATCTTGAGTCAGAATCCACTTCAAAATCAAAAAATAAGAAGTCATTTTTACTAGACTACCTCAGCCTAAATATTTCAATTAATGAATTAGAGTTAGTTCTATCCAATTGAATAAATGCATGCATTTATTTAAATCAAGCCTTCGGACACTAAAACTTCTTCATCTTTTTTGTTTGTGTAACACCATTATATCTTTACTTGACTCTCCTCACACTAAAACCTAATTTACAGACGTAGTCATTATACATATTGTGTGCATCATCCACAGAACTCATTGACAACCATAACAAATAATCCTGATCATCTACAAAACACACAAGTTTAAATAAAATAGGGATTGAATCATGTATACAATGAGATCATATTTCTAATTAAGTAGAGGTGGATACTGGTATGCTGAATAAATTTACCAATGCTCTAAATAAAAATAAAGTCTTTAATGTATCTAGCTAAATTACACAATCTAAGTGCATACGAATCATTATATTTTACACCATTTTATACTAGACACCTATTTTATACCCCTTAGATACATAAATTCATAAAACTAGACACATAAACTCATGATAGCACAAGGTACATAAACTTTATGTATCTGTACTCAACCATCACTATATTAGGTACAAAAGTCATAACCTTAAAGCACATAATTTCATAACATAAAACGCATAAAATCATGAAATAATACACATAAACATGTTGTGTGTGTCATGCTCTTAAAGGAACATAAATTCATAATACAAGACACTTAAAAACAATAATACGAGACACATAACTCAAGCTACTCCACTCCATCTACATAAAAACCTGATTCAAAAATACACATTATCTCGTCTAGCAATTCAATCATAATAACTCAATAACAATTAAACAATATATCATAGAAACCGTTATTAGGTACGTAATCACAGCATCTCAAATGGAAATTTAATCACATTAAACGTAAATATTCAAGCAACTGGCCAAAAAATAAATAAGAAACACACGAAAATAATATTGTCTAACACTTCCAAATCTTGCTGAGCAATGAACTCGTCCATATCTAGCACAGATCCTGCGAATAAATCCACAAAGACCAAATCCAAATTAGAGTGTTGGAGAAACTAGACACCATAAACATTACAAGAGAAAATCTAAAAAATGAAACTACTAAAGAAACTGTTGAAAATGAAAAAAGTGGGGACAACTATAAACCATTATAATCTAAGCCACAAAACGACATCATTTCAATATAGGGCCTATAAAATCATGTGGACATTGGTTCACGATATAATTTCTCGCACTAATCTTGGGGGACATGGTAGTAAGATGACATAAGCACAACTAGAAAAGTTGATCCAATGTGGCTGAGCCTAATGCCCTAGTTAGCCATTAGAGGCACATTCTACCAAGGACCAGGGTCCAGTTTGCACTTTGGACTTTTGGACCAAGTTCACATTGCAAGGTAGACCCTAAATTGCTCCAAACCCTACTAATATAACACAAAATCCCTACCATAATGGAAATCCAATTAGATAATTAATTGAAATGAAGTTCACATTGCAAGGTAGACCCTAAATTGCTCCAAACCCTACTAATATAACACAAAATCCCTACCATAATGGAAATCCAATTAGATAATTAATTGAAATGAACTAAAATTTTGATCCAACAAATCTTAAGAGGGTATTATGTAATTTGAAATAATTTCACTGACTCTATTATAATATACTATCTGTTCATAAATACTTTCTCAACCTACTAAAGCACAAAGGGTCAATATCGCCCCCCACTGAGTCTCAAACCCATGACCTCCCAATTGGGAAACCCACTTGGTGCCAGTAAACCACAAGGTCATTGGTCTTAAATGACCCAACAAAAATCAAAGGAACCTACGGTTGGAACTAACTACGGAAGAGTTGTGCCACCACAACTCCATCCCATGTGAATTGGGACTTGTTTGATGATCCATATAGACAAAGATAATCCATAGTAGACACCTTGCTTCCTCACTCCCTACCACAAATGGAGTGTGAAAGAACATATTGGATCAATTTATGCTCATCCATTATGAAGGTAATAGCGACCCACAAAGTCGATAGATACATAATTGAAGGTGCAATGGCTTTTACAATGTCCCAAGTGCACTAGCAATCTCCTTTAGACCAATGTCCCAAGTGCACTAGCAATCTCCTTTAGACCTGGGTCCCAGAAAGGAAGAGTATAAAGGAGATTGCTAGTGCACATGGGACATTGGTCTAAAGGAGATTGCTAGTGCACTTGGGACATTGTAAAAGCCATTGCACCTTCAATTTATGTATCTATTGGCTTTGTGGGTCGCTATTACCTTCAGAAAGGAGGAGCATAAATTGATCCAATATGTTCTTTCACGCTCCATTTGTGGTAGTGAGTGAGGAAGCAATGTGTCTACTATGGATTATCTTTGTCTATATGGGATCATCAAACAAGTCCCAATTCACATGGGAGTTGGGGTAGCGCATCTCTTCCGTAGTCATTTCCAAGCATGTCCCTTTGATTTTTGTTGGGTCATTTAAGAACAATGACCTTGTGGTCTAGTGGCACTAAATGGGCCTCCTAATTGGGAGGTCATGGGTTTGAGATTTAGTGAGTTATCACAACTTCGGTTTTTATTGTGCGCTATTATCGCTTTGATACTTTTAGTTGGATTACTAATTTTAACTTTGCTTCTCGATTCTTTTTAGGGACTTTGTTGCGAATGTCTACTTGTTTTATGTGCTACACAAGATCAATGATATATGGACGTCACCACAGAAGTTGTTAATGGTGACTTTGCTTTGCTAGCATACAACAAAGATTTTGACACCTGTACGCGTATACTATTGTATGATTTTGAAAAGACTGGCAGTTTATGATTTGCTAGAGATAGTGTCTGTTCTAAAAGAAACATAAAGAATTTTAAGGAATTGTTAGATGAAACACTTGGCAACATTACCTATGGTTTGTAACATGGTGAAGCTAGTATAAATGTTTCTTGGAGTTAGTGTTCAGTATAAAACTGAGTCTAACTATATTGCTCACCATTCGATCGATCTTCAAATCTTTCTGTGTTATTCTCCCGAAGACCCTTAACAAATTTCATTTTCAATTATATAAGCATAATGTTCTGATAATAATTGCAGTAAAACAGTTTTTTGGTGCATTCTGAACATCAATCTTTTTGCATGTTGTCTTTTTGTCTAATTCTTATGAAGTTTGTTACATAAAAACAATATAACGTGCCAAAAAGAATGATGTTCAGAATGCACCAAAAAGCTGTTTTGATGCAATTACTGCACAGAACATTATGCTTATATTCTTGAGAATGAAATTTTTTAACGGTCTTCAGGAGGATAATGTAGAAACATTTGAAGATCAGATGGTGAACAGTATAGTTAGAATTAGTTCTAAATTGAACTCTAACTCAAAGAAACATTTATACCAGCTTTTAAAACAAACACCATCTCTAGCAAAATATAACATGTCAGGGTTTCTAGACCATCAAACAATAGACTCATGTAGAGGTGTCAAAATCCTTGTTGTAAGCCAGCAAAAACAAAACACCATTAACAACATTTGTGGTGATGTTCATGTATCCTTGTTCCTCAGTGTATATCAGAAAAGAAGTAGACATCTGCAACAAAGTCCAGAAATAACAAGCAAATTTCAAATCAATAGTCCAACTAATTCAAAATATCAATGGAAGAATATAGCACAATGCAAACCAAGTTGAAAATAATCTCATAGAAAGATCTTTATATATAATAAAATCTAAAAAAGTTAATCGTAACATTTCCAACAACCAAACAATGCCTTTCAAAAAAAAAAAAAAAAAAAACAACAACCAAACAATGAATCAAAGTCTAGAAAGGATATTCTAGAATCGTTCACCGAGAAAAACAAAGTAATAGATAAACTAAAACATTATAGCAAAACCAATGACACTCTAAATAAATAAATAAAATCTCATTTTCAGCTAATGATGAACAATGAAATTTTAGACATGTACTTATTCAAAAAAATTCAAAAAAAAAAAATCACAGACATATACACTTAATATATATTAAATATGAAAGAGATCATATTCTATAATGATGAATCTGTAATCCCACATAAAATCTAGCTAAAAAAAATATCAGACATATATACTAAAAATACATTGGACATGAAAGAGATGAAACATAAGACCTAATTCTATGCAATTCACAAAATCAAAGAGAGAGAGAGAGAGAGAGAGAGAGAGAGAGAGAGAGAGAACATAACTACCACGCCTTAGGTGTTTAAGTAAAAGTGTAGAACTGAAAATAAATAGATCTCTACAACGAAACCCCAAGAATGAAGCAACAAGCAAATTTATGACTACTTGTATGGCTAAAAAGATCAAGACAACACATAGAGAATAATAAAACACAAGACCAAATAAAATCTCACGGAAAAATTTTATATATCATCAAAGTTTAAAAAAATGAAACTGAGAACAAATTACTGGAACGGTATTCTTGATATTTCTCACGAGAGAAAAAAAAAAAAAAAAAAAGAGAGATCAAAGAAAACATCAATGGATTAACACCGATCATAAAAAAAAAAAAAAAAAAAAAAAAAAAAAGTTGTCTCACTATTTGAGATTGCAAAATAGCTGATGTGTTGGATTGTGAAGTTTAGCCAATGTTATATAGGAGAGATATAGCTGTTGAATGATGTCACGCCGTACGTGACATTTTCCTATATGGAAATTCTCAACAATTATAATTGTTTCCATTGGAGAAATATTTCCATCCATAAATTTATGAAAACGTTATAAAATATCTAAATCTGATTTCTCTAATTTTAGAAAATTATAAAATACCTTTTCTAATAATAAGAATTTGATAAACAATTAATTTTTATGCATAAATGAAGAAAAAATATTTATAAACATGCACGTATATTTTTTATATTTGTACTTTCCCACGTATTTCGTATTCTAGAATTATTGTCCTCCTTTCCTGTTTCCATGAAACATCGACTGGCATTCCTCAATTGTTTGTATCATAGGACTATTGTTGATAGAGGACCAAAATTAATTGGTCATGTCACAATAATACTAGGACCAAAAAGAGATGTTTTGATAAAAAAATAAAAATAAAATAACAATATTTATTATATTATAAAATTTAAATAATTACTTGATGGGCCAACTTCGACAAAATATCTCCGTAAGACAATTACTTCAATTGGGATAGCATTTATTGTAATTATTAATTATATTATAAAAGTTAAATAGTTACTTAGTAAGTGAACTTCAACAAAGTATCTATGAAAGACGAGAATATTTGTAATAAGCTATTTTCTTAGTGTTTTTAAAAGAATTTTTTAAATTAGAATTTGATAAATAATTAATATTGATGAATAAATGAGGAAAAATATTTGAAAATGTACACGTATATTTTTTTATATATACTTTTCTCATGCATTTTGTATCATGGGACTATTGTTCTCGTTCCCATTTCCATTCAATCTAGCTTTAAAAAAATCTTATATATAATCAAATATAAAATAAAAGGCAAAAAAATTGAAACAGCAAAGGAATCAATATTTGAAAAGGTATATATTTTCAAAGTGGCTCACCAAGAGAAAGAAACTGATCGATTAACATAAACATTATAGCAAAATCATATCGATCTTTATAAAAACACTCTCATTTTGACAAGCGAACAAAAAAATACACTTATATATTTTTTATATGTACTTTTCTCGCGCATTTTGTATCATAGGACTATTGTTCTCGTTCCCATTTCCATTCAACCTAGACTGGCACTTCTCGATTGCTTTGCCACATTCGATCACTTTTATTGGAATTTAAACGATAAAACACACACACACACACACACACACACACACACACACACACACACACATATATATATATATATATATATATATATATATATATATATATATATATATATATATATATATATATATATATATATATATATATATATATATATCCATGTAATCTTTGTCATTAAATTAAAGAAATGTATAATATGATTATAACTTACATGTGTCGTATACGTGTATATTTCTATTTTGTAATATTCTATCAGTATCTAGTAGTTAATTAACAAAACAAAAATTTATATCGTAAAAATTGAAAGCAGACCAATTGCAGAAGGGGAAAGGTATGTCCTCAACATAATTAAGTATCACTCACCATCCTATTAACCATCATGTGACATTCTTTTAGTTTTTTTCTTTTTTTTTTTTTTTTCTTTTTAATGCTTGCGGACATTAGCCTCTAAACTAGATCACAACTAATGTTAAGCACTCAAATCAAAACCTAACTCCACAATAAAATCTTGTGTAAGAACGGGCAAAAGAGGCACAATAATTAATGTTAAGCATTCAAATCAAAATCTTAACTCCACAATAAAATTTAGTGTAACTACTCGCAAAAGAGGTAACATATAAGAATAAGATAATTTTATGACATTTACATTTTGAAAAAGAAAAATAAGTAACAACAAAAAAAAAATGATACAACATCAAATACAAATTAAATATGAATCCTATTACTATTAGTCACTGTTATATTAAATTTATGTCTCAATAAGAATAAATATATTCAATTTACTATTTATACGTACTTTTAAGAATTAATAAAAAGCTAACTACTATATTCAAATTAATATACAACAATTATAAACGAAAGACAATATTTGGTGTGGGTGTCTGCGCGTATAGGGAAGAGTTCAGGTGAGAACATCTCCTCTGTAAAAAGTAAGGACACATCCACACCCTACATCAACTTTCAAGTTTGCAATAATTATAAAATGAACTCAACTCTTAAATTTTTTTAACAACTTTATAATTCACCCCATGGTTTTTTTACCTTATTATATATATTCTTCCAAAAGGTTGAACCCAATATCATTACAAGAGAGAGCCTAAAAAAAAAAAGAAAAAAAGAAACTACCAAAAAATTGTTGAAAACGAGAAAAATGGGGACAACTACAAACCGTTACTATCTAAGCATTAAACAATGTCGTTTCGATCTATGATCTATAATACTATGTGGACCTTGATCCACGATATTATTTGTCGGACTATTCTCAGGGGACTTGGTTGTAAGTTGGCATAAGCCCAACTAGAAAATTATATTCAATATGGCTTGGCCTAGTTAGCCATTAGAAGAAAATAAATTCTACCATGGATCAAGGTCACCTTGCTTTTGGACCCTATTTCAAAATGACATTCAAACTATGCGTATGTAGTTAAAATATTATGTGCATAAAGATAACAAATTTTGTGTCTGTGAATAAATTGAAGGCATATAATATGTTAACTACATATACATAATAGGTTAACTTTAAAAAGAATGTCTAGGGATGGAGTCCTCCTTGTACACAGTAAAGCTGAGTTACCATGATTTACATGGCAAATTGTATCGTGCACCAGGGCATTGTGTGCCCTGGTACCATGATTTACATGGCAAATTATATCGTGCACCAGGACGCACAATGCATTGTGCGCTCTAGTCCAAAATTACACTACTGGAAATTATGGAATTTCCGACCACCTGACAATGATCTTAAATTAAGTTGATACCAAAAAGTCTAAAAAGTGGTCGGAAATAGCAACAAAGGTTTTTTCGGAGACCAAAAGTGGTCGGAACAAGACTTTCGACTTGATTTAAGATCAATTTCAGGTGGTCGGAAATTCCATAATTTCCAGTAGTGTTAAACAACATCGTTTTGTATCTGTTTTTTTACAAATTCTGTTTCCCGTTTCTGCTGTTAACTTCAAAAAAAACTAAAAAAAAAAAAAATTTCATGTTTCGAATGTACAGAATTGTATAGTAGAATACATATAAACTCCTAATTACATAATACACGTAATATAACATAATACATAATACACATAAACTCTTAACATAATACCCATCAACTCTTAACGTAATTGTATAATACACATCAACTCTTAACATAATACATATAAACTCTTAACAGAATACACATAAACTTTTAACAGAATACATATAAACACAAGTGTTATAAAAATAAAAAAATAAAAAACTGTAATAGACGGAACGGTGTCCGTCGCATCAACTCCCCAGACAACTTATAAAAACGACTTCATTTTGGGCCAGAGCGCACAATGCATTATGCACCCTGGTGCACGATATAACGATTAAATTTACATCCTCCCATATACTCTGACATGCCGGGGTGTGGGGGGCCCTTAAAGTTGAGGATTTAACCTTTTGGAAATAATAATTTTTTGAGTCAGGTTTACATTGCAAGGTAGACCCCATTTATATCCTCACCACGGCGCGCGTTGCACTATGCGCCCAGATGCAAAACGACGTCGTTTTAATTATTTTTTTTTTTAAATTTCCCGCCCCAGTGAATGGCAGTAGTTTTTTCTTTAAAAAAAAATCCGCTGTTCAAGAATGTACATAATGTTATACTAGAATACACATAATGTTATACATGAATGTACATAATTATATAACAAAATATACATACTCTTTTTAAAAGATAATACACATAATCTAACATAATACATAATAAACATAAACTTTTAACATAATACACATCAACTCTTAACATAATACACACAAATTTTCTGATTCGGATGTACATAATTGTATAAAAAGAATGTACATAATTGTATAAAAAATACACATAACTGTATGAACCAATACACATAACGTTGTGAACAAATACACATAACGTTGTGAACAAATACACATAATCTCAGCAACTTCCTACCGCGCCTCCCAACACTACCCAAAACGACGTCGTTTTGGGAGGCGCGCGGCGCACAGTGCTATGTGCGCCGTGGTGTAGGATATAACGATTGCTGCCTGGTCCATGGCCATAGGAATTGCTCCAAACCCCACTAATATAACACAAAATCCCTACTATAATGGAAATCCTATTAGATAATTAATTAAAATGAACTAAATTTTGTTCCAAAACATCTTAAACGGGTATTATGTAAATTGAAATAATTATTTTACTATATTGAGAAGAAATTCTGATGGATTTAATTGATACGGGGGTATGCCCGAACCAACAAACCCGGATAATAGCGAATAAACGATGAACAATGTTATAAAAGGCCGTGAGACCATATATTGTATTAATTGCCGTAGTATTTGGCCATTACAGAGATTCTTCAGTACAAAGTATGTCCGAAAAGTGGTGAGTGTCCTAACTGGACAAGATGAGGGGTTTTTATACAACCCCCGCCCCTAACCGCCACCCCCCAAAGCGGGGGGGGTGGTTAGATCTGAGTTGACCGCGCCCGGTCTTGCGACCGGGCCGCGTTATGGGGCCAGGCCGAGCCCGTCGTGGGCTCGGGCCGAGCCCACTAGGAGGTCGGCCTGGCCTCCTGGAGAGGTCGGCCCGGCCTCTGCCGTGGCCCGCGCGGGGCCACGTGGCGAGGCCCTCCCGGGGCGGGTACGTGGCGCCGCCCCGGGACCCGTTCTTGCCCGCGCCCCTCGGGTCGGTGCGGGTCGGTTCCTAATATATCCGTCATCAGTCCCCCACTCTCCGAGGTGCGAGTAATCGTCAGCGAAGGAGAGTAAGCGCTCCGGCCGACCAAAAAATGTCGACCCCGAGGCGCGCGCGTCCCCGCGCCATAGGTGCCGTCCGGGCATATTTCTCGCGATAATGATGAAACACTCCCTCCGAGGTATGACTCCTTTATCTGTTAGAACACATACATAGTAGAGTCCTTTTAGGTTTTGATCATCCTCCCCAAGTCAACCAACCACACCCATCTTTTCCCCTTTTCCCCCCCTTTTTTTATTTTGAATTTCAAAACTCCCCCTCTTCTTCTCTCCCCTTCTCCTATATAAACCCTTCTCCCCTCTCATTCTACACTTTCACCACTTCAACTTCGCACTCTTCACTCCCCAAACTCCGGCGAGCCCCCCCCCACCGGATTCCGGCGACACCTCCGGCGAGCCACCACCGGATTCCGACGAGTTCGCGGCAACAAGCTCCGACCGACCTCCAACTTCCCCCGTCGCCGAGCCGTAGGCCCGAGCGTGGTACACCCCTCTCTTCCCTTTCTTTTTACTGCCTCTTTTTTTTTTTTTTTTTTTTTTTTTTTTTTTTGGTGAACCGCCCTGCCGCCGCCGCGACGCCGCTGCTCCGTCGCGGCGGCGCTGTTCCGCCACTGCCACGGGGCGGCTCGCAGGCCGCGCCCCCGTGGTCTCCGGCCGGCCCCCCGGGCTTGGGCCACGGCGAGGGCGGCAACGACCGCCCCCCACTGCCGGGGGCGTGCCTCCGCTCGGCGACAGGTCGGGCCGACCTTGCTCGCCGAGGCCGTGCCGGCCGGCCTCTTCTGCCGTCCCCGGCCTCGGCCTAGGGCCGAGGTCCCTCAAACTGCCTTCCCCCTTTTTTTTTTTTTTTTTTTTTTTTGCGACACCTGCTACACCGTGGATGCGCCGGCGCCGGCCTGGGCTCCGCCGACCCCGCCCGCCGAGGCCGTGCCGACCCCGGGGTCGGCCCGACCTCGGCATGGCCGGGCCCGGGTCTTTAACGACAAAATCTTTTTTTTTTTTTTTTTTTTCAAGCACGCCCCGTTCTTATACCCCTTCTCTTTTATCTCGTAGGTTTAGTCGGTGCATGCACACTTCTTCCGGTTCCTTGGACGATTTTTTGGACTCCGTAGACACTCACGTCCTTCCCATGGACGAAACTAGCGACCCCCCCACTCCTTTTCCTGCTCATTCCCCTTCTGGGGAGGTCCCCATGCCGTATGAGGGTCCGTTGGACGCCCATCCTCCCGTCATGGAGGATCCCCTCGCGGTCCCATACGAGGATCCCGCCCAGTACACTCCTCTGGAGACACTCATCGCGGCCTCGACTTTGGCTCAGACCTCCGTACAGGAGTTTGAGGAGGCCAAGAGCTATGTTGGGCCTGCGGGCGAGGTGCGCCTGCCCTCCTCATCGGGGAATGTCACCGAGCCGCCGACACCCCTCTTCTTCAGGGTGCACGTGCAATCCATGTACCTTGGTTTTCGCTTCCCTATTCATCCCTTCGTCGAATCCTTCCTCAACCACTACGGCATCGCACCCGGGCAGTTGGTGCCGAATGCCCATTACTTACTTCTTGCCTTCTTGCTTCGCTGCCACACCATTCGTGTCAAGCCCTATATGGATCTCTTCCAGAGTTTGTTTCAAGTCACCTCGTCATCCAGCCAGGCCAGCAGAGGGTTCGTGGGCATAGCGGCCCGGGCGCGTATGAAGACGTTCCACGACTTCAACCAGACCAACCGGGACTGGAAACCGCACTTCGTTTACGTGTCGGTTGGTGATCCTCGCCCGTTCCTGTCTTGGAACAACAGATTTGTGCGCCACAGGGCTCCCCTCCAGACGGCTGCCGTAGCCCGGGACATCCATGCCTTCCGGGGTGATCGGGGGGAGATCAGCATAGGCGAGATGATTACGCCCGAGAACATGCGCGGCCTGGGCTTCACGTTGGATGGGCCGTTGCCGCCTCGTATCCGTCCGCGCCTTCTGCGTGCGCCCCAGCCGGATGCGCGTCCGTTGATCGATTTGACGGACGACGAGCCGCCAGAGCAGTCTCCGGGATCCTCCGGGTCTTCGGGCGAGGTTTTTGCCGAGCCTGGGTCCTCCGGATCCGCTGTCGGCCCTTCGCGTGCTTCTACTCGTGGTTTGTCCCTCTTCATTTTGTTGAACCTTCGGCTGTACTCATGTCCTCTCGTTTGACCTTTGCTTGTTTCCTTTCGCAGCGAGACCTCCCGTCATGTCTACGTTCCGCCAGCGTCTTGAGCGCGTCGTGGCGCGCGGCCCTGTTGCGAAGAGGCAGAAGGTTACTGCACAGTCTGATGTTCCCACTTCTGAGTCTGGTGTGCCCCCCCGGGAGGGACACGGCCGCAGGCGAGCCGCCCCCCTGTACCAATGATGCCGACCCCGCGGTTCCTTTAATTCTTCTGTATGTGCATATTTAGAAGCTATGAGAGAACTGAGAAATGATTTAATCTTCATACATTTTTGTAATTCTAGAAGGTAATTAATTTATTAATAATAAAATTTAGCCATACAAATATGAGTTGATAATTATGGCTTTTTAATATTTAGTGTCTTCATTCGAAGAAGAAGGAAAGTGGAAAGAAAATAATTACCCTTGCGTTCAAAATATTATCGAAGAGTAAATAATAGGAGTTGTCTATCTCTCATTCTCAAGACATACGGAGTACATATATTATTTACGTTTTTGATTGAATACTATACGCATTGTTACAAAATTGGCTCTGTTATAATGAACTATTTACTTTTTTAACTTACTGAAGCACAAAAAATAAATACTACCATTGGGAATCAAACCTATGACCCTCCCAATTAGGAAACTCACTTAGTGCCACTAAACCACAAGGTCATTGGCCTCAAATGACCCAACAAAAATCAAAAGGACATGCGATTGGAACTGACTACAGTTGAGATGCGCCACCAGAACTTCCATGTGAATTGGGACTTGTTTGATGATCCCATATAGACAAAGATAATCCATAGTAAACACCTTGCTTCCTAATTCCCTACTACAAATGGAGCGCGAAAGAACATATTGGATCAATTTATTTTCCTCCTTTCAGGGACCCTAGTCTAAAGGAGATTGCTAGTGCACTTGGGACATTGAAAAGCCGTTGCACCTTCAATTTATGTATCTATCGGCTTTGTGGGTCACTATTACCTTCACAAAAAGGAGGAGTATAAATTGATCGAATATGTTGTCTCGCGCTCTATTTGTGGTAGGGAGTCAAGAAGAAGGTGTCTACTATGGATTATCTTTGTCTATATGGGATCATCAAACAAGTTTGAATTCACATGGGAGTTGTGGTGGTGCATCTTTTCCGTAGTCAATTCCAATCGCAGGCCGTCCCTTCGATTTTTGTTGACCTTAAATGGTACAAACTAATTCAAAATGATTATGTTGTTTTAAATTAAGTACCAACTAGCTTAGTACATTCAGATATGACAAAACAACAAGTAAAAATTCAAAACATATAGATAATTAGTTAAAGTCTAGAAAAGTAATTTTAAAGTGTCTCACCAAGAGAAACAAATTAAAAATATTGATGGACTGATGAACAATGAAATCTAAAAAATATAATTCCTCAAAAAAATATCAGACATATGTACTAAATATACATTGGACATAAAAGATATGAAACATAAGACCTAATTCTATTCAAATCACAAAATAAAAGAGAGATAGAGATAGAGATAGAGAGAGAGAGAGAGATAATAACTACCATGCCTTGGTGTTTAAGTGAAAGTGTAGAACTGAAAATAAATAGATCTCTACAACGAAATCCCAAGAATGAGCCAACAAGCAAATTTATGACTACTAGTATGGCTAAAAAGATCAAGACAACACATAGAGAATAATAAAACACAAGACCAAAAAAAATTTCACTGAAAAATCTTATATACAATCAAAGCTTTAAAAAATGAAACTGAGCACAAATTACTAGAACGGTACTCTTTATATTTCTCACGAGAGATAAAAAAAAAAAAAAAAAAAGATCAAAGAAACATCAATGGATTAAATGGAAAACATGCAAAAGTTCAATCTTAGAACTTACAAGACACCGATCATTAAAAAAAAAAAAAAAAAAGTTGTCTCACTTTTTGAGATTGTAAAATAGCTGATATGTTGGACTGTGAAGTTTAGCCAATGTTATGTAGGAGAGATATAGTTGTTGAATGATGTCAGGCCTTACGTGAAATTTTCCTATACGGAAATTCTCAACAATTAAATTTGTTTCCATTGGAGAAATATTTCCATCCATAAATTTATGAAAACATTATAAAATATTTAAAACTGATTTCTCTAATTTTAGAAAATTTTGAAATACCTTTTCTAATAATAATAAGAATTTGATAAACAATTAATTTTTATGCATAAATGAAGAAAAAATATTTATAAATACGCACTTATATTTTTTTATATTTTTAATTTCTCACGTGTTTCGTATCCTAGGATTATTGTCCTCCTTTCCCGTTTCCATGAAACTTGGACTGGCATTCCTCAATTGCTTTGACCCTTTCAATCACTTTTCTAGCGATTCTAGCAATTAAACATAAATGAAAAAGCACGTGGATCTTAAATGCAAGGAATAACCTAAGGTTCCTACTTAATGTTATTTCAATTATGAAACTGGACTAGCTCCAGGACTACTCCAGAAAGAATAAATAAAATTAAATAGAGAGCAATAAAGGAACCGTGCATCTGGAAATGTCTGCGGGGCCACTCACATCAACCCAAATCCACTATAATAAACAGGAGTACAAATGGAGAACTTAATTACACACTATTGTATAACCTATAACTACTCCAGAACCTACTCCAACGGATTCTATGTGCAGGCGATCTTCTTCACTTCATGATCTCGTTAGGACACCTTCTTCACACGTAGCAATACTATAGATAATCAGAATTAATAGCTGAAGTATCTCAGTGTATAGGCTTGTTAAAGTGCGCATAGAAATGCTAGACAAAGTAGCATTTTATACAGGTAATGCCATGCTTCTTCGACCCAACAACATACAGCCCTTCACTCCTTGAGTTCAGCTACTCCTATAGATTTAGATATCCTCCAAGATAGGGTCTTGACTGAATTAAATATTTGAAGGGGTTTTACTTCTTCAGGATTACTTTCTTGCGCAGATCTAGTCAACTACTCCAGACGTTTAGACTAATCCAGCAACTAATCCTCTAACTACTTTGACAACTAATCCAAGTCAATATTAAGAGGTTTAATGTGCAACATTTTTTACACTTATAATCTCCCCCTTTGGCTATTAGTTGACAAAACTACCAATCACTACAACAAGATCTCAACGGCTTATAAAAACAAAGGTTTTGCCATATGAGAAAATCTTGTTACAAACTTGACAATATTGGATTTGTCACTAGTCAGGAGTAGTTCACCACAAACCCTTCTTAGATTTAAACAACGATGTTCCAGTGAACTCAAACACATATAAAGCACAAAAGCACAAAAAAAAAATTAGAAACACACATACATCACATAGGGTAACAACTTAGCATTTATAATAGAGGCAAACAATGCATTTATCAAGTAGACCACGCAAAAGAAACCACAACTAGCAGATAGCAAATATCTAAGCAAAGAACCACACTTATTTGCTGGCACACAATGTAAGTTCACAAAACCGCAAAAAAAACAAAAACCTAGAATCAAGCAACCAGCAATTGCCGCTAAAGGGGGAAAAGAGAGTCAAACCGTAGATTGAGCTCGTAAATGCCGAGCCTGAAGCTCTGCTTGGAGACCTTCCTCGTCGAACACTTCATCGAGTGGCCAGGGGTCCTCAGTAATGCCCGAAGCTCTTTCGAACATAACTTTTGATTATCGTACAGATAGATCTTCCATGAGCACTGGGTGACGAAGGAGAGTGGCAAGAACACGCCTGGTGGAGAGATCAAAGAGCGGAGCCGAGCCTTGAAGTATTTGCCGATAGAGATCTTAGCATTCATCATTAGTAAGGTAAATAAGGAAGGGATTGACATGGGAATGAGATGCCATTTGCGGATGAGAGATGAAAGAAGAAGATTTTGTGGAGGATTTCGACTAGATTTAGGTATAAAGAGAAGATTTTGGGAAAAATAAATAGAGATTTTGAGAGAAATTAGGGATTTGTGATCCTAGAAAAAAGGGTAGGGCCGAAAGCTTATAACAAACCCGGAAAGAGAGAGAGAAAAAATTAAAGTAATAAAAAATGGGCGAGATTAAGATTTTGGATTAGAAAGGTCATGGAGTACGATCTGGATTAGAGCACGGAGCTGGGGTATCCGCTGGATAAGATCTGCAAAAAAAAAAAAAAAAAAAAAAACACAACACAAAAAAATTTATTTCATGGAAATATAAATTGGATGGAAAACTTGCACACCCCTAGAGCTGCTCAAAGTAATTCAAATCTTGTGTTGTCCAAAGGTTTCGTAAATAACTCAACTAGATTTTTCTCCGTTGATATATATTCTAGATTATTTCTTTATCTTCGACCAATTCCCTTGTGAAATGATGCCTGATTTCAATGTGTTTTGTACGGGAATGCTGAACCGGATTTTTTGAGATGTTGATAGCACTTGTGTTGTCGCAAAAAACAGTCATGCACTTTTGATGTAGGCAATAATCAAGCAGCATTTGTCTCATCCATAAGAGCTGAGTGCAGCAGCTTTTGGCTGCGATATATTCTGCTTCAGTTGTGCTAAAGGATATCAAGTGTTGTTTCGATCGTACTTAGCCAGGCGACCAAGTTTTTCCCAAAAAAAGAAACAGCCACCAGAAGTACTTTTTCGATCGTCTGCATTTCCGGCCCAATCGGCATCACTGTAGCCTACAAGAGTCAAGTTAGTATTATTTGAAATCCAGATACCATAATCAAGTGTACCTGTTACATATTTGATGATCCGTTAAACAACTTTAAGACGAGACTCCTTTGGATTAGCTTGAAAACGAGCGCACGTTCCTACACTCAATTATTTCCGGTCGGCTCGCAGTTAGATATAGCAGACTGCCTATCATGCTTCTGTAGAGAGTAGGATCAATTGATGTGCCTGATTCGTCTTTGCTTAACTTTGTAGTTGTAGATATGGGCGTTCGTGCTTCTTTGGCTGACTCTAGTCCAAACTTTGTTACTTGACCTCTTGTATATTTTTTCTTGAGGTATAAAGATACCTTCATTTGTTTGCTGAACTTGTAGGCCTAGAATGTAGGTCAGTTCGCCGATCATGCTCATTTCGAACTCCTGCTGCATGACTTGGACTAATTGATCTGTAGCACTTGTTTGAGTGGATCCAAAGATAATATCGTCAACATTAACTTGAGCGATAATAACATGTTTACCTGACCGTTTGATGAATAGGGTTTTGTCTACTCCCCCTCGATTGTAGCCGTGCTGGAGTAGATACTAGGACAGTCTCTCATTTTGTTTTAGACCGTAGAATGCCTTGTCCAGTTTATAAACATAGTCAGGATGATGAGGATCTTCGAAGACTTAAGGCTGGGCCACATATATATCTTCAAATAAGTAACCATTTAGAAAAGCCGTTTTGACATCCATCTAAAATAATTTTATCCTTAGGGCACATGCAACGGAGAGAAGAAGCCGAATGGATTCTAGACGTGCTACTGGAGCAAACGTCTCATCATAGTCAATCCCTTCTATTTAGGAGTACCCTTGAGCAACCAGTCGCGCTTTGTTGCGTGCAATGTTCCCTGCTGAGTCAGTCTTGTTACGAAAAATCCACTTTGTACCTACAACATTTACACCGTCAGGTTTAGGTACTAGATTCCATACCTTGTTTCGTTTGAATTGTCTGAGTTCTTCTTGCATGGCTTTGATCCAGTGTTCGTCAGTTAGGGCTTCTTTTACCGTTTTGGTTTCTATCTTTGATGTGTAGCACGTATACCCTAAGGTTCGAGTAGCCACTTCAAGTGCTCCAGCATCTGGTTCTGACTCAAGTTTTGGACTAGTAGGTGGTGATGGAGTAAGTTCTGGATCAGATGTGACTTGAGCTGGTCCAGGTGATTCTGGATTATTTGTGTCGGGATCTGGCGTAGCTCCTGTGTTGGGATTTCCTATAACTTCCGTTGTTTCATCTGCTTGATCGTCGACGACTACATTCATGGACTCCTGTGTAGCTCCTGTTTCATCTGGCGTAGCTCCTGTGTTGTGATTTTGTGACTTTGTTGTAGACACGATAGGCACGAGTATTCGTTGAGTAGCCAAGGAAATATCCTTCATCACTTTTAGGTTCAAACTTGGCATTCTGACTTCTGTCCTTCAAAATAAAACATCGTGAGCCAAAAATATGAAAGTAGTTGATATTTGGCTTCTTACCTTTCTCTATTTCATACGGAGTTTGGTGTGTTCTTGGTCATAGATAGACTCTATTTATTGTGTGACAGGCAGTACTGACTACTTCAGCCCAAAATTTCTGGGGTAGATTCTTGGCGTTGAGTAAGACTCGGGCCATCTCTTCAATCGTCCGGTTCTTTCGTTCAACAACTCCATTTTGTTGTGGCGTTTTGGGTGCTGAATATTCATGAGATATTCATAACGTGGCACACCAGTCATCAAATACTTGATTGTCAAATTCACATCCGTGATCACTTCTGATGCGTATGATTCGCTCGTTTTTCTGCTTTTAAAGTTTGAGGCCTAGTGCTTTGAAAGCTTCAAAGGCTTCTGATTTTTCCCTGAGAAAGCTTACCCACGAAAAGCGAGAAAAGTCATCAACAGAAACTAGAATGTACCTCTTACCTCCAATGCTCTCAGTTCTGGTAGGTCCGATAAGATCCATATGAATTAATTCTAGGCAGTGTGTGATATTGATCATATTTTGAACAGTGTGGGATGAACTGGTTTGTTTTCCAGCTTGACATGCAATGCATACTCCAGCTGTTTCTATTTTGATATTCGGTAGACCACATACACCTTCAATCTGGATTATAATGTAGAGAGAGCGATAATTTAGGTGACCCAGTTTTTGATGCCAGAACTTGGACTCTTTTATGCTGGACCTATAGCACATGGAATCGTTAGTAAGGATATAGTAGTTATCAGAAGAACGTTTACCTTCCATGATGTAATTTTTTAGATGGTCTGTGACATTGCTGCTGTTTTTGGTGAAGCAGACTTTCTGTAACACCCCCCAAAACATGCTATCTAAAAAGCCTTAACACATGCAGATATCACAACAAACACTAGCACAACGGAAGATAAAAAGGTAACTGGTTAGACATAAATCCAAAACATGGGGTGTTATGCCACGTTTACCAACAACGATAAACGCTACGGCCAAATCTGCATGGTATACAACTATCCCAACGCTCACAAGTCTAAAACTAAACCGGCTCATAGGCCGTAAGACAAACGAAAGGAGCTACACTATCGGGCACTAGACATCGCGCTTGTCTAGACATCACCTAAAAGAACACAAATAAACATGGGACGACGCCCGGTCAGCGAATAATGCTGGTAACCCACCAATACATGTGAAATAACATACATAGGTAAGGTATAAATTGTAAAACCATTTTCGAAATGGAATACATATATATAAGTGTAAAACCAAGACTCAAAGCCAACATGAGACTCAACACTCTCAACAAACAACACGGGAACACATCCTAAGACCACAAGAACAACACGACTCACAAAAGAGTCAAGACATGATCTATCATCACTCAATAGATCAAAACCCGACAAGTACAATGCAAAAGAATAAGACTTACACAACCGGAAACACATGCCTTTGTGACTACACACGTCACAAGAGAAGAACTCACAACACCGGCTACAATAGCCCTCGTGACATCACCCATCACGAGTTGATATGCCTGCCTTATGCATGCCTTTATGGCTACCCCCGACCTTGTTTCTTCTTTCCAACCATTACCTCCAGGACCCCTGTACTTCTTAGTCCAACCTTTTCCCTCCTGGGACCGTTGTCCCCCACCAACGACCACCAATTTCATAGTGCACAAGGTACCGTACACACAAACGGCAACACACGCCTTCCCAAGAAAATACGTGAACCTGACACACAGGTCACAACTCCATAATCACGTCACGGTCACCATGATGAACACTGCAATACCTTGGTGACTAGTGTCCCATACCACTAATCGTGCAATCCAGGTAAAGCCACACATGCATCACACCTCAACAACAATCAATCAACGGATCACAACGAAGATATGAAATCATACTCAATCAAGGAACAGGTCACAGCCCAACAACAACAACAATGAATAAACAAGTTATCATAAACCAATAGGGAGGTACAAACAACGCACACGCTAGCATTTAAACACCGAACTAGCATGCTTATCAAACGGGTAAACCAAAGATAGTTCCGAAGAACGCACAAGACTCATCACGGTTCAACGAAGCACAATGTTGAACACTTAGCACGATTCATGACACGAAAGCCTACATGGATACCTACCATATAGTTCTAGACATACGAAACATCAAGAAGGCACTCAAATTGTTCCACAAAAGAACAACAGGAAGTCAAAGGACCAAATACCGAGTCAAAAGACTCACGGGGAACAAATCCCATCACAGCACCGAAGTGTTCTCTGCGGGTAGGCCCCTACCCGTGGTTTCACCCGCGGGTACACTACCCATGAGGCCAATGTACCTGCGGGTGGGCGGCGGGTAGGGCTCTGCCCTTCGTTCCGCCCGCGGGTACATCCCTGTGTCCAAAATAATCCCTTCGGGGATTTTCAACTCCAAGCTCAAATTCAAGTCCAAAACATGCCAAATCTCACCAAATACAACAAAATGACTTGAATCAAAGAAAATGCCAAACAATGGCACAAAAGAACCCTAAACACAAGCTCTAGATATGCATTTTCACAAGATCATGCATCAACACTCACATTTCATAGCAAAACACATGAAGAATCCAAGAAATCACATATAGGTAAGCAAGTGTAAGGAGTAGAATGAAGATGCCTACTAGGTTAGGTTATAATACTAACACTAGGTGAAAGGTCAAGAATGCCCTTACTAACATTAGAAAGTGTAAGGAACAAGGGAACTCTCTTCAAAGCTCAAGGTACAACTTGACTTTGGAGTTGACTAGTCAAATACTAGTCCTCAAGTATTAAATTTCAGGATTTTAGGAAATAATTCCTCAATTGAAATAGGATTAATTACTCAATTAATCCATGAATTGAATTTGGATTTTTGGGGTGTCACACTTTCCATTCTTGGTCACATAATTGGCTTATGCTTATAAGGTTTGCATGAAGACCTTCCACCAGGAGGACTTGTTTTAGACCGGGTAACGCTGCCACATTAAGTGTGTGCCAACTCCAGTGATCTCACCCTCAACATCGTCTTCAAACGTAACTTCTCCTGTACTTCCTTTTATGTTGTTCAAGAACCTTGCATTCCCATTCATGTGACGGGAACATCCACTTTCAAAGTACCACCTTTCTTCTATGTTCGTGCTCATAGAGTGGAATGAGACATGACATACGAAGTCACTCTTTTTCACCCATATTTGCTTAACGAATGGAGTGATCAATTTTTTGGTGTATTTCTCAATTCGTTGGTCTTTGTAGAAGTAGAAGCACTCTGGTTTCGTATTTCCTCTCACCCTGCAGTAGAGACAAATAAGATTATAATATCTAAGTTTGGTTGTCTTTTTACTTGGGGTAGCCTTGTCTCGGTGACAAGCTGTACTTGATTCTGGACTATCTTCTGGTCCAGTGACTGTGTCAGGACCTGACGCTTTGACGAAAATCATTGCTGTCTTGCATTTTCTTCCAGAATATCCTAAACCATACTTTATGGGAGTCTTTCGACCAGAGTCTAGGATTTGGTCTAGATCGTAGACGTGTTGTCCATCATTTTTACCCTGCGTGCGTTTCAGCAACTCCAGCTCACTTTTGCGTTCTTCCAACTCACGTTTAAGATCTTCTTCTCGATTGAGATTGTCTTTAATGACTGTGTCCCTGCCAGCTATTTTAGATTGGTACACTTTTTTGGCATTCTCTAGAATACTAACCTGACTAGACAAAGATCTATTCACTTTTACAAGAATTTCCCATTTTGCATACAGTTTTTTATATTCTAACTCGAATGATGGAACTGGTAAATCTCGATATTCAGATGACAAATATTCTTCAATTTATGAGTCTTCATCACTCTCTAATTTTGGCATTGTGTTGGTGATGGCGTGAAAGCAACAAAGTTCCCGGAGATCTCGTCTGGATCAGATCATGGATCAGGTTCCAGTTCCTCATCATCACTCCAGGTAAGAACAACCTTCATCGACTTCTTACGTCTTAGGTATGTTGGACATTCGGCTTGCACATGGCCAAATCCTTCACATTCATAGCACTTGATCCCTTTGCCCCCGAATTTTTCTTTGAATTGAGAATTTCGTGATGTATCTGAACGTTGATTTGAAGTATTTTGTTTTTGGTTATTTCGAGTAGCGTTCCACCCTGATCCTTTTTTACTCTAAAACTTGCCAAATTTTCCATTTTTTCGTTGTTTTACCTGTTGCAACAATTTAGAGAAACCTTTAGATAAAAAAACTACTGGATCATCTGTAACACCCCGTGTTACGGCCTCCGTATTTGGACTAATTATGAAAATTAATTCCGTTAACATATAATTAAAAAGGATTTAATCAGACTAGAATTCCTGCTAATTAATTACTATGGTCCACAATGGATCATGTGCCCTTATCCTTAACCAAGCCTTTAATTCTATAAGAAATAGGAAAAATGGACCTTTACTATTCAGATTCTAGTTAGGACTCCCAAATCTATATATAGGGAGTTAGAAAGCATTTAGAAACCCTACCAAGCAAGATATTCCCGAGGAATCCTAGCAAAGGAATCCCCCGCCACCAAACTGAGAGGAATCCATTGGAGGGAAATCTTAGAGAATAGCCTTAGTAGCCAAGGATATTGATTAGGGCTAAGAGGTAACCCATGTCTTAAAAAACCTATTTTCCCCGCTATATCTTATTCATTGCCTCCTTTGGTAATCGTATGTGTAATTCTGTGATTGAGTCTTGATAGAGCTTTGATTAGGATTCATATTGTGTTTATTTGATAATCTTGATGTTCTTGATATTGTGATTGATTATATGTATGATCACGTATTTTAATTATGTCTAGAGCCCTAGGGTTTATACCGTGAATTTCGTATTATGATGTTCTTGATATATTTGGGTGGGATTATGCATGATCGGGTGTTGAGTCTAGCCTAGGATTGTATTTAGGGCTATGCATATAGACTTCTTGATATTCTTGTGGTTCCGGATGCTCCTGAACCGTTATATGATTAATATGGAGTCTTTACATGTTTAGGAATCATGTTAGAACGTATTTGGTACGATTCTTGATTTAATCTCATTAATTGAATACATGGTGTTGTCGTTATGTGTTTAAATGTGTCTGGACATGGTTTCGGGTTCCACGACAAACTCCGGGACTGAAAAGTTGCCTGAGTATCAGTGGAGGGTAAGTGGGGGCACGAGTACCCTCCACCCGCCACCTACCCGCTGGAATTTGTTGGTGCGTCCTGATGTTTGAGCACGAGCTAATTGCCCAAAAATGGAGCAATGAACACCTTGGTGAATCTGTCCCAATGCCAATTGATCTCGTCGTATAGCGGCTGCATCAGCTCCTTCGGCTAGACCAAGATCAACAAAGCTCCAAAGATTTTGAGCTTTCAAATGTGTGGTCATCATAATTGGGACCCGACCATACAATACTGAAATTTGCTGCCATATCTCACTACGTGAAATATCTCGGGGTTGAAAGGTTGACTGACTCTGATACCAAATGTAAGATATATTTAATAATAATATATCTATAATATAGAATTTAAGCGGAGAAAATGTGAAGGAAATTTTTAGAGAAGAAACCAAAGCTTGTGTGTTAAAAGAGAATGAATTTTACTTGATGACTTTAACATATATCTGCTAACTATGTATAGGGAATGAAAAAACTAACAAAAGCATTAATTTAGAAAGTAAAGCTCCCATGATTGCATGTACTGCAAGCTGCCCCACAATCGTATGCCACTACCCATGGACAGAGCCAGGGGGGGGGGGGGGAGAGGTAGGGGGGCAGTTGCCCCCCCTGGCCTCACCCCACCCCCACCCCATATATAATAATTGTATGTATATGTGTATATATATTGTACAAGTTTTAGTATTAGTATAAAGAAACAAATGAATGTTATTAAGGAGTGTGATAGATTAGTTGGTAGAGTATGTGTTTGTTTATAGTGAATATTTAGAAGGTCTAGAGGTTAAATCCTTTAGTTAGCATGATTACAATTTCTCTTGGCTTTTTCAACACAATCACATTGTTAATAGATTTTTTAATATTTAATAAAGCACACACACACACACGCACACATATATTAAAAATGAGATGTGTAATCTATAATGTGTTCTTTATTCAAATTATTTTTATCAAATTATTTATAATGTGTTCTCTATTAAAATTATTTTTGTCAAATTATTTATAGTGTGTTCTCTATTCAAATTATTTTTGTCATATCCAATAATATTTATACCTATATTTTTTGGGTAATTTGTTTGTTTTTAAAAAAATATCTCTTTTGTTTTAATGTTTCGCCTTCCCTCGAAAAAATTAATGGATCTGTTGCGGCTTCTTCGCCCCCTCTCAACAAAATTTCTGGCTCCGTCCCTGCCACTTCCACCATGCATGCACACATTTATTTGACTTGATTTAATTAATAATAATATTATTAATAATATTATTATAATAATGTTTAAGAATATTTAACTTATACAAGGCTATATAGGTGTCACATATTTAATTTCTTTATATCTATTTTGTGATACTTAGAATCGAGTAGTTAACAAAGGAAAAATTTATACCAACAAAATTAATTTGCATAAAACTTGCACAAGAGTGTAGGTTTTTTACCTATAAAGTACCACTCACTAACCTATCAAGCACAAGAAAATACCACTTTCAACTTGGTTTTTATTGTGCTCTATTGTTTTTTTGATATTTTTAGTTGGACTACTAATATTAACTTTGCTTCTTGTTTATAATTGGGGACTTTGTTGCACATGTCTACTTCTTTTCTGTTCTACACAGCAACAAAGAGATATGGACGTCACCACAAATGTTATAATGGTGCTTTGTGTTACCTAACTAAAATTAGTAGTCCAATTAAAAATATCAAAGCAACAGAGTACAATTAAAACCAAGTTGAAAAAAATCTCATAGAAAAATCTTATATATAATCAAATCAAAAATAAAAATAAAACATAACATTTCTAACAAAGAAACAAGGAATCAAAATATAGAAATGTATTTCTAGAGTCGCTCAGATCACGAAGAAAAACAAAGTAATAGATAAACAAAAACATTATAGCAAAACCAATCTTAATTATACTCAGATCCAATAAAAATAAAAGTAAAAATTTGAAACATTTAGATAAAGAAGTACAGTTTGCAAGGGTAATTCTAATGTAAAAAATCAATAAATATTTTTTTCGAATGCTACTAGCTCTATTACATTGTAGTATCTGTTCATATACTTTCTCAACCTACTGAAACACAAAGAGCTAATAACGCCTCAACTGAGGCTTGAACTCACAATCTTCCAAATGGAAGTCCAACCCGGATACCATTAGACCACATAGTCCTGGTAAAAAATCAATAAATATATTATAACAAAATCATATTGATCTTTAAAAAGCACTCTCAATTCAACTGATGATCAATGAAATCTAAAAAATATAATTCCTCAAAAAAAATCTACCATGCCTAGGTGTTTAAGTGCAAGTGTATAGTAGAACTAAAAAGAAATAGATCTCTACAACGAAATCCCAAAAATGAACCAACAAGCAAAGTTATGACTACAAGTATGGCTAAAAAGATCAAGGCAACACACAGAAAATAACTAAACACAAGACCAAAAAAATCTCACTGAAAAATCTTATATATATAATTAAAGATTTAAAAAAAGGAAACAGAGAACAAATTACTGGAAAGGTATTGTTGATATCTCTCACAAGATATAAAAATAAATATCAAAGAAAAAATCAATGGGGTAACAGTCGAGCAACGAATATGTCGTGCATCCTTGGCATGCAGCGTTCAACCTTGCCTTTTCGTTATCTTTGAGTACATACATGCATGCTCGGTATCCAGACTTCGTTGCGAGGCCGAATGAGTCACCCACTTGGAAGCGAATGCTACCCCTGATGAATTTTGTTAATGATAATGTTAACATATTGCACAGCAAGCTAATCTGGACTCCCTCGTCAGCCGGCGACTTCACTTTTTCCTCGGCCTATGATATGCTCCGGCCAAGGGCGGGGCGTAGCCTCTCTTCTGAGTCCATTTGGAAAGCGGGAATTCCATCTAAACTTTCAGTTTTTATGTGGAAGCTATTGAGGCGGTTACTCCCCTTTCCAGATATTATTGAGAGGCTAGACTTCTGCTTGCATTCGATGTGTCCTTTCTGCCACAATGCAAGTGCGGCTCTAGACCATTGTCTTTATCAGTGTAACAACCAGGGGCGGAGCCAGGATTAACCAATGCGAGGGGCCAAACACGATTTAAGAGAGAATAATGAAATATAATAATATTCATTTAACATGTTCCAAAATACATCATTATATTACAAATCTACTAAAATTTAGACCGTATCTCTTGCATGTCACGAAAGTCATCTATAATTGAATCTACACTAAATTGTTTTGCAATTTGCTTTTCAATATATACTAGCAAACAATCACTAAGAAATTCATCTTCCATCTTGTTACGAAGTGTAGTCTTGACTATATTCATGGCAGAAAAAGATCGTTCTGTAGTAGCTGTAGATACTGGAAGTGTGAGAATGAGAGTTACTACTCTAAACACAAGAGGATAGATGCTCGATTTTCTAGTTTTTACCAACCATTGGCATAAATCAGAAATACTTTCTAGTGTTCTAAATTCAGGAAGTTGTTGCACATGTTTAAAATGTTGAAGTTGCATTCTCAATTGCAAAATCTCATAATCTTCAAAGTCTTGGGCTAAAACTTCTCCACCAACTTGCAAACATCATCAATTCTGAATGATATATGCATCTCTTTTGGATCTAACGATGAACTGAGAACAGATAACTCCATTATTATTATATTATAATAAGCACCATTGCTATGTATTTCATTTGTAAATTAAAAAGCTAACTAGATAGCAATCCACTATTCAGTGTCCACAAAATAACACATGCACGAAAAATAAATAAAAAATTAAATAAATTAAACACTCACACTAAACAGTGATTTTAGTATTTCCAAATTCTAATGCATGAAATTATGAAAGCCATGGTCCATGTGAATTCACTGCCATATAAATCAGTCAGAACTCTCTACGCGGTTGCTTTCACTGCACCAGTATACACTGCAAATTCCAATCAATGAATCAATTATACTTGTAAATTAGTAAATCAAGTATACAATTGCTAAACAACATCCTTTTCAATGTGGCTATTTTCCTATTAATATATATACTGTACGTATTTGATACTCATCAAAAATAAAATATCATCTCTCTCTTGTTCTAGGTGTATGAGCCAGTAGATGAAGGAAAATGATTGATACAGTCAGTGGCCATGGTGGACAAATACAAGTGACAAGGCATTGCATAAGTATTTGTTTTAATTAGCAATTTGATAAAATGTGTTGTAATTTAGAGAAAGGGTTGAGGATGAAAATTCTATGCAGTTAAAAGAATACTTTCTCCAATATTAAAATAATATTCAAATACTCCATAATAAATTATGAATAAAAACATAAAATCAATAAACAGGGGACTACCGGAGATTTCACTTCTCCCATGTTCTCAGCGTTCTCGGCGTCTTCTTGCACCACTTGCAGGCGGCAGCTGCTGAAATTTTTTTACAAAGCTTACTCTTTTGGATGAGACTTGGGAGTGATGCTGACTTTGGGAGCTTTTGGATTAGAGTTCAGACTTGGGAGTGGTGCTTAGCTTACTCTACAAGTTTCTTGATGGACAACTAGACAAGTACTACTGTGAGAATGTGAGGACGGGGGGGGGGGGGCAGGGACCCCTTTTGTTAATTCTCCCTCCGCCCCTGGTAGCAACGCTCAGATTATTTGGCGTTATTTCAATGGCCTTTTTGGCATCTCGCTGCATATCTCCTCTGTGCGAGCAGCGTGCCAATGTTGGTGGCTGGCTGCGTCTCCAGGTTCATCAGCGAGGTGTCTTGCAAATACAATGCCTACTTTTCCTGTGACCTCAATGGCTTCTTGTATCATCGGATTGTCAACAGTTAATAAAGCAAAGCATCATTTGACAAAAAAAAAAAAAAATCAATGGGGTAAATGAAAAACAAAAGTTCAATCTTAGAACGTAACTCACAAGACACCGATCATAAAAAAAAAAATGGAACAAAGATTGTCTCAATTTTGACATTGTATACTCGCCGGGTGGTGGACAGTGAAGTTTAGCCAATGTTATATAGGAGAGATATAGCTATTGAATGACGTCAGGTCTTGCGTGACATTTTTCTAAATGAAAATTCTCAATAATTATATTTTTTTTTCCAATGGAGAAATATTTCCATCCATAAATGTCTGAAAACATTATAAAATATTTAAAAAAGATTTCTCTAATCTCAGTAAATTTTAAAATACCTTTTCTAATAATATGAATTTGATAAACAATTAATATTTATGCATAAATGAACAAAAAATATTTGTAAATACACACTTATATTTTTTATATTTGTACTTTCCCACGTGTTTCGTATCCTATGATTATTGTCCTTCTTTCCCGTTTCCATGAAACTTGGACTAGCATTCCTCAATTTCTTCAACCCTTTCAATGACTTTTCATACGATTATAGCAAATAAACAGAAATATACTTGTAATCTCTGGCATTAAAGAAATGTATAATGAGATTATCACTTGTATGTGTTGTTGTTTTTTTTTTAACGGTAACTTTATCTTTCCATTTTTTTTTAATAAAACGAACTTTTATTGTGTAATACCCACTATATTGGAAATAAAAATATACCTATGTTATTAAAATAGGTCAACAAGTCAAAAGTTATTAAAATTGATATTGGATGAATTTACTAAATTAGCCCTCTTTACCCTTAAAGGTTAAGGAACCACTTTGATCTTGGATAAGCATTTCATTTGAAAGAAGATAAGAGGAATTAACTAGAGAGAGATAGGGGAAGGAAAAACCTTGGAGCTTTGATCTCCATCTTCAATTCTTCAAGCTTAGATCTCAATGCTATTGGAGTATTCTAGGTAAGTTTGACCTCTATATTTCACTCTTTGAGTTGGGTTTATCATTTGAGCCCTAAGATTAATGTTTGAAAATATTAGGGATTTTGACAAGGAGTATTTGGGCGAGCTTAATAGCTAAGATTTGGATGTTTTTAGGTAAGTGGTTAACTCTTCTCTCCTATTTTGCAAAACCCATGTATAACCTATTTTGAAATCTCTACTATTTTGAATACCAATTTTAGGGTTAGTATGAGTTTAAAATATTTTGGGCTATGATATGTTTTTGGGTCTGAAAATACTGAGCTATGCATTTTGAACAATCGTTATATCCTACACCGCGGCGCACATAGCACTGTGCGCCGCGCGCCTCCCAAAACTACGTCGTTTTGGGGTAGTGTTGGGAGGCGCGGTAGGAAGTTGCTGAGATTATGTGTATTTGTTTACAACGTTATGTGTATTTGTTCACAACGTTATGTGTATTGGTTCATACAGTTATGTGTATTTTTTATACAATTATGTACATTCTTTTTATACAATTATGTACATCCGAATCAGAAAATTTGTGTGTATTATGTTAAGAGTTGATGTGTATTATGTTAAAAGTTTATGTTTATTATGTATTATGTTAGATTATGTGTATTATCTTTTAAAAGAGTATGTATATTTTGTTATATAATTATGTACATTCATGTATAACATTATGTGTATTCTAGTATAACATTATGTACATTCTTGAACAACGGTTTTTTTTTTTTAAGAAAAAACTACTGCCATTCACTGGGGCGGGAAATTTCAAAAAAAAAATAATTAAAACGACGTCGTTTTGCATCTGGGCGCATAGTGCAACGCGCACCGTGGTGTAGGATATAAATTGCCCATTTTGAAGCCTGGATTGAAATTGTTAAGCTGTATTCGGGATTGAATTTGTTTTTGGATTAGTCGGACTGTGTTTTAGACTGAATATGATGGATTCTGGACGTAAGGTGTCACTATTTGTATTGATGGTGGATTGGTTAAGGTGTTGCTGTGTAAGTGGATAGTCATGGGTTCGATTATACTTGCTAGCATTCTATGTGTTTGTTTAATTTTGCATATATTATGCTTACAAAATGGATTATTTATTTAAAGTAAGATTGAACCCTTGACCTCATGTTTAATAACTTAAGTTCTTTCCAACAAACTAGTTCAACTCTTTTGAAACTATTTTAGTGTAATAAACTACTATACGATTTTTAAAGATCGAGTTATGTATTAAGAAAATTATCATTTTGGGAAGGGTTTATATCTTTCATCTTTCTTAGTTTGATAAATTTATTATCAATAATTGGAAATATTATGTATCTTGAGAAAATATGTGACTTGAAAAACTTGGTACAATAGACTATGTACTTGTTATGTGGTTTTTTTTTAAAGAAAATGATTTTTGCTACATCGGGCTATTTGTTTATAAGAACTATTTTGAATGTTCGGTCAAACTCATGAGGCAACCTACCTTTTGTTGATTGTTTTGTTCGGTTTGGAACGTTCCTAATTGCTCATTCCGAATCGTCGAGCTTGACTCATTCCGAATCGTCGAGTCTTTTGAATTATTTGTTGGAACGTTCCATCCAGCTCATTCTGAATCGTCGAGCCTGACTCATTCCGAATCGTCGAGTCTTTTTGGGCCATTATACCGATAATGGCATGTGCCCCAAAATATAGTGGTGGTTGTAGGTTGCCAATGAGTCGTATGTTAAGGTATGGTTTGTGCTTTTGAAAGTATTGTATTATGAAATATTGTTGATGCCCATGTAGCTAAAGTTTATAGTATGATGGAAGTATGTTATGATTTTGATATAGTTTTAGGATTGAGTTTTGCATCTATTTATTACTCTAAAGTTTTTTGTATTCTATTGGGGCTACTTGATCCGGGGTTGAGAGGAGTACCACTTACTGGGGCATTAGCTCATTATTTGTATTTTTCTCATGTTTCAGAGTAGTTAAGGACATGTGAATAGCACGAGCACAAGTGGTGGGGTCTCGAAGGTGACTTTTGAAACTTGGAGACTTAGTCCTAGTTTTGGAGATTATCATGGATTTTTGTTTATTTAGAGTTTCCCTTTTACCCTTGTATTTTTGGTAGACCATTGTGCTTGATTTTGGTGCTTGTGATGCATTTTGGGTATACTACTCTTGATTGTAAATATCTAATAGTGGATTTGATGAGTTTTTGGGAAAAACAAGTCGATTATATTTTGTAATTTTGGGTTGTGGAATTATTGTATATTCAAATGTTATTATGAAGATTCTGAGAGGCATGTATGGTTAGGCTTCGTATTGTTACAGGTCTTCACGTAACGATACGGCCGGGTCATGTCCTAGAAGTGGGGCGTGACAGAGTGGTATCAGAGCCTAGGTTTAAATCCTTAGTTTGTCAAGATGTTAAGTTTGAATTTTTGCAAGATTAGGCTTTAACCTAGCGGGTTATAAGTTTAGGCTTTGGGAAAATTTTGGATGTGGTTTCCTAAACATTTTCGCTAATGTGGTCATACTTTATCTGTTTTGAATTTAAGGAGTATTGCTTTACAAGGATCAAAGGGGGTGTTCCTAAATGTGGTTGAACTCATCGAGTTGGGCTGTTGTTAAATGTGTCGCCTATTCGAAATATAGTCGTAGATGTTTTCGTGTTGTGTGATTCAGGTTCTTCGCATTATTTTATTTATGAGAAGTTGCAAAGGATTTAAATTTGCAAGATAAGATGTTGAGTGATCATTTGTTTGTTAATAACCGTATGGGGAAGATGGTGGTGACAGATACTTGGTTTCAAGATTGTCATCTACAAATTAATGGGAGTGATGTGTCAATTGATTTAATTAAGCTAGATATGCAGGATTTAGATGTGATATTAAGAATGGATTGGCTATCCAGAATCTATGCCACATTGATTGCGCTCGTTGGAATGTGGTATTTTAAATTCCTGGACAATCTATTTTTACTATTGGGATACTTTCCTAGGAGTGGAGTGTTGGTTTCGAAAGTGCCATTGAAAGTAATTTCTGCATTGAAAGCTAAGAAAGAAGTGGCAAAAGGGTGTAGCAGTTTCTTGACTTATGTAATGGATACCCACCAGAAAGAAGTTAAGTTAGATGATATCCTAGTTGTTAAGGAATTTCCATACGTGTTCCCAGAGCGTTTACATAGGTTACCTCTAGATAGAGAAATTGAGTTTGAAATAGAGGTTGTTCCGGAACTATTCCAATCTCAAAGGCCCCTTACCGCATGACACCATCTGAGCTACGTGAGTTAAAGGTGCTAAATACCTTTCAAAAATTTATTTGAGATTAGGGTACCATCAATTGAAAGTTAAAGCTAGTGATGTACCCAAGACTACTTTTAGGACCTGGTATGGCCATTATGAATTTTTGGTGATGCCGTTCGGACTAACTAATGCTCCTACTTTCTTTATAGATTTAATGAATAGGGTACTCAAGTCGTTTCTGGACAAATTTTTTGTGGTATTTATTGATGACATTATGCAATATTCAAAAAGTGGGGAAGAACATGCTCAACATCTAAGGACCATCTTGCACACCTTGAAGGAAAATGAATTGTATGCCAAGCTAAGTAAATGTGGATTTTGGCGTAAGGAGGTATCTTTTCTTGGTCATATAATTTCTGGAGACAGGATTTTTGTAGACCGAACTAAGGTTGAAGCAATAACACAATGGCAGAGACCCACTAATGTTACAGAAGTAAGGAGTTTTCTGGGTTTAGCTGGTTAACTATGTCATTGATTCGGTTAACTCGGAAGGGTATAAAGTTTAATTGGGATGAGGAGTGTGAGAAGAACTTTCAAGAATTAAAGGAAAGATTGGTTAGTGCACCTATCTTAGCCCTACCATCTGGGAAAGAGGGATTTGTTATTTATAGTGATGCATCAAGTAGAGGATTAGGATGTGTTTTGATGCAAAATGGTAAGGTGGTAGCCTATGCCTCTTGACAATTGAAGTCCCATGAAGTTAACTACCCCACTCATGACTTAGAACTAGCAGTTGTGGTTTTTGCTCTAAAAATTTGGAGGCACTACCTGTATGGAGAATCTTGTCAAATATTTACGGATCATAAGAGTTTGAAGTACCTCTTTATTCAAAAGGAATTAAACATGAGACAACGATGATGGTTGGAGCTAATAAAAGAATATGACCACACTATTAATTATCATCCAGGTAAAGCTAACATGGTAGCTAATGCTTTAAGTCGTAAGATTTCCACGGTTAATGTGATAGTGGTGACTACTCAAACCCAATTGTTGAAAGATTTTCAAGATTTAGAAGTTGAGGTTATTTTGCAAAATAAACCAGGAGGGATATTGCCAACTATGACTACAAAACGGTATTATTAGATCGCATTAAAGTTGCCCAAGTTGATTAAGATTTGTGGGAAAAAAAATCAAGTGGGTGACCCAAAAGAGTTCGATATTTAAGATGATGGATCCCTATATTTCAAGTCCCGGCTATGCATTCCGAATGATGTTGAGGTAATGAAGGATATTTTAAAGGAAGCCTATCAGTCTCACTTCTCAGTACATCCAGATGCTACCAAAATGTATAGAGATATGAGAAATATTTCTGGTGGAGTGGTATGAAGTGGGATATTGCTGACTTTGTGGCTAGATGCATGGTATGTCAACAAGTCAAAGCGGAACACCAAAGACCTGCAGGATTACTGAAACCCCTGGAGATACCTCAGTGAAAGTGGGAACATATATCTATGGATTTTGTGAGTGGATTACCGAACAGTCAGCATGGGAAAAATACCATTTGGGTTATTGTGGATCGACTTACTAAGGTTGCACATTTTCTACCCATTAAGAAGACAACTCCATTGAATGACCTAGCTGAGTTGTATGTGAATGAAATCGTAAGGTTACATGGCGTACCTGTTAGTATAGTATCTGACCGGGACTCTAGATTTGTGTCAAAGTTTTGGAGAAGCTTACAACGAGCCATGGGGACTGAATTAAGATTAAGCACTACATTTCATCCACAAACAGATGGGCAAACCGAGAGGACAATTCAGACCTTGGAGGATATGCTTTGAGCTTGTGTTTTGGATTTCAAGGGTAGTTGGAGTAAATACTTAACTTAAATTGAGTTTGCATATAACAATAGCTACCAATCGAGTATAGGAATGTCACCTTTTGAAGCTTTATTTGGAAAGAAATGTAGATCTCCTTTATATTAGGATGAAGTTGGAGAAAGAAAGATCTTAGAGCCAAAACCTGTACAACTCACATTTGAGAAGATTCAATTAATTAGGAAAAGAATTAAAGCTTCTCAAGACAGACAAAAGAGCTGGGCTAACTTGAAAAGAAGAAAATTGGAATTCAAAGTTGGAGATTTTGTGTATTTAAAAGTTTCACCATCTCGAGGAGTAATGAGGTTTGGAGAAAAAGGAAAGCCGTGTGCACATTACAGTGGACCATTTGAGATTTTGAGTAGAGTTGGTAGTTTGGCTTATGAGCTAGCCCTACCACCACAACTAGCTGGAGTTCACAATGTATTCCATGTATCAATGCTACGAAGATACATTACAGATCCAGGTCATGTTGTGGAGTATCAACCTTTGCAAGTTAGGGATGACTTAACTTATGAGGAAGTACATCTTCGCATCATTGACCAAAAGGAACAAGTATTGAGGTCCCGAGTAATCCCATTTGTTAAAGTGCAATGTTCACATCATACTCCAAGAGAAGCAACATGGGAAAAGGAATATGATATGAAGGATAAATATCCTAAACTCTTCAAGTTTGATGGTATGTAAGTTTCGAGGACGAAACTTATTTTAAGGTTGGGAGATTGTAATACCCACTATCTTGGAAATAAAAATATACCTATGTTATTAAAATAGGTCAACAAGTCAAAAGTTATTAAAATTGATATTGGATGAATTTACTAAATTACCCCTCTTTACCCTTAAAGGTTAAGGAACCACTTTGATCTTGGATAAGCATTTCATTTGAAAGAAGATAAGGGGAGTTAACTAGAGAGAGATAGGGAAAGGAAAAACCTTGGAGCTTTGATCTCCATCTTCAATTCTTCAAGCTTAGATCTCAATGCTATTGGAGTATTCTAGGTAAGTTTGACCTCTATATTTCACTCTTTGAGTTGGGTTTATCATTTGAGCCCTAAGATTAATGTTTGAAAATATTAGGGATTTTGACAAGGAGTATTTGGGCGAGCTTAATAGCTAAGATTTGGATGTTTTTAGGTAAGTGGTTAACTCGTCTCTCCTATTTTGCGAAACCCATGTATAACCTATTTTGAAATCTCTACTATTTTGAATACCAATTTTAGGGTTAGTATGAGTTTAAAATATTTTGGGCTGTGATATGTTTTTGGGTCTGAAAATACTGAGCTATGCATTTTGAAGCCTGGATTGAAATTGTTAAGCTGTATTCGGGATTGAATTTGTTTTTGGATTAGTCGGACTGTGTTTTAGACTGAATATGAGGGATTCTGGACGTAAGTTGTCACTATTTGTATTGATGGTGGATTGTTTAAGGCATTGCTGTGTAAGTGGATAGTTATGTGTTCGATTTTACTTGCTAGCATTCTATGTGTTTGTTTAATTTTGCATATATTATGCTTACAAAATGGATTATTTATTTAAAGTAAGATTGAACCCTTGACCTCATGTTTAATAACTTAAGTTCTTTCTAATATGCTAATTCAACTGTTTTAAAACTATTTTAGTGTAATAAACTATTATACGATTTTTTAAAGATCGAGTTATGTACTAAGAAAATTATCATTTTGGGAAGGGTTTATATCTTGCATATTTCTTAGTTTGATAAATGTATTATCAATAATTGGAAATATTATGTATCTTGAGAAAATATATGACTTGAAAAACTTGGTACAATAGACTATGTACTTGTTATGTGGTTTTTTTTAAAGAAAATGATTTTTGCTACATCGGGCTATTTGTTTATAAGGACTATTTTGAATGTTCGGTCAAACTCATGAGGCAACCTACCTTTTGTTGATTTTTTTGTTCGGTTTGGAACGTTCCTAATTGCTCATTCCGAATCGTCGAGCTTGACTCATTCCGAATCGTCGAGTCTTTTGAATTATTTGTTGGAACGTTCCATCCGGCTCATTCTGAATCGTCGAGCCTGACTCATTCCGAATCGTCGAGTCTTTTTGGGCCATTATACCGATAATGACATGTGCCACAAAATATAATGGTGGTTGTAGGTTGCCAATGAGTCATATGTTAAGGTATGGTTTGTGCTTTTGAAAGTATTGTATTATGAAATATTGTTGATGCCCATGTAGCTAAAGTTTATAGTATGATGGAAGTATGTTATGATTTTGATATAATTTAAGGATTGAGTTTTGCATCTATTTATTACTCTAAAGTTTTTTGTATTCTATTGGGGCTACTTGATCCGGGGTTGAGAGGAGTACCACTTACTGGGCATTAGCTCATTATTTGTATTTTTCTCATGTTTCAGAGTAGTTAAGGACATGTGAATAGCACGAGCACAAGTGGTGGGGTCTCGAAGGTGACTTTTGAAACTTGGAGACTTAGTCCTAGTTTTGGAGATTATCATGGATTTTTGTTTATTTAGACTTTCCCTTTGACCCTTGTATTTTTGGTAGACCATTGTGCTTGATTTTGGTGCTTGTGATGCATTTTGGGTATACTACTCTTGATTGTAAATATCTAATAGTGGATTTGATGAGTTTTTGGGAAGAACAAGTCGATAATATTTTGTAATTTTGGGTTGTGGAATTATTGTATATTCAAATGTTATTATGAAGATTCTGAGAGGCATGTATGGTTAGGCTTTGTATTGTTACAGGTCTTCACGTAACGATACGGCCGGGTCATGTCCTAGAAGTGGGGCGTGACATATTGACTCTATTTGAAGAAAGAAAAAAAACAAGAAAATAGAAAAAAAAACAACAAAAATATATAATACAACATTAAATACTATTTTTTTTTTTGTAAATACTACTGACTCTATTACATTCTAATATTTGTGCATTTATACTTTCTCAAACTATTGAGAAAGCACAAAGAGTCAACATCGCCTCCGACCTCCCATATGGAAAGCCACTCATTCCATCTAAGCACAAAGTGCTTACATCAAATACTAATTAAATATGCATGTTATTACTATTATTAGTCAATGTTATATTAAATTTATGCCTCAATACGAATAAATATTATCAATTTACTATATATAATTTTAATATTTAATAGGAAAGTGCCCGCATGGGTAGCTCAACCGGTCTAGCCTCTATGGTTCATGTTCAGTTGATTCACCATGATATACATCCTCCCAAATGCTCTGTCGGGTCGGGGTTTGGGGTGGCCCTTAGGGTTGGGGTTCAGCCTTTTGGAAGAATAATTAATAGGAAAGTAATTCATATATTAAAAGTATTTTTTTTAAACGAAAAACAGGTTTTATTGGCGACGAATAGCCCGACGCGTGGAAAAACCCCTTACATCAAACAGTAAGGCTAGCTTAGCCGCAGAAGGCAGCGAGTGTAAAGTATGAAAAAAATTTTTAAGTGTTAAAGCCGAGGCCAGCTTTTGCAATAGCGTCCGTACCGTGATTGGCAAAAGTATTTTTTTTTTCAACGAAAAATAGGTTTTATTGGCGACGAATAGCCCGACGCGTGGCAAAACCCCTTACATCAAACAGTAAGGCCAGCTTAGCCGCAGAAGGCAGCGAGTGTAAAGTATGAAAATTTTTTTAAGTGTTAAAGCCGAGGCCAGCTGTTGCAAGCGCGTCCGCAACGTGATTGGCTTCCCTGTAAATATGTCGAATACTGGAACCCCATAAACTAAGAGTGGACCGAACGTAAGAAACTGCTGGCTCAATTCTCCAAGGAATCCTTGTATCCTGCGCAGAGATCAAGTTGGTGAGGGAGAGAGAGTCGACTTCCACAACAAAAAGAGCCACGGCAAAGGCAGCACACCATTGCACAGCGAGCTTAAGAGATAGAGTTTCCGCTTCTATGGCTGACAAGGCCTCAAAGCGGAAGCAATAAGCCTACAATCAGTTGGCCACAAGATCCCCGAACGCAAGCTCCGCCCGCTGCCCCAGCATCCGAAAAACCAGCATCCGTGTTTAATTTCAATCTTCCTTCGGGTGGGTGAAGCCATTTTACCCAAATTGTCGTACGCTGCAGCTGGGCAGCAAAGCCCATAACGAGACCAGCCGATACATGGAAGTCATCATTGCGCCCGCTCTTTTTAATCGGGTGAGACAGAGATATTAAAAAGGCCTCCCTCTTAATCATCTGAATGGAGCCGGCTTGTACCCTCGTGAAGGCAGATATTGTAGGCCTTCCATATGAACCATAAGATGAGGCAGGGAAGCAGTTGCGCATAAAACATTGTAGCAGATCCGGCTGGAGCCAATAACCACCATGAATGACACTGCAAACGTCTCGAGCTGGCAACGGCCCTCGGCAAGGCAAAAATATCAGCAAAATAAATCCAGAGTTCTTGTATGCTAGCACAACTGAGGAGGCAGTGATCTAGACTGGTAGAATCCCTCCGGCAGAATGGGCATACCGAGGGCATAGAAAAACCAAACCGCTGTAGAATATCTGAAAACAGCAGCAAATGGCGTAGCAATCTCCACATGAAAATAGACAGTTTTGAAGGTAACCCCCCGCCCCAGATACAGGAGGCGGAAAGACAGCGACCACCTGTCGGTCGGAGCGCATTATAGGCTGAATAAATTAACTCCCAAATAACGGAAAGGCAGCGAAGACTGCTGCATACCAAGGATGTGGGCTATGGCAGATGCACGGTGACTCGGGCACGATCGAGCTGTGACAAAAAAACTCTTATGAAAATTAATTTTCTGACCAGAGGCTGCCTCATACTTTTTCGCATCCCCCGCATTCGCATAATCCGTCACGCGGCGAAGGGCTTCTTCATATGTCAAGGGTGGGCGGAGAATAAAAACTTGATATATATCGCCAGCGCGCAAGGACATGTGCAACATGTGGATCGCCGTCAAATCGTCCATTAGCTCAACCTCGCCAATAGCATTCTTCCACTTGATCAGAAACTCGGTCAGAATTTCTCCTTCCAATTGCTTGGCCTTCTCTAGATACATGAAGTGCTTGCGGTTTGTCTTTGATGTTACAAATCTTTGGACAAATTTGGTAGCTAAACCAACAAAACAAGTAATCGAGCTCGGCTCTAATAACTTGAACCAATCGGCGCCCCATCCTGATAAAGTAGAGTAAAACGCTCGGCACATGACCACGTCAGTGACCCCATCATCAACATATTCCCATAATAAGAGTTCACATGGACCTCAGGGTCTGTTCGACCATTGAGATGGGCTCGATCGTAGGGGTACGATTGAGCCATAATTTCCAGTCGTGAAAGATGTTCTCAACAATGGGGAAATGGTCGTTTCAGATGGGCTCGATCCATCCTTTCGTCGCCACCGACGGAACTCTTGCCGAACTTGGTCGAACAATCCACACGCATCAGATTGGATAGCAGTCCGGGTGCTTTCTTGAGTTCTCCGTGGTTGGGGCGCTCGGGTCTCTCCAACATCTGATGAATCTCCATGGCTAACTGTCCTCATGGGAGAATCGACTGATTGTCGGTCAGCATCTTGTGGTCCCAAGCGCTGGTGCATCGGTGGTCGGAGCCTTTCGAATGCGCTTGCGCGCTGAGCTGGTGGCTCGGGAACATGTGTCTGGGGTTCATATTCCTGCCGTGGTTCCTCTCGGGTCCCCACCCCATGCGACCCCAACCGAGAGCGAGTCGGGAGCCGGATTGGTTGTACGGGTAGGAGCTCTGACTCGGTCTGCGATACGGTCGGGTGGTGCAGAGCCGGTGCTGGAGCTGTGTATGCTAAATCGTATAGCGGAGGTGGGTAAACACCAGCGGATGGAGGATAAGGGCCGGGTGGATAGAAAATTGGAGTACCTGGCCAATATCCATAAGGTGCAGTTGAAGGAGCCTGTGGAAATCCCGCGTATGGAAACGGTTGCCCGAGCACTTGCTGTTGCGGATATATGAAATTAATCGGGTCCGATGTTACCTGACGTCCAGGCGATAGGTTGAGATCTACGGTTGGGCCATGCTGAGTGTGCTGGTCAGAAGAACTAACCGCGTCTTTGTCGTAATGATACATGAAAGGATACATAATTGGAACCTAGTACGCGTCGTTTGTGACTCTTTGTAACGGTCCCCACATACGGCGGCCAAAATGATAGTGTAAATACACGTGGACCTATATGTAGACTAAGTGGCCTAGCTCGAGTACCGCTGAAGGCGGTCGGGCAGCTCTGAACTAAGCTTCTTGATCTTTCCAAAAGTCCCTTCGTCATTGTCTTCATTGGTATTTGTAATCACTGAAGCGCAGTAACCCCCATCTGGAACACCGTCATGCGACACACGCGTCATACACGTGTCCCAATCTAGAACTAGCCTTCTGTTCACATCTAGAGCTAACACGTGGCTTCTTCCTGATCCTGAGGCAAAGTTATGGCGGTCGACAAGCAAGGGCGGTCGGGAAGTCGCTCGGGCAACAGAAATCGATCGGGAAATCTGATCAAAGGGTACAGACATGCGATCATGGTCAACGGGCAGGCAAAGCACAACTTGGACTGGTCGGTCGGGATTTAGCCTACCAATAATAAAAAATGACATTTTATTAGTTGTTCACTTGTTCCAAACATTATTTCAAATGGTGGTCCCATAAGGGTTTTATTGTAACAACCTAGTCTCTCATTCTTTCCCAGTCCCTCATCATTGAGCTCTTTAAGTATAAATGACAAAACAAGTGCAAGGGTAACATGGATTTGTCATAAGCGTGATGTTGAATTTCAAGAGTTTTTTTAAGGGCGGTGGGGGTGTTAAGACTTGGAAAAAGTATTAGATATATATGAAATTGCAAAAACACCACAAATAGCGACACCGTTTTGAGTCTAAAAGAATATCAATTAAAATGCTTTGTTAAAAAACGTGTTCCCTGATCGGTTCCGAACACCAGATTTATATAAATTTTTTTTTTGAGTGAATTCCATTTTTGGTCCTATTGAATTCCATGGTAAAATACAAACGGTGGGACTAAAAGTGGAACACATTCAATAATAGTGGTTATAAAGTGGCAAAAAAAATTAAGGTGGACAAAAATTAGGAACGCCTCTTTAACAGTAGGACCAAAAACGGAATTCACTCTAAAAAAAATCAATGACTTCATTGATGTGGATGAAAAGTAAGTACCCCACTTTATTACTTTTATTAAATTAAATAAATTAGTAGCTATAACAAAAAAATAATACATATGTATTTGATTAATTTAGAATTAGATGTCTATAATGACTTTATTAAAAAAAAAATTTTATTCATTATAAAAAATTTAAAAAAGATATAATTTCATTAGTTATATTATCTTTATTTTCTAAAATTCCCAAATTCCTTACCTTCAAATTCATTAATTAATTATATTCACTACATTGTCCATTGTCTTCTTTTTACACTATCTTGTAATTAAATATCAAATTTAGAATACAGAACATGTTATATATATATATATATATATATATATATATATATATATATATATATATATATATATATATATATATATATATATATATATTTACCAAGTTGGAAACATTTTTTTTAGTGACAATTATAATTAATCCCTCATATATTATATTGCATTTATATACTTTGAGTTATTGATTTAAATAAACAAATTCAACATTCAATTAAATTACCTATGCATGAACATCTATCTCCTATATAATCTTGCATTAATATACTTTAAATTATTTATTTGAAAATAATCATTGGGCATTATCACATTCACGCAATGCGCGTGAAAAAAAAATAGCTTGGTATATATATGTGGAGATTTCAATTGAGAACGTGATCCCATGTAAAAACAGAAGAGTAGCCTAATCCATCCATTTGGGTAGACTAACGATTGAGTATTTGTAAATAATAAATGAAAAAGGGATTGGGTAAATTTTATAAATATTTTAAACTTATAAGTTTTTCATAATTATAAAATTCACCTACGTTTTTTTTAATAAAATCCTCTACTGCTGATAAATCTAGATGGTCGGTCAAAATTAGTCTTCACTTTTACAGAGTTATTACATGCTTCTTAGTGATTGGATTAAACGTTAAGAAAAGAAAGAATATAAGTCGTTCAATGTTGCCAATAATATGTTATATATGAAGCTAGTAGCGCGAATGAAAGAAAATAGAATTACATTAGGAATTGTTATGAAACTGATGTGTATCATCATGTAAATCTTGTATAATTATACACATATATGATATAGCACCGCTCAAAATCGTACAGAGAAGGAGAGAAAGCAATAGAAACTGAAATATGCTGGAACTCCCAAAAAACCACCACTTTATTGATCATTGTATCATATACATATATATATACAAAGGTAACTATTACACTTGCATTATAAATAACTAAGATGGTGGGATAATAATGGGGAAAGATAATGGGATACTGGGGATAATGGTCATGATAAATAATAAATATTTATATCACTTCCCCTTGGCCATGATCTATCCATAATCATGCCTCGTTAAAAATCTCACTAAGAAAACCTTGGGCGGAAAACCTAGTTAAGGAAAAGAGTACATAATGTATGTAACATCATTTACATCATGTGTTGCACCAGTTACCTCATTAAAACCATAGCTTAAGAAAACTGAGTAGGAAAAAAAGGTAGCTAAGGGAAAAAGAGTACAACCATAAACCTTTAGAGAATAATCTTCAGGATTTCAAGAGTCTTCTAGACTATCCATTTAAGTACAACTAAAGGTTGTCGCTCCCCCTAAGACAACAATCTTCCAAATAGATACATCAAAATTTTCTAAACATATCTCTTAAATGTCGATGTACACAGGGACTTAGTGAACAAATCTACTAGATTGTCACTAGAGCTATGAGCGAAAATTCTATGTAATCACTACAACATAAATCACCTACAACGTCGCACATATAACGTCAGTTGTTTACAAAACCGATGTCAAAAGATTAAATAAATTTATAATTTTTGTAACAAGACTTTTAATGTCAGTTATTTTTGTAAAAACTGATGTCGTAATTCATTTTAAATAAATACAAAAATTAACAAACTATTCGCTGTCGGTTGTTTATATAGCCAACATCGTATAGTATTTTTTTAAATTTTTAGATTTAGGTTACGACGTCGTAGCCAATTTATTTTTTTAAAAATAATATCAATACGACGTGGGTTATGGTATAACTGACGTCGTATAGTATACATATTTATTATTTTATTATTTTTTTAAATTTAGGCTATGACGTCGGTTCGTCATTGAACCGGCGTCGTAACATGTTTTGTTTTTTTTTTTTTTTTTAAAAACTTAATACCTATACGATGTAGGTTTTGGTGTAACCGAAGTAATATAGGTGTATTTGTTTTTTTTTTAAATGACGAACCGATGTTGTAACTTGTTTTTTTTTTCAAAAAAAAAACAAAATTAATACCTATATGGCGTAAATTTTGGTGTAACCGACGTTGTATATGCGTATTTCATTTATTTTTTAAATATAATATACGATGTTAATTGTTCGTAACAACCGACGTCGTATACCTATTATTTAAAAAAAAATACCATTTCGTCTAAGGAATTTCCCCACTTCTACTTCTCCTTCTTCAAACAAGCCATAGCCGCCGTCACCACCCCACACCCCACCTCACCCTAACCTAAAAAATTTATTATATATTTAAATATATATTATTATATTACAAATAAAAATTCTCTTTTGACCCCCTAAAATTATCTTTTAAAATTTTTTACTATGGATTTATTAAATATAAGCCTAAAACATATATTGAAGTTCAAATTCACCAAACACAAAGAAATAAATCAAATAATTAATTAATTAGTTATTTATTATGTATTTTTATTATTTATTTACACTTTTAAAATGTATATTTGCTAATTCAAGATAAGTTTTGAAATTAGGAAAACTAATGTTAATATTGATTTTTTAATTCGTGATTTTGAGTTTCGTCCCGATTCTTCAAATTTTGGTAATTACTAAAATAAAGGAGAAATCAACGATTTTGTCCCTCAATTGTTGGCGAACTGTCAATGTAGTCCATCAATTCCATATTCATCAGTTTGGTCCTCGAAATCAATTAACTTTGGTCTAATAAATCCTTACAGCCGTATTCCGTCATTTTGCATTTGAGAGGTCCGATTTACCATGGGAACTTTTCTCTTTTCTCATGTTCACCCCTTTCTTACTATTGTCGAACATTGGGCGGTGGTGGAGCAGTTTCCGGCAGCGGCTACGTCGCCGGAGATCGCGAAATCAGCGATAGTGTCAAGGAGGTCTCCAGAAGCTTCGATTGAAGATCAGATGGGGGATTTGTTGTCAGGTTGTGTCCGCTTCCCAGAAATCGTGCCTCAATGTTATGCTAATTCCAGATTTGAGAGCGATCGAGTTGATCTATTGCGAAGGAGATATCTAGAAGCAGAAGAGGGTCGAGGAAAGCCGACTGTGAGGTTTTCAGAAGTAAAATTGGAGAAGATAGCGGCAATCTAGGAGAGACTCACCTTAATCGGCCATTTTATGAAGGAGGGAACCTTCGCTGGATTTGATTAGGGCGAAAATATATTCGATCCTTCGCCTAGACGGAGGAATCCAGATTGGATCCTTGGATAGACGGACGATCTTGCTGCGATTCGATCTGGAATGCAGATTTTCTATGATCCTGACTCCCCTTACATGAATTTTCTGGCTCCCCTTACATGAATGACCTTCACGCTCATTTTGCTCCTTCGTTCCTCGGTGTGCCTTCAGGTGCTTCCTTGTGCTTTTAAGCCTCGTTTTCTCCCAAGATTAGCGTCATTTCATAATTCCTTGCACCATTACTTAATCATTTCTTCCTTCAATCAAAATACACCAAATTTTCATTGTTGCACCATTATTTACCTAAAATTTGAGCCAAAAGCAAGCATAAATGAGCACAAATATAAGGCTAATTCATGGCATATCAAAACCATACACAATAATATTATATGGCAGAGACACATAAACTCACATGTGATTATGTGAAGGCACATAAAACAAAAACTACAGACACATAAAACCAATGATAAATGTCCAGAACATATCAAGCAATACCGTGTCTAATAAAATTCAAACTCTGCCTCTGTATCGTATATTTCAACAAACAATTGAATAAATCTAAAAAAAAAAAAACTTTTTGATTTCTTTATCCCTTGGTGTGATTTAAATTCTCACCAATATGCCATATATAATGTCAATGATGTGAACTTGGAAATACTTGACAAATAGCAGCGAGCCAGCGACTATAGAAAAACATTGATCAATCATTATAATTTGAGGACATCTACCATCAATAGATTTCAAAAAAGACCTAAAAACCAACAAAAGATTCAATCCTCTCATTCATTAAAAAAAAAAAAAAACACATCCAAACATAATATTCATACCAACAAACAGACCACAAATCATATGATATTTGTTAGTGTGATATGTTATATCATGGACTAACAAGTGTCCAAAAAATTGATAATCCCATTTCATTTGTCCATCCCTCCAAAAAAAAAAAATTGCAATATCTTGAGTCAGAATCCACTTCAAAATCAAAAAATAAGAAGTCATATTTACTAGACTACCTCGGCCTAAATATTTCAATTAATGAATTAGAGTTAGTTCTATCCAAGCTCTTCAATAAATTAATCAATACAGAATTGTATGCATCTCTACTTATAAAACCAATAAATGGTGACCCCCCCCCCCCCCCCCCCCCACTGCTTTAATTTTAAGAAATCTTATATCATCTGATAAGGCAACTCCACGTACTCTTCTTCAAATCCTTTAGAGATGATTCTTAGACAATTGATCTATGCGATCCCTAAAGAATAACTCTTACTCGGTGGAACCAATTCATCATTATGCACCTTCTCATGCTAGGTCATAGTCCACATGCCATTCTCATCTACATCAAATTGAATAAATGCATGCATTTATTTAAATCAAGCCTTCGGACACTAAAACTTCTTCATCTTTTTTGTTTGTGTAACACCATTATATCTTTACTTGACTCTCCTCACACTAAAACCTAATTTACAGACGTAGTCATTATACATATCGTGTGCATCATCCACAGAAATCATTGACAACCATAACAAATAATCCTGATCATCTACAAAACACACAAGTTTAAATAAAATAGAGATTGAATCATGTATACAATGAGATCATATTTCTAATTAAGTAGAGGTGGATACTGATATGCTGAATAAATTTAGCAATGCTCTATATAAAAATAAAGTCTTCAATGTATCTAGCTAAATTACACAATCTAAGTGCATACGAATCATTATATTTTACACCATTTTATACTAGACACCTATTTTATACCCCTTAGATATATAAATTCATAAAACTAGACACATAAACTCATGATAGCACAAGGTACATAAACATTATGTATCTTTACTCAACCATCACTGTATTAGGTATAGAAGTCATGACCTTAAAGCACATAATTTCATAACATAAAACGCATAAACTCATGAAATAATACACATAAACATGTTGTGTGTGTCATGCTCTTAAGTCACATAAATTCATAATACGAGACACTTAAAAACAATAATACGAGACACATAACTCAAGCTACTCCACTCCATCTACATATAAACCCTATTCAAAAATACACATTATCTCGTCTAGCAATTCAATCATAATAACTCAATAATAATTAAACAATATATCATAGAAACCGTTATTAGGTAAGTAATCACAGCATCTGAAATGGAAATTTAATCACATTAAACGTAAATATTCAAGCAACTGGCCAAAAAATAAATAAGAAACACACGAAAATAATCTTGTCTAACACTTCCAAATCTTGCTGAGCAATGAACTCGTCCATATCTAGCATAGATCCTGCTAGTAAGTCCACAAAGACCAAATCCAAATTAGAGTATTGGAAAAACTAGACACCATAAACATTGCAAGAGAAAATCTAAAAAATGAAACTACTAAAGAAACTGTTGAAAACGAAAAAAGTGGGGACAACTATAAACCATTATAATCTAAGCCACAAAACGACGTCATTACAATCTAGGGTCTATAAAATTATGTGGACATTGGTTCACAATATAATTTGTCGCACTAATCTTGGGGGACATGGTAGTAAGATGACATCAGCACAACTAGAAAAGTTGATCCAATGTGGCTGGGCCTAGTGCCCTAGTTAGCCAGTAGAGGCACATTCTACCAAGGACTAGGGTCCAGTTTGCACTTTGGACCCTGGTCCAAAATGATATTCAAATAATGCGTCTGTAGTTAACATATTATGTGCATGCAGTTAACAGATTATTTGTCTGTAAATAAATTGAAGGCACATAATATATTAAATACGAGCATAGAATATGTCGTTAACATTTTATGTGCCTATAGCTAACCTATTATGTATCCGTAGTTAAATATTATGTACCTTCAATTTATTTATAGGTGCATAATTTAATAACTAAAAACACATAATGTGTTAACTGCAAATGTATAATTTTTTGGACCAAGTTCACATTGCAAGGTAGACCCTAAATTGCTCCAAACCCTACTAATATAACACAAAATCCCAACCATAATGGAAATCGAATTAGATAATTAATTGAAATGAACTAAAATTTTGATCCAACAAATCTTAAGCGGGTATTATGTAATTTGAAATAATCTTCAAAAATTAAGCCTTGTTACAACACTGACTCTATTATAATATACTATCTGTTCATAAATACTTTCTCAACCTACTAAAGCACAAAGGGTCAATATCGCCCCCCACTCAGTCTCAAACCCATGACCTCCCAATTGGGAGACCCACTTGGTCCCACTAAACCACAAGGTCATTGGTCTTAAATGACCCAACAAAAATCAAAGGAACCTACTGTTGGAACTAACTACGGAAGAGTTGTGCCACCACAACACCCATGTGAATTGGGACTTGTTTGATGATCCATATAGACAAAGATAATCCATAGTAGACACCTTGCTTCCTCACTCCCTACCACAAATGGAGTGTGAAAGAACATATTAGATCAATTTATGCTCATCCATTCTGAAGGTAATAGCGACCCACAGAGCCGATAGATACATAAATTGAAGGTGCAATGGCTTTTACAATGTCCCAAATGCACTAGCAATCTCCTTTAGACCAATGTCCCAAGTGCACTAGCAATCTCCTTTAGACATGGGACATTGGTCTAAAGGAGATTGCTAGTGCACTTGGGACATTGTAAAAGCCATTGCACCTTCAATTTATGTATGTATCGGCTTTGTGGGTCGCTATTACCTTCAGAAAGGAGGAGCATAAATTGATTCAATATGTTCTTTCACGCTCCATTTGTGCTAGGGATTGAGGAAGCAAGGTCTCTACTATGGATTATCTTTGTCTATATGTGATCATCAAACAAGTCCCAATTCACATGGGAGTTGTGGTAGCGCATCTCTTCCGTAGTCATTTCCAACCGCATGTCCCTTTAATTTTTGTTGGGTCATTTAAGACCAATGACCTTGTGATCTAGTGGCACTAAGTGGATTTCCTAATTGGGAGGTCATGGGTTTGAGCCTTAGTGAGTTATCTGAACTTGGGTTTTTATTGTGCTCTATTACCGCTTTGATACTTTTTATTGTGCTCTATTACCGCTTTGATACTTTTAGTTGGATTACTAATTTTAACTTTGCTTCTCGATTCTTTTTAGGGACTTTTTTGCGAATGTCTACTTCTTTTATGTGCTACACAAGATCAAGGATATATGGACGTCACCACAAAAGTTGTTAATGGTGATTTTGCTTTGCTAGCTTACAACAAAGATTTTGACACCTCTACGCGTCTACTATTGTATGATTTTGAAAAGACTGGCAGTTTATGATTTGCTAGAGATAGTGTCTGTTCAAAAAGAAACATAAAAGAGTTTTATGGAATTGTGGGATGAAACACTTGGCAACATTACCTATGACTTGTAACTTGGTGAAGCTGGTATAAATGTTTCTTGGAGTTAGAGTTCAGTTTAAAACTGAGTCTAACTATATTGCTCACCATTCGATCGATCTTCAAATCTAGCTTTCTGTGTTATTCTCCCGAAGACCCTTAACAAATTTCATTTTCAATTATATAAGCATAATGTTCTGATAATAATTGCAGTAAAACAGTTTTTTGGTGCATTCTGAACATCAATCTTTTTGCATGTTGTCTTGTTGTCTAATTCTTATGAAGTTTGTACTCGACAAAGTCTTGAATCTGTTGCATTCTTTTCCAAGTGAGCGAGGGGGCCGAACTAGAGCCACCAATATATGAGGAATCCATAAAGTTGCTCCATAAGGTTGCTCCACAAAGAAGATTAAACAGCAATTTCGCAGAAGCTGCCTCTTCGATAGTGTCGAGGGACCTAATCCCCAGGCCTCCCTTATCTTCGGGGTAACATAATTTACTCCACGAGGCCCAGTGCCGCTTTGTCCTGCCATTGTCCACACCCCAGAAGAAGTTTGGAAATTTACATTCCAGCGAGCGAATAGTCTGTGTTAGCAATAGGACCGAAGCTGCTGTGAATATAGGGATTGAAGACAAAACATGTCGAACGAGCGTTAGCCGTCCTCCTGGAGAAAGTAACTTTCACTGCCAGCTGAGTAGCTTTGCATCTACCTTTTCAAGAATATGTTGATAGTATAGTGGCCGATTTCTGCCTTTAAACAGATTTACACCAAGATAACGGAAAGGCCAAGTTGACTGCTGCATACCCAGGATACGCGACATGCTGCTGGCCCGTGCTGTTTGGCACTTCCTGGAGGTAACAAAAAAACTCTTGTTATAATTAATTTTTTGTCTCGAGCCTTCCTGATATTGGTTTAGAACATCTGCGAGAGCTTTTAGGGAGGCCGATGAGCCATTAACAAAAATGACGATGTCATCGGCGAACGCTAGATGGGAGATACCGGGGCAGCTCGGGGCTGTGGCATAAGGCGACAACAATCTGACCCCCATTTTCAATATGAGGGAGCGAGAAAGAGCCTCAGACGCCAAAATGAATAAGAGAGGCGATAGCGGATCACCCTGCTTGACTCCTCTAGACGGTTGAAAACGGCTGCAGCTAACCCCATTTACCAGAACCGACTTGTTGCTTCCAAATTGGGCATAACAATATTCACAAACAAAGCCGGGAAACCCAGCTTTTCCAAAACAGCTTGCAAAAACAACCAAGACACTCTGTCAAAAGCCTTCATCATATCTAGCTTAACAATAACGTTCAATCCACGACATTTCTTGTCAAGGTACTGCATCAATTCAAAGGCAAGCAATATGTTATCCTGAATATTTCGGCTTTGAACAAAGCCCGCCTGTTCCTTAGAAATCAAGTTGGGCAGAACCGCAGCCAATCTAGAGGAGATTACTCTTGTGAAAACCTTACTGATGAAAGTACACAGACAAATTGGCCTATAATCAGTAAAGGAGTCCGGATTTGACTTCTTTGGGATCAAGACTATTTGTGCACTTGTTGTTGCTCGGGGAACCGGAACTCCAAAAAAGAAATCCTGCACTGCCCAGAAAACGTCATCATTTACCAAATCCCAACAATCCCTGAAAAAAACACACGAAAAACCATCAGGCCCCGCTGCGCTATCCGGATCCAACTTCAAGACTGCCTCCTTAACTTCTTCTCGCCTGAGAGGAGCTAAGACATAGATGGTTCGTGATCAAACAACCCTGATGAGAGACAATTGAGAAGGGCGGCTAAACCCGGACAATAATCTGCTGAGAAAAGACTGGAGTAAAACCTGACTACCTCCCCTTGAATATCTGCCTGGGTGGTTAGCAAACGGCCTTCATTACTATTTTCCTCCCCTATTGTCGTCGGTGCCTGTTTTTTACGACTGAATGAAAATACCGGGTATTAGCATCTCCTTCTCTAAACCACTTTATCCTGGCCTTTTGTCTCCAAAAACATTCTTCTTACTTAAGCGCCATCTGAAGATCAGGCTGAAGTGCATGAAGTGAGGCTCGATTTTCCCTAGAGGGAGTATCTGCAAAGCTTTGTTCAGCCTCTGCTACTGCAGCTTCTGATGCCTTCACGCGATCAAAAATGTTCCCAAAGATGTCTTTATTCCACACCTTAGAGCTATTTTCAGTCGCTTAAGCTTGTAAGCAAGTGCTCTCATGCCGCCTTCATCGACCGGTAAAGCCCAATTTTGGCGAACCAAACGCTTAAAATCTGGATGAGACATCCACATACGTTGAAATCTAAATTTCTTTGGGCAGGACATGTTATCCTTAGAAGTAGTGAACATTAGAGGAGCATGGTCTGATGTTGTTCTCGCAAGCACTCTAATTTGCACTTCAGTCAACGAGTCACGACAGGGGGAATTCAAGAGAAAACGATCTAACCTTTTCCAGACAGCCCCCGTAGTTCGCATCCCATGGCAGGTGTAAATGCTCCCCATTGCAGCCAAGTCGAAAAGATTATTGTCATGAATGAAGCTGGAGAAGTCCCAATGTAATTTGTGTCCGGTAGTGTATTTCCCCGATATTTAGAAATACTGGAGATCACATTGAAATCGCCCCCAATTAAAACCAGTGAGGAGCCTTCCAACAAAGATGTAAGTTGTCACCAAAGATGTGCTCTCTCAGCCCTTGAATGTTTACCATAAACTGCCACGAAAAAGAAAGCATAATGCCAAGGTTCATAAAGAACCCGACTGCAGATAAATTGATCTGAGTCAGCTATGATGTCGAGGTCAAAATCATCAGACCAAGCTCCTGAGACAAGGAAGGTAGTGTGTCGGGAGTGAGCAAGGGCTCGATTATTGAGGCGAAGTGGATGTGCTCAAATCGGAGGAATAGTTTAAGCCTACGTTGTGAGGAGAGTAGACTGTTGGGAAAAATAGGTAAAAATGGCATAAAATGGCATGTTAAGTGGCTATTTTGTGGTACAATTATCAGTGGGGTCCACTTCTGATTTGGGTTGGGTTAAAGTGGATTCGGATTCTTCGTAGTGAGACGAAGAGATCGATATATTGTACGCTCAAAACGGATAATGGGTGAATGAGATATTGATTCTCAAAGTAGACCCATTTGAGTTGGAAAATGAAGGGAAAAAGTGAGCTTTTGTCCCACATTGCTTTGGAATGAAGATTTTCCCCCCTTATATACAAGAGCTCTTTTGAAACTTGTAGAATTGTATAGCGTAGAAGCTCTCTCGCGCGGGGGAGGGGGGGTGCGTGCAAATCAAATTCCAACTAGCAGAGATTGAAAAACGCTTGATTCAAGCCCGAGCTCCTGGGGGGGCACGGATGTCGTCCGGAAGGAACCCGAAATTCAATTCCCAGGTAGTGGCTAGCTGTTGGAAGGCATTTTTAATGTCATTTTTAATTGCCATAATAAAGGTTATTGGCTCCTTCAACCCTATATAAGAGAGGGTAGAGGCAGTACAGTTTTACACACAGTGAGAACAGGAAGAACACTGCACGAAACTTTTGTTTTCCAACCTCAAAATACTGCTTCTACTCCTCTTCTTAGCCATACTGTGTTCATAACCGTGTCTTGCTCGCCGGATTCCTTGTTTGAGTGCTCAAACATTGAATCACTAGCAAGTTTTATCCTGGGAAGCCTAGGCCACAACGCTCCTAGCATCTTTGGGAGGTGGCAAATAAGGTTTTAAGGAAAGAGTGCTCACTTAACTCTTGCAAAAACCCAATACCAAACACTAGCCCAATTTCTTCATCTTTTCTTCCCTTCTTTCCAGAAAATAATAATCTTATTTTTTATTATTATTTGTGTTTTCTACCAACGGTACCAACAGTCTTAAAACCTTATATATTTGTTTTCCCGTTAGTGGTCTTCTCCGAATTTCCTTGAAGAAAATGGAGCATCCCGTACTGCCAATTGATGGGGAGGATAATGTTGTTGCGGACAACAATGGAAGAAACGGCAACAATAACGTTGTTGCGGATAACAGTGGAGGGAATGGCAACAATGTTGCTAATTCCCAAGCTACACCAGTGAACGTTGGTTCACAAGATGGTGGGAGCACTGAGGGATACATTCCCATGTCTCGGGTACCTTCGGTACCGAGTGGTTCGGCTGAAAAGCCGGAGAAGTTCACCGGTGTTGGTTTGAACATCAAGAGGTGACAACAGAAGATGTTGTTCAACCTAGCAACTCTCGGCTTGGCAAGGTTCTTGTCCAAGAAGGTTCCCGAGTTGAAGGAACAAGATGCACAATCCGTGATGGCAGTTGGCTATTGGAAGGATTCAGACTTCCTTTGCCGAAACTACATCCTGAATGGATTGTGTGACACGCTATATGATGTATATCGAAAGATAAGCACATCAAAAGCGTTGTGGGAAGCTTTGGATCATAAATACCGTAGTGAGGATGCTGGCTCAAAGAAATTTGTAGTTGGTCGATTCCTCGACTTCAAAATGGTTGATTCAAAGACCGTGCTAAGTCAGGTAGAAGATTTGCAATTAATCTTTGATGAGATCCGCGACGAGGGCATGGTGCTAAGTGAAGCCTTCCAAGTGGGATCTGTGATCCATTTGTTGCCTCCAGGGTGGAAGGACTTCAAGAACTACCTTAAGCGTAAGCGAAAGGAGATGAATCTGGAGGACCTGATCCAGCGACTCAGGATTGAGGAAGGGAACAGGACGAATGATAGGAAGGCTCCTATCGTTGTTGACGCTAAGGCCAACGTTGTGGAGCACGGTAAGAGCTCCACGAGGAACAAGAAGGACAAGCGAAAGCTAGGTCCGAAAGGTGGCGTTACCAAGAACAAGTTTCCTGGTGAGTGCTACAATTGTGGCAAGCATGGCCACAGAGCATCTGAATGCAAGGCTCCAAGGATGGAGAACAAGAGTTCTGAAGCCAATGTTGTTAGAGATAGCAGTCAGAAAGAGGTCGAGATTAGCCTTTCGGCTATGGTGCCCGAGGTGAACCTCGTGGGCTCAAACCCTCGTGAATGGTTCATTGATACCGGTGCAACCAGGCACTTGTGTTGCAACCGAGAGATGTTCAACACCTTTTAGACCATTGAGGGTGAAAAGGTGTGGATGGGAAACTCTGCTCAGTCTGCTGTGGAAGGCATGGGCAAGGTGGTTCTGAAGATGACTTCCGGGAAGGAACTGACGTTGAAGAACGTGCTGTATGTTCCTGAGCTGAGGAAGAATCTTGTGTCTGGCTCTCTGTTGAACAAGAATGGTTTTCGCATTGTGTTCGAGTCAGACAAAGTAGTTTTGTCCAAGTTAGGGATGTTTGTTGGTAAAGGATATGTAACTGATGGGCTGTTTAAGCTCAGTGTAATTCATGTTATCAATAAAAGCAAAGTTAATTCTGTTTACTTGCTTGAGTCTTCCAATTTATGGCATGGTATACTAGGTCATGTTAATTTTAATTCTATGCGTAGATTAATTAGCATGGACCATATTCCTAACTTTCAAATTGACACAAATAACAAGTGTGAAATTTGTGTTGAGGCAAAACTAACGAAAATACCTTTCAAATCGGTTGAAAGGGAAACTGAAGCACTAGAATTAATCCATAGTGATTTGTGCGATTTTAGATCGATACAAACGAGAGGTGGTAATAAGTATTTTATCACATTTATCGACGATAGCACACGATACTGCTATGTGTATTTGCTTAAGAGCAAAGATGAAGCCGTTGATAAATTCGTTCTTTATAAGAATGAAGTGGAAAACCAACTTAATCGGAGAATTAAGAAGGTTAGAAGCGATCGAGGTAGTGAGTATGAAGCACCTATTGGTGACTTCTGTGCAAGTGTAGGTATCATACACGAGCGTACGGCACCTTACTCACCTCAATCGAACGGTGTTGCCGAACGAAAGAATCGTACATTGAAAGACATGATGAATGCGATGCTTATAAGTTCAGGCTTACCTCAAGATGCGTGGGGTGAGGCGATTTTGACAAGTAACTACCTTTTGAATAAGGTACCCCGAAAGAAGCTCGATAAGACTCCTTATGAGCTGTGGAACGGTAGGAAACCTTCCTACCAGTACCTGAAAGTGTGGGTGTGTCTTGCCAAAGTTTTGGTGCCAACACCTAAGAAAGTAAAGATAGGTCCTAAGACGGTGGACTATATCTTTATTGGCTATGCACATAATAGTAGTGCTTATCGGTTCTTAGTACATGAGTCCCATAATCCGGATGTACACGAGAACACGATAATAGAATCAAGCAATGCATATTTCTTTGAAAATATATTTCCTTGTAGGTCCAACGAGGGACCAAGTACGTCAAAATGAACGTTTGACGAAACTATGGATAATGATAGTGGGGAATCCGAGAGAGAACCCGAGCTCGAACCGAGACGCAGTAAGCGGGCGAGAGTTGGAAAATCATTCAGTCCTGATTTTCTAACTTACTTGTTAGAGTACGATTCGGGTACTCTAACTTGTTTATTAGAAAATGAACCCGATTTTCTATCTTGTTTTATAGAGAACGAGCCTCGAACGTATGTAGAAGCTGTGACTTCTACGGAAGGACCAATGTGGAAAGAGGCTATAAAAAGTGAAGTGGATTCTATCCTACAGAATCACACTTGGGAACTCGTTGATCTTCCTCCTGGTAGTAAACCCTTAAGATCCAAGTGGGTCTTTAAAAGGAAGATGAAACCGGACGGTTCCATCGAGAAGTATAAGGCTAGGCTTGTAATCAAGGGTTACAGGCAACGCGAGGGCCTCGATTACTTCGACACGTATTCTCCCGTGACGAGAATAAACTCCATTAGGATGATACTTGCCATAGCCGCGTTGCGGAACTTGGAAGTTCATGAAATGGATGTGAAAACCGCTTTCCTAAACGGCGAATTAGATGAGGAAATCTATATGGAACAACCCGAAGGGTTCGTGGTTCCGGGCCAAGAAAGGAAAGTGTGTAAGTTGGTTAAATCGCTCTATGGTTTAAAACAAGCGCCTAAGCAGTGGCACGAGAAGTTTGACCATGCGATGTTAACTAACGGGTTTAAAATAAACGAAAGTGACAAATGTGTCTACGTTAAGGAAACGATAGACGACTATGTCATCCTTTGTTTATATGTCGATGATATTCTCATCGTTGGTAGTAATGATTGGATGATCAAGTCTACTAAAAACATGTTAAATGCGAGATTTGACATGAAGGATATGGGTTTGGCTGATTTAATCCTCGGGATTAAAATCATTAGAAGACCTGATGGTCTCGTGTTGAGCCAATCACATTATATTGACAAAATCCTTGAGAAATTTAACAAGGATGATAGTCAAGTGGCTAGGACACCATTTGATACAAATATTCATCTAACCAAGAACCACGGAGAAGGTATTTCTCAAGTGGAATATGCTCGGGTCATTGGTAGTTTGATGTATCTTATGAGCTATACTAGGCCGGATATTGCCGATGCGGTTAGTAAACTCAGTAGATATACGAGTAACCCCGGTGCTATGCACTGGAAGGCAATAGTAAAGGTTATGAGATACTTGAGGTATACTCGTGATCTTGGACTGCACTACGGGAGATATCCCGCTGTACTTGAAGGGTAAGCGACGCGAACTGGATATCTGATATTAAGGACTCTAAGTCCACGAGTGGCTACGTGTTTACACTAGCCGGTGCAGCCGTTGCATGGAAATCCTCTAAGCAAACTGTGATAGCTAGATCCACGATGGAATCTGAGCTAATAGCCTTGGACAAAGGTTGTGAAGAGGCTGAATGGCTACGCCATTTTATAGAGGATATTCCTAATTGGGAAAGACCGGTACCTCCAATATGTGTGCATTGTGATAGTCAAGCCACAATTAGGAGAGTACAGAGTCATATGTATAATGGTAAGTCTAGACACGTGCGTCGTAGACATAATACCATTAGACAACTACTCACAACTAGTGTTGTCTCGATTGACTACGTAAAGTCAAAAGATAATATAGCGGATCCACTGACCAAAGGGTTAGGAAGAGAAGTTGTGGAGATGTTGAAACGAGGAATGGGTCTACTGCCCTTGGACTAAAAAGTTCTATAGTAGATACCCAACCTAGCTGGCACCTAGGTTCAATGGGACAACTAAATTATGGAACGGAGCGCGTCACTGTGGGGGTCTCGGACTCCCTACCACTCCTTGTTAAAACAGTGACTCCTGCAAGAGGCTAGCATGTTAATGCTTTAATGATTCTTGAGTATGCAGGATACTCGAGAAAGAATCACCTATATTAGAGAGAAGTGAAGGTCTCTTCAAAGGAGAATTGTTGGGCACAATTCTTTAGAAACTCTCGCAGAATCAGGAATGGTGACCCACGACCAAAACGGGCACACTCGTGAGAGCAAGAGCATGGTTGGGAGATTCCTGTGTGAGATATGTCATCATCTACACAAACGGCAGTCGGTTCAAAGACATCGCGTTTTACCGTACAACCAGTAGAGTAAACATGTCTTTACGAGGGAAGGTTCAAAGGGTATAGTGACTCCCTACCTATCTTATGCAGGGATCGACCGTTTGAACACAGTTGTTTCCGATTTCAAAATACCCCGAAAATTAAATTTTCAATCATGTGGGGGATTGTTGGAAAAAATAGCTAAAAATGGCATAAAATGGCATGTTAAGTGGCTATTTTGTGGTACAATTATCAGTGGGGTCCACTTCCAATTTGGGTTGGGTTAAAGTGGATTCGGATTCTTCGTAGTGAGACGAAGAGATCGATATATTGTACGCTCAAAACGGATAATGGGTGAATGAGATATTGATTCTCAAAGTAGACCCATTTGAGTTGGAAAATGAAGGGAAAAAGTGAGCTTTTGTCCCACATTGCTTTGGAATGAAGATTTTCCCCCCTTATATACAAGAGCTCTTTTGAAGCTTGTAGAATTGTATAGCATAGAGGCTCTCTCGTTCGGGGGGGGGGTGCAAATCAAATTCCAACTAGCAGAGATTGAAAAAGGCTTGATTGAAGCCCGAGCTCGTGTGCGCGGGCACCTGGGGGCACGAATGTCGTCCGGAAATTGGCTGGCCTGACTGTTGAGGGGATTGAATTAATTGTCTATTAATTCCAATTTTTGAATTCTGAATTCAATTCCCAGGTAGTGGCCTGCTGTTATAGCTGTTGGAAGGCAGCTTTAATGTCATTTTTAATTGCCATAATAAAGGCTATTGGCTCCTTCAACCCTATATAAGAGAGGGTAGAGGCAGTACAGTTTTACACACAGTGAGAACAGAAAGATCACTGCACGAAACTTTTGTTTTCCAACCTCAAAATTCTGCTTCTACTCCTCTTCTTAGCCATACTGTGTTCCTTGTTCATAACTGGGAAGCCTAGGCCACAACGCTCCTAGCATCTTTGGGAGGTGGCAAATAAGGTTTTAAGGAAAGAGTGCTCACTTGACTCTTGCAAAAATCCAACACCAAACACTAGCCAAATTTCTTCATCTTTTCTTCCCTTCTTTCCAGAAAATAATAATCTTATTTTTTATTATTATTTGTGTTTTCTACCAACGGTACCAACATAGACCCCTGACATTCCAACTGAGTATATTCATTTCAAACGATGAGAGAAAGAGACTCTGGCAATTTTTCACGCTGCCAGGCGGGTTGTGACAGCCGGAACCTGAGTTGAATAGTCCTTTCGAGGCCTACTTTTTTTCTTAGTGATAGTGACAAAATTGTCTTGTTTGGATCCGCCTAGCTTTGAAGCAAAAGCTTTGCTAGCTTCCTTCCAGGACACAAGGAGGGATTGAGTGAAAGGCATTGCATTCTGTAGATCGTCACCATCCGATAAGTGGTCGGGTAGGGACTCTGCCTGGGAGGTGTGAACCACCCCTTGGTCGTGAATAATATTAGTGCCTAGAGAAGCATTGGCATCTGGAATAACCAGCGGCGCTGTAGAGCTTTCAGATTCCGGCTGGCGGTCTGCCTGGATTGGAGGCACTTCAGCAGTTGCGGGGTGGGCAGCTAGACGCCATCTCTTCCTAGGTGGAAAAATTAGAGGCCTGGGCCGTTGATCATCAGCCCCAGAATCTTTCCTTATCTCCTGTTTTTTATTGTCGGTCCTTGCTTTGCAATCTGCCATGATGTAACCAAATTTTTGACATTCCTGGCAATAAGTTGGAACGAACCCATAGGTTACTTTCTATGTGAAACCGCCAAATGAACCATTGTTTATCCAAAGCTAATGCATGAGGTCGGCGCTAATGTCCAATTCAACACAAACCCTTGCAACCGAAGGCCGGTTATGCAGCAAGGTAGAGCTATCCACCTTCAGAGGCGATCCAATTAGATTTGCGATGGAAAAAATGGCTCGTTTGTCTTGTAGATGAGCCGGCAACCCCTCAAAGGCAATCCAGACCGGCACAATCCGTGTTTCAAAATCCGGCCTAAAGTCCGGTGTCCATTTGAAAACACGCATGAGGGCGCCATTGATAGACCACGATTTCCGGAGCCAACACCGTTGAAAGTCGGCCTCATGATCGATGTTCAACAAGATATGGCGTTGGTCCAGCAATCCCAGCGAGAATGCACCCCCAAACCAATCAAGTCGAAGGCCTTTCTGATCTCTGCCATTGGAGGGCGGCTTTTCGCAAATTTTCCGACTAGCGCAAAACGAAATTTGTGCGAGAAGCTTTGGACGTCCTCATCAGATAAGGAAACCGCAGGCATTCCTTTGAACCTCTCCAGAGGACGGAGGAGAGAAGGCGAGGCAGCAGATGAGAGAATGTCCACGAAGGTGGGGGAGGGGGCGCGGCGGCCCTCGGAGGCGCCGTCATAGGGAGGCAAACAGAAGCGGAAGCACAACACTATTTGCGGAGTGTTTTCTAACTAACTCTCGGCGTTTTCCATCCCCCCACATTGCTTTAATTATAAGAAATCTTATACCATCTGATAAGCAACACCACGTACTCTTCTTCAAATCCTTTAGAGATGATTCTTAGACAATTGATCTATGCGATCCCTAAAGAATAACTCTTACTCGGTGGAACCAATTCATCATTATGCACCATCTCATGCTAGGTCATAGTCAACATGCCTTTCTCATCTACATCAAATTGAATAAATGCATCACAACATTATATGTTCGAACTAACCTCATCTTTTGACTAACAACCCTTTCCTGCATTTATTTAATTCCAGCCTTTGGACACTAAAACTTCTTCATCTTTTTTGTTTCTGTAACACCATTATATCTTTAATTGACTCTCCTCACACTAAAACCTAATTTACAGACGTAGTCATTATACATATCGTGTGCATCATCCACATAACTCATTGACAACCATAACAAATAATCCTGATCATCTACAAAACACACAAGTTTAAATAAAATAGAGATTGAATCATGTATACAATGAGATCATATTTCTAATTAAGTAGAGGTGGATACTAGTATGCTGAATAAATTTAGCAATGCTCTAAATAAAAATAAAGTCTTCAATGTATCTAGCTAAACTACACAATCTAAGTGCATAAGAATCATTATATTTTACACCATTTTATACTAGACACCTATTTTATACCCCATAGATACATAAATTCATAAAACTAGACACATAAACTCATGATAACACAAGGTACATAAACATTATGTATCTTTACTCAACCATCACTGTATTAGGTACAGAAGTCATGACCTTAAAGCACATAATTTCATAACATAAAACACATAAACTCAAGAAATAATACACATAAACATGTTGTGTGTGTCATGCTCTTAAGGCACATAAATTCATAATACAAGACACTTAAAAGACCATAATACGAGACACATAACTCAAGCTACTCCACTCGATCTACATAAAAACCCTATTCAAAAATACACATTATCTCGTCTAGCAATTCAATCATAATAACTCAATTATAATTAAACAATATATCATAGAAACCGTTATTAGGTAAGTAATCACAGCATCTCGAATGGAAATTTAATCACATTAAACGCAAATATTCAAGCAACTGGCCAAAAAATAAATAAGAAACACGAAAATAATCTTGTCTAACACTTCCAAATCTTGCTAAGCAATGAACTCGTCCATATCTAGCACAGATCCTGCTAGTAAATCCACAAAGACCAAATCCAAATTAGATTTTTGGAAAAACGAGACACCATGAACATTACAAGAGAAAATCTAAAAAAATGAAACTACTAAAGAAACTGTTGAAAACAAAAAAAGTGGGGACAACTATAAACCATTATAATCTAAGCCACAAAACGACGTCATTTTGATCTAGGGTCTATAAAATTATGTGGACATTGGTTCACGATATAATTTGTCGCACTAATCTTGGGGGACATGGTAGTAAGATGACATAAGCACAACTAGAAAATTTGATCCATTGTGGTTGGGCCTAGTGCCCTAGTTAGCCATTAGAGGCACATTCTACCCAGGACCAGGGTCCAGTTTGCACTTTGGACCCTAGTCCAAAATGATATTCAAATTATGCGTCTGTAGTTAACCTATTATGTGCATGCAGTTCACTTATTATTTGTCTGTAAATAAATTGAAAGCACATAATATATTAAATACAAGTATAAAATATGTCGTCAACATTTTATGTGCCTATAGCTAACCTATTATGTATCCGTAGTTAAATATTATGTACGTTCAATTTATTTATAGGTGCACAATTTAATAACTAAAAACACATAATGTGTTAACTGCAAATGTATAATTTTTTGGACCAAGTTCACATTGTAAGGCATACCCTAAACTACTCCAAACCCTACTAATATAACACAAAATCCCTACCATAATGGAAATCCAATTAGATAATTAATTAAAATGAACTAAAATTTTGATCCAACAAATCTTAAGCGGGTATTATGTAATTCGAAATAATCTTCAATAATTAAGCATTTTTACAACACTGACTCTATTATAATATACTATCTGTTCATAAATACTTTCTCAACCTACGAAAGCACAAAGGGTCAATATCGCCCCCCACTGAGTCTCAAACCCATGACCTCCCAATTGGGTGACCCACTTGGTGCCACTAAACCACAAGGTCATTGGTCTTAAATGACCCAACAAAAATCAAACAAACCTACGGTTGGAACTAACTACGGAAGAGTTGTGCCACCACAACTCCCATGTGAATTGGGACTTGTTTGATGATCCATATAGACAAAGATAATCCATAGTAGCCACCTTTGCTTCCTCACTCCCTACCACAAATGGAGCATGAAAGAACATATTGGAGCAATTTATACTCCTCCTTTCTAGGACCCAGGTGTAAAGGAGATTGGTAGTGCACTTGGGACATTGGTCTAAAGGAGATTGCTAGTGCACTTGGGACATTGTAAAAGCCATTGCTCCATCAATTTATGTATCTATCGGCTTTGTGGGTCGCTATTACCTTAAGAAAGGATGAGCATAAATTAATCCAATATGTTCTTTCACGCTCCATTTGTGGTAGGGAGTGAGGAAGCAAGGTGTCTACTATGGATTATCTTTGTCTATATGGGATTATCAAACAAGTCCCAATTCACATGGGAGTTGTGGTAGTGCATCTCTTCCGTAGTCATTTCCAACCGCTGTTCCCTTTGATTTTTGTTGGGTTATTTAAGACCAATGACCTTGTGGTCTAGTGGCACTAAGTGAGTCTCCCAATTGGGAGGTCATGGGTTTGATCTTTAGTGAGGTATCCGAACTTGGGTTTTTATTGTGCTCTATTATCGCTTTGATACTTTTAGTTGGATTACGAATTTTAACTTTGCTTCTCGATTCTTTTTAGGGACTTTGTTGCGAATGTCTACTTGTTTTATGTGCTACACAAGATCAAGGATATATGGACATCTCCACAAAACTTGCTAATGGTGATTCGGCTTTGGTAGCTTACAACAAGGATTTTGACACCTCTACGCGTCTACTATTGTATGATTTTGAAAAGACTGGCAGTTTATGATTTGCTAGAAATAGTGTCTAATTCTTATGAAGTTTGTTACATAAAAACAAGATAACATGCCAAAAAGAATGATGGTCAAAATGCACCAAAAAGCTGTTTTGATGCAATTACTGCACAGAACATTATGCTTATATTCTTGAGAATGAAATTTTTTAAGGGTCTTCAGGAGGATAATGTAGAAACATTTGAAGATCAGATGGTGAACAGTATAGTTAGAATCAGTTCTAAATTGAACTCTAACTCAACGAAACATTTATACCAGCTTCACCAAGTTACAGGCCAAAGGTATTGCTGCCTAGTGTTTCGTCCTGCAATTCCGTATATATCCTTCTGTTTCTTTTAGAACAAACACCATCTCTAGCAAATATAACATGTCAGGGTTTTTAGACCATCAAACAATAGACTCGTAGAGGCGTCAAAATCCTTGTTGTAAGCTAGCAAAAACAAAGCACCATTAACAACATTTGTGGTGATGTTCATGTATCCTTGTTCCTCAGTGTATATCAGAAAAGAAGTAGACATCTGCAACAAAGTCCACAAATGAAATAACAAGCAAATTTCAAATCAATAGTCCAACTAATTAAAAATATCAATGGAACAATATAGCACAACCAAACATTTCTAAATAACCAAACAATGAATCAAAGTCTAGAAAGGATATTCTAGAGTCGTTCACCGAGAAAAACAAAGTAATAGATAAACTAAAACATTATAGCAAAACTAATGACACTCTAAATAAATAAATAAAAACTCATTTTCAGGTAATGATGAACAATGAAATTTTAGACATATACTTATTCAAAAAAACTCTATAAAAAAAAATATCACAGACATATACACTTAATATATATTAAATATGAAAGAGATCATATTCTATAATGATGAATCTGTAATCCCACATAAAATCTAGCTTTAAAAAAAATCTTATATATAACCAAATATAAAATAAAAGGCAAAAAATTGAAACAACAAAGGAATCAATATTTGGAAAGGTATATATTTCCAAAGTGGCTCACCAAGAGAAAGGAACTAATCGATTAACATAAACATTATAGCAAAATCATATCGATCTTTATAAAAACACTCTCATTTTGACAAACGGACAAAAAATCTCAGCCATTTCCTCAGAAAGTCTAGTTTTAAAAAAATCATACATATACTCAGATCTGACAAAACTACAAGTAAAAATTCAAAACATATAGATAATTAATTAAAGTCTAGAAAAGTAATTTTAAAGTGTCTCACCAAGAGAAACAAAGTAAAAAAAATATTGATGGACTGATGAACAATGAAATCTAAAAAATATAATTCCTCAAAAAAATATCAGACATATATACTAAATATACATTGGACATGAGAGAGATGAAACATAAGACCTAATTCTATGCAATTCACAAAATAAAAGAGAGATAGAGATAGATAGAGAGAGAAAATAACTACCATGCCTTATATGTAATCAAAGCTTTAAAAAAATGAAACTGAGAACAAATTACTAGAACGGTATTCTTGATATTTCTCACGAGAGATAAAAAAAAAAATCAAAGAAAGCATCAATGGATTAAATGGAAAACATGCAAAAGTTCAATCTTAGAATTTACAAGACACGGATCATTACAAAAATAAAGGTTGTCTCACTATTTGAGATTGTAAAACAGCTGATGTGTTGGATTGTGAAGTTTAGCCAATGTTATATAGGCTAGAAAATCTGTTGAATGATGTTATGCCTTACGTGACATTTTCCTATATGGAAATTCTCAACAATTAAATTTGTTTTCATTGGAGAAATATTTCCATCCATAAATTTATGAAAACATTATAAAATATTTAAAACTGATTTCTCTAATTTTAGAAAATTTAAAAATACTTTTTCTAATAATAATAAGAATTTGATAAACAATTAATTTTTATGCATAAATGAAGAAAAAAAATTTATAAATACGCACTTATATTTTATATATTTGTACTTTTCTACGTGTTTCGTATCCTAGGATTATTGTCTTCCTTTCCCTTTTCCATGAAATTTAGACTGGCATTCCTCAATTGCTTTGACCCTTTCAATCACTTTTCTAGCGATTCTAGCAATTAAACATAAATGAAAAAGCACGTGGATCTTAAATGAAAGAAATAACATAAGGTTCCTACTTAATTTTATTTTAATTATGAAATTGGACTAGCTCCAGGACTACTCCAGAAAGAATAAATAAAATAAAATAGAAAGCAATAAAGGAACCGTGCACCAGGAAATGTTCATGCAGTTCGGAGCCTCACTCCTATGTCTGCGGGGCTACTCACATCAACCTAAATCCACTATAATAAACAGGAGTACAAATGGAGAACTTAATTACACACTATTATATAACCTATAACTACTCCAGAACTGTAAAGAAATGTATGAACTGTCTATTAGTCTTTGTTGTTCATTAGAAGATGTACACCCCTATATATACATACTATAAGGTACAGAGAAAGGAAATAGAATCAATAAGAATAATAATAATGAAACTAAGATTACAAGAGAAAATATTTGCTAGAAGAAATATGTGATTTATGTGATTTCTTGTGATTTCTGTGATTTCTTTCCTTAACACCCCCCCCCCCCCCCCTCAAGTTGGAGCATGTAACAGAGAGATGCCCAACTTGGGAATAAGAGACTCCATGCGTGTCTTGCCCAACGCCTTTGTATGAATATCAGCCAACTGTTGTGTCGTAGACACATGCTTCGTTTGTCACACCTTGTAATAGCTCATCACGAACAAAGTGACACTCAACCTCGATGTGCTTTGTTCGTTTGTGGAAGACTGGATTCGCTGCAATGTGAAGAGCAGCGGTACTGTCACAACGAATCTACATAGGAGCCGTATGGTGTATCCCAAGAGAACGAAGAAGACCTTTTAACCACTTCAATTCACATGTCACTGCGGCCAAAGCTCGGTATTCAGCTTCGGTTGAGGAGCGTGCAACTGTGGTTTGTTTCTTTGTTTTCCAAGAGATGGGAGAGTCGCCTAGCTGAACGAACAATCCGGTCAATGATCGTCGAGTCAAAGGGCAAGCTGCCCAATCTGAATCGCACTAGCCAGTTAATTGCAGAGTATTTTTAGCGGATAGATAAACACCTTGACCGGGACTTCCTTTTAGATAGCGCACTACTCCAAGCGCTGCTTTCCAATGATCATCACGGGGATCCTTCATGAATTGAGCCAGAGTATGGACTGCATAGGCTAACTCTGGCCTGGTGATTGACAAATAAACTTGACGCCCCACTAGGCGACGGTATGGTTCGGGATCATCGAGAAGTGTGGCTTTAGATAAAGCAAGACGATGATTGGTTTCCATAGGAGTACCCAGTGGTCGAGCACCTAGTAGACCTGTCTCAGAAATGATATCAAGGGCGTATTTTCTTTGACGCAAGAAAATACCAGAAGAATTCCGAGCTACCTCTATACCAAGAAAGTATTTTAAAGTACCAAGATCCTTCATATGAAAACAAGAGGCCAAGTAGGATTTAAACTTGGCAATCATAACTGTGTTATCTCCCGAAATAACAAGACCATCAACATACACCAAAACATGTACCACACCATGATCACTGCACAACGAGAACAACGAATAATCAGATGTGGACTGTGTGAAAACATACCTTTTCAGAGCACCTGACAATTGTGCAAACCAGCACCGTGGGGCTTGTCTTAGCCCATAAAGAGACTTCTTGAGTTTGCACACCACGTTGGACTGTGACGGTGCGAACCCCGGTGGAAGCCTCATGTAAACTTCCTCATCTAAGTCGCCATGAAGGAACGCATTATGTACGTCCATTTGATGTAGCTCCCATGAACGCATTGCAGCCACAGCTAAAAGAGTGCAAACAGTCGTTAACTTTACTACCAGGGCAAAGGTCTCATTGTAGTCAAGACCTTCAACCTGATGATTGCTGAATATCACCAGTCGTGCCTTGTAGCGCTCAATGCAACCATCAAATTTTCTTTTTATTTTGTAGACCCACTTACTCCCAAGTGGCTTCTTGTGTCTGGGAGCAGGTACAAGTGTCCATGTGTCATTCTTCTCCAAAGCATCAATTTCCGCAAGCATAGCCTTAATCCATGGTTCACACTGAATTGCTTGACGAAAATTTCTGGGCTCTACTTCGGTATCAAGAGATGCAAGATAACATTTATGAGTCGAGGAAAACTTGTCATACCCAATATAGGTAGTGATGGGATACTTGCACAACGTGCCAGGCGCTCTAATGACTGTGTATGTTACATAATCTGCAAGGCGAACACTAGGAGTACGCGTTCACCGTCCTCAACCCTGTGCATCAGGGTCAGCAACTTGATCAAGGCTCGGATCAACTAGAACAGGGATTGGAACCTCCGAGGTTGCCATCCCATCTCTGCCGGCAGCAGTTCCGCCCACCTCCGAGACTACTACCTCGTCTCTGCCGGTAGTAGTACCGCTCACGGGCAGGTCGTTGGTCTGGGTGGCTGGTTCGGCGGGTATCCTGGCACCGGGGACAGGCCGAACACTATCCACGCACTCCTCCTCCTCTTTGGGGATGAGGTTGTCCTGGCTAGGAGGTGGCGACTCCGAGTCTGCTTCAGTTTCCTGCGAAAAGGGGAACACATTCTCCGAGAAAATAACATCTCGTGAAACAATAATTTTCCCTATGTCTGGACAATAAACACGCCACCCTTTCTGGCTAGGAGGATAGCCAAGAAATATTCCAGGAATACTCCGTTCAGCAAATTTGTCTCCATGTCGCTTCTGATTATGCACAAAACATCTACAACCAAAAACACGAATGTGAGATAAAGGTGGAACCCGTCCATAAATTTTATCAAACGGAGCAACCCTCCCTAGCAAAGAAGAAGGAGTCCGGTTGATGAGATATGCCGCTGTTTGAACACACTCGCCCCAGAACTTTATAGGTAGAGAAGCCTGAAATCAGAGTGCCCGCGCCACATTGAGGATGTGACGGTGTTTTCGTTCAACCGTTCCATTTTGTTGAGGCGTGGAAACACAAGATGTTTCATATATGATGCCGTGTGTACGGAAGTTTCCTTTCAACCCTTCAAACTCTGTCCCATTATCACTCCGAACACACTTGACATATTTTTCAAATTGACGGGTCACCATAGCACGAAATTGTTGGAAAATAGGGACCACATCGCATTTTGACTGCAACAAATATACCCAAACTCCGCGAGAATGATCATCGATGATTGTCAAAAAAAATGTAGACCCATTCAGACTTGGTGTTTTATACGGCCCCCATAAATCACAATGCACCATGTCAAAAATGCCACTAGAATTATGAATGCTAATAGGAAAGCTAGCAGGTGATTGTTTAGCGCGTACACAAATCTCACAACAATTATTAGCTAAACAATTGTTCTTAATAGAGCCTGCTAAAGGGACAGAAGACAAAACACAAGATGAGCGGTGTCCAAGACATTTATGCCATAAATCAAAACCATGTAAAGAAATGTATGAACTATCTATTATTCTCTGTTGTTCATTAGAAGATGTACACCCCTATATATACAAACTATAAGGTACAGAGAAAGGAAATAGAATCAATAAGAATAATAATAATGAAACCAAGATTACAAGAGAAAATATTTGCTAGAATAAATATGTGATTTATGTGATTTCTTGTGATTTCTGTGATTTCTTTCCTTAACAAGAACCTACTCCAGCGGATTCGATGTGCAGGCGATCTTCTTCACTTCATGATCTCGTTAGGACACCTTCTTCACACGTAGCAATACTATAGATAATCAGAGTTAATAGCTGAAGCATCTCAGTGTATAGGCCAGTTAAAGTGCGCATAGAAATGCTAGACAAAGTAGCATTTTATAGAGGTAATGACATGCTTCTTCGACCCAACAACATGCAGCCCTTCTAGTATATATGTATATATAGTACAAGTTCTAGTATTAGTATAATGAAACAAATGAATGATAACAAGGAGTGTGATAGATTAGTTGGTAAAGTATGTGTTTGTTTATAGTGAATATGTAGATGGCTTAGAGGTTGAATCCTTTGGTTGGCATGATTACAATTTTACAATTTCTCTTGGCTTCAACACAATCACATTGTTAATAGATTTTTTAATATTTAATAAAACACACACACACACACACACACACACAAACACAAATTAAAAATGAGATGTGTAATTTATAATGTGTTCTGTATTCGAATTATTTATGTTTCATATTTTGTTATGAATATTTTTAGTAAAATTTTTATGTGTTTTATTTTTAGCCCATATCCGATCCAATAATATTTATACCTATATTTTTTGGGTAATTTATTTGTTTTTAAAAAATTATCTCTTTATCAAGACTATGTGGTTTAATGGTACCTGGGTTGGACTTTCTATTTGGAAGGTTATGTGTTTGAGCCTCAGTGGAGGTGTTTTTGGTTCTTTGCGTTTCACTTTTGTTTTAATGTTTCGCCTTCACTCGAAAAAATTAATGGATCTGTTGCTGCTTCTTCACCCCCTCTCAACAAAATTTATGGCTCCGTCCCTGCCACTACCACCACGCATGCACACATTTGTTTGACTTGATTTAATTAATAATAATATTATTATAATAATGTTTGATAATATTTAACTTATACAAGGCTATATAGGTGTCACATATTTAAGTTCTTTATATCTATTTTGTGATACTTAGAATCGAGTAGTTAATAAAGGAAAAATTTATACCAACAAAATTAATTTGCATAAAACTTGCACAAGAGTGGAGGTTTTTTACCTATAATGTATCACTCACTAACCTATCAAGCACAAGAAAATACCACTTTCAACTTGGTTTTTATTGTGCCGTATTGTTTCTTTGATATTTTTAGTTGGACTACTAATATTAACTTTGGTTCTTGTTTATAATGAGATTATCACTTGTATGTGTTGTTTATTTGTATTTTGTAATATTTTATTAGTATCTGACCAATAGTTAACAAAACAAAAATTTCTACCATAAAAATTAATAAGCAACGTAGTATCACTACTGAAAATTATGAAATTTCCGACCACCTGAAAGTTATCTTAAATAAAGTTAATACCAAAAAGTGGACGGAAATAGCAACAAAGGTTTTTCTAGATACCAAAAGTGGTCGGAACAAGGCTTTCAACTTGATTTAAGATCACTTTCGGGTGGTCGGAAATTTCATAATATCCAGTAGTGTATTCAAATGAGATAATTTTATGATACTTGCATTTGAAGAAAGAAAAAAAATAAACAACAAAAATATATAATACAACAATAAATACTATTTTTTTTTTGTAAATACTACTGACTCTATTACATTCTAATATTTGTGCATTTATACTTTCTCAAACTATTGAGAAAGCACAAAGAGTCAACATCGCCTCCGACCTCCCATATGGGAAAGCCACTCATGCCATCTAAGCGCAAAGTGCTTACATCAAATACTAATTAAATATGCATGCTATTACTATTATTAGTCAATGTTATATTAAATTTATGCCTCAATACGAATAAATATTATCAATTTACTATATATAATTTTAAGAATTAATATGAAAGTAATTCATATATTAAAAGTAATTTAATTAAGACATACATAAAAATATACAACAATTATAAAAGAATGACCATATCTACATTTACAAATCTACAAATCTAATAAGAGCCAATAAAGTAGGCCATTAACCAAACAAAAAAATGTTGGGTAATTATTTGTTGAAATGAATGGTTCATATTATTTTGATTTTAGTATTTTTTTTATTTTCCTTATTTACCATCTATTATATTATTTTCTTCCCTTAAATAACTCAATATTTCGTTAGAATAAACTTTAGTTACGAAATATTTCGTTAACTATTTATTATTTTTAACTTACTTATTAATTTCTATAAGACAGTTCTTAAGTTCGAACCTCATCCCAATTAGAGTTGGCATAATTGTTAAACATATACTACAAATATGTTAACAAATACAATATAAAATTTAACATAATTATTTTTTTATCGGACAAAATTGTTCTTAAATCATTGTGCGCGATCTAACTACAAAGTTGTTGATAAGATATACAATTACACCTAGACTCTAAAACGGTAGGACCATTTTCCAAAGAAGTTGACAATGTTGACATCCCACTGACTCTAATTGAATAATTTTACACATCATTCTTTGAATAAAACTTCTGAAAATAATTTGTAAGTTAATTTTTTATTTTATATCATTATAACTATATCCATTGTAACCATATATTTCAAATTATTTATTAACATCCTCTAGTGACGGACCTAGGATTTACTTTGAGTGGGGGCAAAAAAGCAAATTTACTTTGAGTGGGGGCGAAAAAGCAAAGGTAAAATGAATTAAAAAAAATGATCTAATACAATGTTCAAATACAAATTATCAAATATGAATAAAATTGTTAAACAACTATGCCAACATTTTATATCATTATAACTATATACATATATTTATTTATTTATTTATTTACCAAGTTGGAAACATTTTTTTAGTGACAATTATAATTAATCTCTCATATATTATATTGCATTTACAACTTTGAGTTATTGATTTAAATAAATAAATTCAACATTCAATTAAATTACCTATGCATGAACATCTATCTCTTATATAATTTTGCATTAATATACTTTGAATTATTTATTTGAAAATAATCATTGAGCATTATCGCATTCACGCAATGCGCGTGAAAAAAAATAGTTTGGTATATATATGTGGAGATTTCAATTGAGAACGTGATCCCATGTAAAAACAGAAGACTAGCCTAATCCATCCATTTGGGTAGACTAACGGTTGAGTATTTGTAAATAATATATGAAAAGGGATTGGGTAAATTTTATAAATATTTTAAACTTAAAAGTTTTTCATAATTATAAAATTCACCTACGTTTTTTTTTTAATAAAATCCTAAACTGTTGATAAATCTAGATGGTCGGTCGAAATTAGTCTTCACTTTTATGGAGTTATTACATGCTTCTTAGTGATTGGATTAAATGTTAAGAAAAGAAAGAATATAAGTCGTTCAATGTTGCCAATAATCGGTTATATATGAAGCTAGTAGGGCGAATGAAAGAAAATAGAATTACATTAGGAATTGTTATGAAACTGATGTGTATCATCATGTAAATCTTGTATAATTATACACATATACGATACAACACCGCTCAAAATCATACAGAGAAGGAGAGAAAGCAATAGAAACTGAAATATGCTGGAACTCCCAAAAAACCACCACGTTATTGATCATTGTATCATATACATATATATACAAGGTAACTATTACACTTGCATTATAAATAACTAAGATGGTGGGATAATTATGGGGAAAGATAATTGGACAGTGGGGATAATGGTCATGAGAAATAATAAATATTTACATCAATTCCCCTTGGCCATGATCTATCCATAATCATGCCTCGTTAAAAATTTCACTAAGAAAACCTAGTGGGAAAAACCTAGTTAAGGAAAAGAGTACATGATGTATGTAACATCAATTTACATATATCATGTGTTGCACCAGTTGCCTCATTAAAACCATAGCTTAAGAAAACTCAGTACGAAAAAAACGTAGCTAAGGGAAAAAGAGTACAACCATAAACCTTCAGAGCATAATCTTCAGTATTTCAAGAGTCTTCTAGACTATCCATTTATGTACAACTAAAGGTTGTCGCTCCCCCTAAGACAACAATCTTCCAAGCAGATACAACAAAATTTTCTGAACATATCTCTTAAATGTGGATGTAGACAGGGAGTTAGTGAACAAATATACTAGATTGTCACTAGAGCTATGAGCAAAAATTCTTTGTAATCACTACAACATAAATCACCTACAACGTCGCACATATAAAGTCAGTTTTTTACAAAACCGATGTCAAAACAATAACTAAATTTATAATTTTTGTAACAAGACTTTTAATGTCAGTTATTTTTGAAAAACTGATGTCGTAATTCAATTTAACTAAATACAAAAATTAACATCGTATAGTATTTTTTAAAATTTTTAGATTTAGGTTACGACGTCGTAACCAATTTATTTTTTAAAAAATAATATCAATACGACGTGGGTTGTGGTATAACTGACGTCGTATAGTATACATATTTTTTATTTTGTTATTTTTTTTTAATTTAGGATATGACGTCGGTTCGTCATTGAACCGACGTCATAACATGTTTTGTTTTTTTTTTTAAAAAAAAATCTTAATACCTATACGACGGTTTTGGTGTAACCGACGTCATATAGGTGTATTTGTTTGTTTTTTTAAAAAAAATATAAGATACGACGTCGGTTCGTCATCGAACTGTCGTCGTAACTATTGTAAACAAGGGGCGGAGGTACGTGGGGGCTATGGGGGGCCTTGGCCCCCACCCCACACCCCACTTCACCCTAACCTAAATAATGTAATATATATTTAAATATATATTATTATATTACAAATAAAAATTCTCTTTTAACCCCCTCAAATTTTCTTTTAAAATTTTTTACTATGTATTTATTAAATATAAACCTAAAACATATATTGAAGTTCAAATTCACCAAACACAAAGAAATAAATCAAATAATTAATTAATTAGTTAGTTATTATGTATTTTTATTATTTATTTACACTTTTAAAATGTATATTTGCTAATTCAAGATTAGTTTTGAAATTAGGAAAACTAATGTTAATATTCATTTTTTAATTCGTGATTTTGAGTTTCGTCCCCATTCTTCAAATTTTGGTAATTACTAAAATAAAGGAAAAATCAACCATTTGGTCCCTCAATTGTTGGCGAACTGTCAATGTAGTCCCTCAATTCCATATTCATCATTTTGGTCCTCGAAATCAATTAACTTGGGTCTAATAAATCCTTACAGCCGTATTCCGTCATTTTGCAGGTGAGAGGTCTGATTTACCATGTGAATTTTTCTCTATTCTCATGTTCAACACTTTCTTACCATTGTCGAACATTGGGTGGCGGCGGAGCAGTTTCCGACAGCGGCTACGTCGCCGGAGATCGCGAAATCAGCGGCAGTGTCAATGAGGTCTCCAGAAGCTTCAATTGATGATCAGATGGGGGATTTGTTTTCAGATTGTGTCCGCTTTCTAGAAATCACATTCAAATGATATAATAGTAGGACACTTGCAAAAAAAAAAAAAAAAATTAAATAAAAAAAATGTATATAATACAACACCAAATACTAATTGAATATGCCTGCTATTACTATTAGTCAATGTTATATTAAATTTATGCCTCAATACGAACAAATATTATCAATTTACTATATATAATTTTATTTAAGAATTTATAAGAAAGTAATTCATAATTTTGGAACTTCATATTCACAATTATTAAACTCTATATTCACAATTACAGAACTCTATGTTCATAATTATAAAATTCCATATTCATAAATTTTGAACACTATATTTACAATTATGACAGTTTTGAAACCGGGTCCACCTTGCAAGGTGGATACGATTCCACAACATAATTTGTCATCACCAGACTATGCGTCAAAAGATACTGAACATTTAATGGACCCTAAAATCCAAATAATTTAGAGTTACTTCCATTTTTGGTCCTAGATTTATGGATGACAGTAAACTTTTAGTCCTTTTTTATCAGGTCTTCCATTTTTAGTCCTAGTATTATTGTGACATGACCAATTTTGGTCTTTTATAAAAAAAATAATTGTTGAAATTTCATTAAATACAAAGGCATCTCGCTCTTCAATTATGAATTTAAAAAAAAAAAAAAACAAACATAAAAAATATAATGGGTGAACACGCTTTGTATTAAAAAGATCAAAATGCCCTTCAATTTAACAAAATTTTACCGATTTTGTTGATAGAGGACCAAAATTAATTGGTCATGTCACAATAATACTATGACCAAAAGGAGATGTTTTGATAAAAAATAATTAGAAAATAACAATATTTATTATATTTTAAAATTTAAATAATTACTTGATGGGCCAACTTCGACAAAATATCTCAGTAAGACGATTACTTCAATTGGGATAGCATTTATTGTAATTATTAATTATATTATAAAATTTAAATAGTTACTTAGTAGGTCAACTTCAACAAAATATCTATGAAAGACGAGAATATTTTCAATAAGCTATTTTCTTAGTGTTTTTAAAAGAATTTTTTAAATTAGAATTTGATAAATAATTAATATTGATGAATAAATGAGGAAAAATATTTGAAAATGTACACTTATATTTTTTTTATATGTACTTTTCTCACGCATTTTGTATCATAGGACTATTGTTCTCGTTCCCATTTCCTTTCAACCTAGACTGGCACTTCTCAATTGTTTTGCCACTTTCGATCACTTTTATTGGAATTTTAACAATAAAACACACACACACACACACACACACACACACACACACACACACACACACACACACATATATATATATATATATATATATATATATATATATATTTATCCATGTAATCTTTATCATTAAAGAAATGTATAATATGATTATAACTTACATGTGTTGTATACTTGTATATTTCTAATTTGTAATATTCTATCAGTATCTAGTAGTTAATTAACAAAACAAAAATTTATATCTTAAAAATTGAAAGCAGACCAATTGCAAAAGGGGAAAGATATGTCCTCAACTTAATTAAGTATCACTCACCATCCTATTAACCATCACGTGACATTCTTTTAGTTTTTTTTTTTTAAATGCTAGCTGACATTAGCTTCTCAACTAGAGCACAAATAATGTTAAGCACTCAAATCAAAACCTAACTCCACAATAAAATCTTGTGTAAGAACGGGCAAAAGAGGCACAATTAATGTTAAGCATTCAAATCAAAATTCTAACCCCACAATAAAATCTAGTGTAACAACTCGCAAAAGAGGTAACATATAAGAATAAGATAATTTTATGAGATTTACACTTTGAAAAAGAAAAATAAGCAACAAAAAAAAAAAAAAAAGGATACAACATCAAATACAAATTAAATATGCATCCTATTACTATTTGATGGAATAATCACGGAGCCGGAGCGGAGCAAGATAATTCAGACCGAGTCGGACCCCGCGATACAGGACGAACCACCCCGGGTCGGCCCAACGAGTGTCGGCATGGGCCGACCTCCCCGAGCTCGGCCACGTGGGCTCGGCCTCGGCACCCTTTGGGCTCGGCCGAGCTCCGTGCTCGGCCAGGGGCCGGGTCCTCGCGTGGAGCGAGTCCCGCGGCGCGGGTTACGACTCCTCCCGCGGGCCCAGGGCCCGTTGTAAGCATTGAAAATTTAAATAATATCATCGGACCGTGGGGGATAATTGATCATTAAATTAATTACTTTTATTAGGTTAATTGGATTAAAATTTATTTAATTGGGTTAATTAAATGACCCATTAAATAATTAATTAGTTTAATTACTTAATTAAATGTAATTGAATGTTGGATTATTCGGCCCAAGTTGGTGGAATATATAATTGAGTCGGACCAGACTGGTTGGACGAATTGGGTTGCCTAATTAGCGAGTTTGACTTGGTCTTGCCCCATCAAAATTATATGTGGATTACATAATTTTGAGGAAATTGGATTATTTGATATTTTTTGAAATTTAATGAAATGATGAACTTGGACACAATGGTGTCCCGGTACATTCCTTAATTTAATTAAAGAAATTAAATTAAATAAGGAATTAAGAGTTGGTTGGAGATTTTCCCTCACCCTCACCACTATATATAGTGGTTTCATTTTCAAAGAATGAGGCTCTGGAAATCTGCATACTGAAGCTCAGCCGAAGTCTCGCCAGGATATTGTCTGGAACACGCCCGCAGTTGTACTGCGTATACCGCGCTGAGGAACACGCCACTTGAACACCGGAAGCCCTTCTTTGAAGATCAAGCTGCATATTAGCCCTTCATTGAGGAACAAGCTTCTAACTCCGGAGGTCCTTCAGCAAGGAACTACTCCAGTTCGGCATACTCCCGAACTCGGCATACTTTCAGTTCGGCCATACTCCCGAACTTGGCTACTTCCAGTTCAGCATACTCTGAACTCAGCACACTTCCAACAAGGAACTCGACATACTTCCAGTTCGGCCATACTCCCGAACTCGGCATACTTCAAGTTCAGCATACTCTGAACTCGGCACACTTCCGAATTGGCATATTCCAAATTTGGCACACTTCCAATAGCCATACCTGTAGTAGAGAATTAGAGGATTTCTCATATACAGAGATTGTACCCCTTCCCGTTTGATATATACTTGATACTACTTGTAATCGATACTTTGAAATTTGAATATATACAATTCAATTTTTTCGCGTTTACATATTTTAGCACTCCTAGTGGGATAGCTCTACCTCTTATCTCTCTGCTACTATTATATCTCTACCTGCGAATCAAATGGCATCAAACAATCCAATGTTCAGGAGGACATATGCCCAAGCTACTAAGTCCAAGTCTACGCCTGTAGCTAGCTCTGGCACTACCCAGAAAACGCAAGGTCCGCTGACAAGGAACCGCGCAAAGGATTTGGGGGTCCAAGTGCCTGAACCTCAGTCCATGGCACGACGGGTGGTTCGAAGGCTCGACAAGGCCCCTGCTGCCTCAAAGGCAATTGCTTTTGCTGGAAGTCCACCCTCACCCAAGGGAGCTACCGATGGTGGTAGTCCAACTTCTATGCAAGGGAACGCTAGTAGCGGGAGCACTTCCCCCGTAACTCCGCCACACCCATTATGGAAGGCTGCACCTGAGTGGTCGCATGTCTACAATGTCATGCCGGCCATGGCGACAAACATAGAGTCTATGGAGGAGCAATTAGCTAGAATTGCTAAGTCTCTGGAAGGAATGGCTGTCGCCCTCCAAAATCAAGAGAAACAGCTTAACACCCTCGATAATAGGGTAGGAAGCATCATGGAGGGACAAGGAAGTCGTGCTCCAGGAAAGCAACCTGAAGGGCAAGAAGAGGTTGGTCAGCAATCACCACCACCTCCTGTTAGCCATGTGGTAGGAGAAGCTGCTTCACACTTACCTGCAGTTGAGAAATCTATACCAGTCACTGAAGGTATGATATCGGTGCATCAGTTGAAGGACTACATAATGGGGGCTATCAACGGCAAGTTGGATGACGGCCAGCCCTCATATTCATATGCTAAACCCTACACACAAAGAATTGAGGAGTTGAAAATTCCATACGGCTATCAACCCCCTAAGTTCCAGCAATTCGATGGCAAGGGAAATCCCCGACAGCACATTGCCCACTTTGTGGAGACATGCAATGATGCAGGGACTTATGGCGATCTGTTGGTAAAGCTGTTTGTCCGTTCATTAAAGGGAACTGCGTTCGATTGGTACACTGACCTTGCGCCCGGCTGCATTAATAGCTGGCATGATATGGAACGTGAGTTCTTAACTCGTTTCTATAGCACAAGGAGAACGGTCAGCTTCTTGGAACTCACCACTACTCGCCAACGGAAGGGTGAACGTGCCGGTGCCTACATCGAAAGGTGGAGGGAACTATGCCTGAATTTCAAAGAAAAATATCTCAAAGTTCTGCAATTGAGATGTGAATCCAAGGCATGCACTTTGAACTCTCCTATATCCTACAAGGGATTAAGCCAAAGTTCTTTGAGGAGTTATCCAGTCGTGCTCATGATATGGAATTGAGCATCGAATCCAGCGGAGGGCTCAACATATTAAACTTGCCTAGCTCCTCCAATGCACCTGGAAAACAAGAAGTTATAAAGTGGAACAAACCTTTTCCAAAGCAGGAAAAGAAAGAAGTGATGAATGTGAAGGGTACTCCTATGACAGTCTTCACTAAGGCAATTGAAAGGCCTAGGTCAAGATCATTTTCTGGCCCGTCAACGGGTGGTAGAAGGCCGACAATTGAAGAAAGGCAGGAGAAGACTTATCCTTTCATGGATTCCGATGTATCTCCCATGTTTGATGAGCTACTCAAACTTAGGCTCATTGAGTTGCCTGAAATGAAATGTCCCGATGAAGCTACAAGAGTGGATGACCCAAACTACTGCAAGTACCACCGCCTTCTCGGTCACCCGATTGAGAAATGCTTTATCTTCAAAGATAGAGTTATGGCACTGGCCAGGGATGGAAAAATTGAGCTTGCTGATGCTAACGCGTGCTCAAATCAAATTTTGATTACACCTGGACGGTTCGCTCCTCTGTGTACTGAAAAGGAAGATGGGAAACAATGGAAACGTCCACTCCCCTTCATTGTTAAGCATGTTGCGGGTAAAAGTTCAGAACCACGGCAAAATGATAACACGTCTGGAGGAAAATGGGTGATTATCACTCATCGAAAAAAAAAGCTGAGCCTGGGAGACATCTTAAGCACACATCGAAAAGTTGGGTTGAGAAAACCTCAACAGGTGGCCATGCCCGCAGACCAAAGACGAAAGGGCATGTCAAGCAACCACGAGCACCATTTCCTTTGGCTCAATATATGCCAAAAGGATTTGATCTTCAAGGGGCAGGCACTTCTAGCTCCTGCCTAAATACAAACGACAAGCCAAAAATGGAGGTGAATGTTCATCTCCTAAACACATCGAGGATGAGGAAGTGTTAATGCATAAGGCTACTTCCTACTCCACGGAAATCACCTTCAAGGATGAAGACTTGTTACTTGGAGGCACGCCACACAATCGCTCATTATTTGTTGAAGGCTACACCCGTGGGCAAAAGCTCAAAAGAATTATGGTTGATCAAGGCTCAGCTGTCAACATCCTATCCCTCCGAGCTGTGAAGGACCTTGGTATATCTACATATGAGCTTGCCCCAAAGTCGTCTAATGATACAAGGCTTCAACCAGGGAGGGCAAAGAGCAATCGGCGTCATCAGACTTGACTTAAGAATTGGAAACCTAAGTTCAGGTGTCCCCTGCCATGTCATAGATCCAAGGACGTCTTATAATTTGTTACTTGGAAGGCCGTGGATACATGAAAATGGGGTGGTACCCTCGTCTTGGCATCAATGCCTCATGTTTGAAAGGAACGACGTAGTTGAAAAGGTTGTCGCCGATGAAAGCCCTTTCACAGAGGCTGAGTCTTACTTTGCAGACGCAAAGTTCTACATTAAAAGGCAAGTTATTGTTGAAGATGTTGAGGAAAGCAATGACGATCCACCTTCCCAGTCAAAGCCAAAGGGAAAACAAGTTGTAGAGGGAGATCAACACAACACGAAACTCATCTTAACGCTTGCAAAGATTGATACACTCAAAGCACATGCAGCAAAATCATCCGAAGAGAAATGTGGTGATAAAGTGGGCCAAATATTCCCCGCCAAACGTACCGAGGGTTTCGACCCTAACGCTTATAAGCTTCTGGCCAAGGTTGGCTATAACCCTAACGAGCCATAAAAGTTGGGAAAACTTATCCCAGAAGCCGGTGGTAAAGGCAAGGCAACTCACCAAGAACCTCAAACGCGCAAAGGGTTGGGCTATGTTCCCCCTAAACCAGTGTGAATTCTTATAAACAGGGCTGCAAGTAATTGTATCTCCGCGGAGGGAAGCGAGTATGACCCAAAGCTCACTCCTACCAATGATAATGGGCAAGACAAAAAGAAGTCAGTCTTCGACCGAATCGGTAAGGCGGACTCTCGACGCTCAGTCTTTGATAGACTGGGGTCAAGTCCTAAAGCCCTGAACAGAAAGTCAATGCATGGTCGACTTGGGGCTGTCTAAGTTATTAAAGACAGTGCCAATGTTCCTGCTGAAGTGGAACCTCCCAAAAGGCTCAGAAGCATGATTCCTTCTCGTATGAGACGAGAAACATATATTCACGTTTCATGTGGTGAAGTGTTGAAAGTCCAACCGAAGACCATTGTACACACTGGTGTACATAAAGAAGAGAATGAGGAAAGCGTAGGCTCAAGTGATGACGTACCACCAACCACTCAGGGAGAGGTGGCATCGTCGTTCCATATCACTTTGTGTGATGAAACCCCGATTGAGGGGTAAGATGCAGAAGATGCACCCCATGAGTTAGAAGAAGGGGTACGAGCCGCGGTGGATGAATTAAAAGAAGTTGATCTGGGAACTCCTGAAAATCCTCGTCCTATCTTCATTAGCGCACTCCTATCTGATGAAAATGAACAAATCTATGTCACATTGCTGAAAGAATATATTGATGTCTTTGCATGGACATACAAGGAGATGCCAGGGTTAGACCCAAAGGTAGCTGTGCACCGCTTAGCAGTGAAGAAGGGGCGTCGCCCGGTTAAGCAAGCTCAACGACGTTTCCGCCCCGAGCTCATTCCCTCGATTGAAACAAAAGTCAATAAGCTTATTGAAGCTGGCTTCATTCGTCAAGTTAAATATCCAACCTGGATATCGAGTATTGTGCCTGTGCGCAAGAAGAACGGCCAGATCCGCGTCTGCGTAGATTTTCGGGACCTCAATGTGGCATGCCCGAAAGATGACTTCCCGCTTCCTATCATGGAGTTAGTGATAGATGTCGTGACTGGGCATGAGATCCTGTCATTCATGGATGGATCCTTCGGTTACAACCAAATCCGCATGGCGCTGGAAGATGAAGACTTAATTGCATTCCGAACGCCGAAAGGCATCTACTGTTACAAAGTAATGCCCTTTGGTTTGAAAAATGCAGGTGCTACATACCAACGGGCTATGCAAACAATATTTGATGATATGCTGCACAAAATGGTCGAATGCTATGTAGACGACCTGGTTGTGAAGTCGAAATTGCGCACAAATCACTTGGTGCATTTAAGGCAAGTCTTCGACCGCCTACGAAAGTTTCAACTGAAAATGAACCCCCTGAAATGTGCTTTTGGGGTTGCTGCTGGAAAGTTTCTCAGGTTTACTGTTCGACACAGGGGCATCGAGAGCGAGCAAACAAAAATCGATGCCATAATGAAGATGCCTGAGCCGAGAAACCTTCATGAGCTTAAAAGCTTACAAGGGAAGTTGGCTTACATCCGAAGGTTCATATCAAACCTAGCGGGAAGATGTCAACCTTTTAGTCGATTGATGAAAAAGGGCATCCCATTCATATGGGAAGAGGCATGCAAGGACGCATTTGAGAGTATCAAGTCATACTTGATGAAGCTGCCTGTGCTAACCGCTCCTGTTCACGGTCGCTCACTAATCCTCTATATCTCCGCCCAAGATAGTTCTGTGGACGCCTTCCTTGCTCAGGAAAACAACAAGGGGAAGGAGAATGCCCTCTACTATCTTAGTAGAATGATGACCCCGAACGAGTTAAAGTACTCCCCAATTGAAAAGATATCTTTGGCACTCGTGTTCGCCATAAAAAAAACTTAAGAACTACTTTGAGGCTCATACCATCCGGCTTGTTTCCAAAGCGAACCCGGTGAAATATGTTATGGCGAAGGTCGTTCTTTCTGACCGCCTCGGAAGGTGGTACTTATTGTTTCAACAATTTGAAATTATATATGTGCCGCAAAAGTCTGTCAAGGGGCAAGCCTTGGCCTATTTCCTAGCAGACCACCCAATACCTGCTGAATGGGAGTTGTCTGACGATTTGCCTGATGAAGATGTGCTTGTCATTGAAGTCCTACCCCCATGGAAGATGTACTTTGATGGAGTTTCGCATAGAGAAGGGGCAGGTGTTGGAGTCGTCTTCGTCACTCCAGAAGGCGAGGTGTTGCCATATTCATTCACCTTGACCGAACAATGTTCAAACAACGTTGCTGAGTACCAAGCACTGATACTTGGGCTCGAGATAGCGGCTGACATGAAACAACTAAGAATTAACATTTATGGGGATTCAAAGTTGGTCATAAACCAAGTGTTGGGTCTATATGAAGTGAAAAAAGCGGAGTTAGTCCCATATAACAACTATGCAAAGATACTCATGCAATGGTTAGGGGACGTCACAATTGAACATGTACCGAGGAAAGAAAACAAGCAAGCTGACGCCTTAGCCGCATTGGCTTCAACTATTGCTCATCTTGCAGCCCGAATACAAGTATGTCAAAGGTGGGTGGTTCCACCAATCTTTAATGAAGACGGCTCAGTTGATGAAACCGTTGAACTCCCTACTGCCTCAATGTATGATATAGGCAAGGACGACTGGAGGCAACCACTGGTTGACTACCTCACTGATGGAAAGTTACCCGAGGATCCACGTAAGAGGGTGGATATAAAGCGTCGAGCTCCTCGCTTCATCTACTATAAAGAGACGTTGTATCGTCGTTCATTTGAGGGAGTCTTTCTCCGATGTTTAGTGGAAGAGGAAGCCTTACAAGCTATGCAAGAAGCTCATTCTGGGGTTTGCAGTGCACATCAATCCGGTCCCAAGTTGCACTTCTACATTAAGCGAATGGGATATTATTGGCCTACAATGGTAAAGGATTGCATAGACTATGCTTGAAGGTGTCAAGCTTGTCAATATCATGCAAACTTTATCCATCAACCACCAGAACCTCTACACCCAACAGTTGCATCTTGGCCATTCGATGCTTGGGGACTTGATGTGGTTGGCCCAATTATGCCTAAGTCATCTGCAGGGCATGCCTACATACTAGCTGCCACTGATTACTTTTCAAAGTGGGCGGAAGCCGTGGCATTGAAGGAGAAGAAGAAAGAAAATGTTGCAGACTTTCTCTGTGTCCACATCGTCTATCGATTTGGTATCCCGCGATATATCTTAACAGACAACGGGAAACCCTTTGATAACAAGTTGATGGACAAGATCTGCAACCTTTTTGACTTTAAGCAGCGAAACTCATCAGCTTATTATGCAGCTGCAAATGGACTTGCTGAAGCTTTTAACAAGACCCTATGCAATTTGTTGAAGAAAGTGGTCTCCAAATTGAAAAGGATTGGCATGACAGAATGGAAGAAGCTTTGTGGGCGTATAGAACCACATACCGCACACCTACTCAAATCACTCCATACTCTTTGGTGTATGGTGTAGAAGCGGTCTTGCCTCTAGAGCGCCAAATACCTTCCTTAAGGTTGGCTATACAAGAGGGGCTTACTGATGAAGAAAATGCTAAGTTACGCTTGGCTGAGTTGGAAGCCTTGGATGAAAAACGTCTGCAATCGCAACAAAGCTTGAAGTGCTATCAAGCTCGCATGTCTAGAGCTTTTAACAAAAGGGTAAGGACCCATTCCTTTCAAATTGGGGACAAAGTCCTAGCTGTTCGCAGGCCCATCATCGTCATGAGAAAAACCGGTCACAAGTTCACTTCAAGGTGGGATGGTCCCTACGTGATTCAAGAAGTTTACACCGGTGGGGCTTACAAGCTGATTAGTGAAGATGGTTTGAAGATCGGTCCAATCAATGGAAGGTTCCTGTGAACAAAGAAAATTGAATATATATTTTAAAATTCAAAATTCTAGTTTACATTGAGTATCAATGCGTTGTGGGTACAAGTCTCTGGATTTCCTCTGATTCTTCAATTTATGCTTTGAACACTCCACCATTGAAGGGCCTCCGGGTTTCAAGTGGCTTGATCTTCAAAGAAGGGGTTGTATATATAGCTTGTTTTTCTTGAAGGGCCTCCGGGTTCAAATGGCTTGATCTTCAATAGAGCTAGATTTCCTCTGATTCTTCAATTGATGCCTTGAACACTCCACCATTGAAGGGCCTCTGGGTTGCAAGTGGCTTGATCTTCAAAGAAGGGCTTGTATATATAGCTTGTTCTTCTTGAAAGGCCTCCGGGTTCAAATGGCTTGATCTTCAATGGAGGTTTGGATCAATAGGCATAGGCATGACCATTATGGAGGAGGGGTTTTTTGTAACACCCCGTGTTACGGATCCTAAAACCAACTGATTAATTAATTAATTAACTAATAACCCAGGAGAAAGAATAAACTGTAATGGTTAATTAGGGAAAAAGGCCACCATAGCCCACAGGCCCAATTATATAAACCCAACCCCTAAACCCAATAGGAATAAACTCTAAATAAACCCTTGGATCTATAAATAGGGAACTCAGGGAGCACCTAGAACCCCCCTCCCACACGCCTAAACGCCCCATCGCCCCAGGAGAGCTCCAAGAATTCCCTTAGAAGAAATCAAGAAAGCAAGAAAGCTTAAAGAAAGATCCTTCATAGCCAAGGAATTAATTAAGGCTAAGAGGTAACCCATGTCTCAACAAAACCTATTTTCATAGCTATGATTTCCCCTTAGGGTTTCCCCCATATTGTTGTAAATGGCGATTGATGATGATTATTATTGATGTCGATATAATGATTCCCTGAGGAATCTTGAAAATCTTGATATTGGGAGTTTCTTGATAATTATGATGTTCTTGATGATTAATTGGGGTTTTGATGATTATGTGTTGTTCTTGATGATTATGATGTTTTTGATGATTAATTGGTATCCTTGATGACTATGTGTTGTTCCTACCGAATCTTGCAATAAGAAGACGAATTGTATTCTTGTTGATATAAAAGTGATTAGAACCCTAGGTTGTATCGTATGATATTATTCTTGGATTATCGGGTGGGGAAATCGCATGTTTGGGTGTTGATTATGATTAGAAAAGCATGATAGGTTATGTGTCGTTCGTTTATCGTATTTGATCCGTTAATTGTCTATGTGTTGTCGTTAATTACGTTGAAAAGTGTCTAAGCATGGTTTCGGGTTCCACATCGGTTCCCGGGGCGAAAAGTGATGAAAAGAGTCAGTGGGGGGGTAGGTGGGGGTAGGGGACCCGCCACCTACCCGCGGCGTTCACGGGCAGCTCCGGCAGCGGGCAGCCGGCGGGCGGGCAGCTGCCCGCCGGGCACCCGCTGCCCGGAACAGCGTTACCGGCGGGCAGCCGGCGGGTGGACCCCCCACCCACCGGCTACCCGCTGGAATTTTCCCCCCCTCGGGACCCCGGCTTCCCCGTTTGATGTTTCCCCGATCCCTGTGGCGTCCCAACGGACCCCGTTTGTCGTGCCTATGTCTAGTTTGATATTTCGGGTACCATCCGTAGGTTTGTGAGTCTATTATATTGCATGCTAGTTGACTTGGTATCCCGTTGACCTAGGTGGAAGAAGTATGAACCCCTTAGGACTATTCTTAGTACGTGATGGATCACGCATAAGGTTGTTATACGCTTTATCCCCCTTCCCAATGTGTAATGTGGGTTGCATGTGCTTGCTATGTGTTATGTGTGCGTGTTACCCCAATTCGGTTGCGATCGGATTGGTTATCCTGAGCTGCGGTTCAGAAGCCGGCTATGGTCAGATGGGAATTCCTGGCTGTAGTCGGATGACGGTATCCTGGGCTGCGGTCCAGAAGCTGGTTGTAGTCAGATGGGAATTCCTGGCTGCAATCAGGTGACATCTTTCCTGAGCTGCGGTTCAGAGGCTGGCTGTAGTCAGATGGGAATTCCTGGCTACAGTCAGATAACACACTCTCTTGGGCTGCGGTCCACTGTTCGGTTGCGATCAAACATTATGATGAGCTGCGGTTCATCGGTCGGTTGCGATCGGCCTCCCCGTGTTGCGATACGGGGCATGGTGCTGTGGGGCCGTGTCAGAGCTATATGCGCTGACCCGCATGTATGGGCATGCGAGTGGTCCTGTGGCGCCAACAACGTGCGTTATGTGTGGTGATATGGACGAGTGGTGATTATGAGTGTCTTGGGGGATGTGACTATGGGATTTATATTGGGGATTGTTCATGTTGGGTTATGATCATTGTTTATGCTCTGCCTTACCTGCCTTATCTGTTGTGAACTGCATATGCTCATTATAACTGTTGCTTGTGTCTGACCTTATCTGTCGAGTCATTCCCGGTTTTAAAGCTAGAGTTCGTAGGATATATCTTCATGCTCAAAATGGTTTTCGTATATCTATATATATCTCTATATGTATTGTATTTCAACGCGTTGGAGTGGGTTACCAGCATCTCTCGCTGAACAGATATATTTGGCTTTCAGGCATAGAGGATTAGAGCACTGGAGCGCGCTAGAACTGGAGCGTAGAAGTAGTATAGTTTCCCTTTCGGCCTGCGTGCCATATTATGCATTTATATTTCAGAGGATAGTAGTTAGACAGCCTGTGCACATGGGTTCTCTAGCCCAGGTGTGGCATAGCACCCCGTACACTTATGTTACGTTTTGGGATTTAATGAGATGTTACCTTTATTATTATGTTTTAAATGTCTTGAAAATCAGGGGTGTTACAGTTGGTATCAGAGCCTAAGTTTGACCCTAAGAAAAGACTTTTAAGACCGGACTTTAGGATATTAAGCTTGAACTCTAGGTATTTAGGAACATAGGACTCAGGAATCTTAGGACGCGCGGTGAGATTGTGAAACCTACACATAACCTCCCCTCACTTTATCCCTCTCTAATATTAGGAACCCCTTCCCCCACTTATTATATCAAGATTAAAACACAAAATAACACCGACCTTTAATCGCCAGGAATGGCACCTAAGAAGAAACAGTCAGGAACACCGGGACACCCCTCTCAAGAAATCTTGACTCAGGCCCTACAACGCCTGACCCAAATTGCCCAGGCACTAAGTACTATCGTACCCCAACCTCTGCCGACAGACGAGAACTTGGAAATCCACCACCAAGTCTCGGCACATCGACCACCCACCCTCTCGGGAGACGAAGACCCCACAACCCTCGAGGAATGGATTGAGACATTCGACAAGGTGTTCAGGACGACCCAATGCCCCGAACGCCACCGGGTCAGGATAGCCTCCTTCTATTTCAAGCACGAGGCCGACGACTGGTGGGCCCGCAAGGGGCCTAAGTACGAGCAAGACCCCAAATTCAACTGGGAGGACTTAAAGACGCGGTTACGAGAACAGTTCTACCCCAACCACCTGAAGGCCGCCATGTGCGAGGAATTCCTCAATCTAAGACAGGGGGCGGCCCTGGTCTCAGAATACTACCGACGATTCTGCCGACTGGCTCGCCTCGCCCCCGAGATAGTACCCATCGAAGGGATCAAAGTCAGGAAGTTCCTAACGGGCCTTAAGCCCGAACATCAGAGGTCCTTGGCCGCCCAAGAACCGAAGACCCTCGGAGAGGCCTATGCCAAGGCATGTCAGCTACAACAGGTAGCGGACCCGCCTCCAGGGATGCAACTGGGGTATAAAAGGAAACCCGAAGAAAGTTGTCCTATTCTCGCCAAGGAAGCTAAGAACCCCAAAACCGCCCCACTTGACCAAACCATCACGCCGACTACCCGGGGAAAAATCCTCACCCTAAGCAAGGCCAGGATCGGAGATAGCAACGTAGTCTCCGGAACCTTCCTAGTGCACGCCACCCCAGCTGTCATATTATTCGACTCAGGGGCTACCAACTCATTCATAGCAACCGAGTTCGCCGCCCAGCTCGGTCTTAACGCCACCACCAAGGTACGACTCCAAGTCAAGGTGGCCTCAGGCGAGGTCATAAAATGTGATCGCATGTACGAGCATGTAATGATCACCATTCAGGGAGTGGAATTTCCCAGCGATCTGATCCAGTTTCAATTGGATGGGATGCAAGTAATTTTGGGCATGGATTGGCTAGGGAAGTTCCAAGCGCAAATCCTGTGCGGAGAGCAGAAAGTGGTCCTACGAGGGCCAAACGGTAAGAGGGTGTCGTACCGCAGTGCCCGCCAGGATCCAGGGATCAAGCTGATAAACATGATGAAAATTAAGAAGTATCTGGGCCAAGGAAACGAGGTCTTCTTATGCTCAGTCGAAGACCTCAACGCCAAAACGCCCGAACCACAAGCCATCCCAGTGGTGAACGAGTTCACCGACGTCTTCCCAGACAAGATTCCCGGGGCACCCCCGACCAGAGAGGTCGAGTTCACCATAGACCTCATGCCGGGCGCCGCCCCGATCTCTAAACCACCCTACCGGCTAGCACCAAAGGAAATGAAGGAACTGAAAACACAACTCCAAGAACTGCTAGACAAGGGTTACATCCGACCCAGCACCTCTCCATGGGGAGCACTGGTACTATTCGTTAAGAAAAAGGATGGGAGCATGCGCCTGTGCATCGACTACCGGGAACTCAACCAAGTTACTATAAAGAACATGTACCCCCTTCCCCGAATAGATGACTTATTTGACCAACTCAAAGGGGCAGGGGTATTCTCGAAGATCGACCTAAGATCCGGGTATCACCAGATCCAAGTGGCCAAACCGGACATCCAGAAAACGGCCTTCCGGACACGCTACGGCCACTACGAGTTTACCGTAATGCCTTTTGGCCACACTAACGCGCCTGCCATATTCATGGACCTCATGAATCGAGTATTCCGACCCCACCTGGATGACTTCGTCATCGTGTTCATTGACGACATCCTAGTCTACTCCCGAAATAAAGAAGAACATGAGAAGCACCTACGCATATCTCTGCAAACCCTTAGGGAGAACCAACTCTACGCTAAATTCTCCAAGTGCGAATTCTGGCAAGACAGCGTAGCCTTCTTGGGCCACGTGATAACCAAGGAAGGGATTAGGGTGGACCCCGCTAAGGTTCGCGCCGTTAAAGAATGGACCACGCCGAACTCACTCTCGGAAGTCCGAAGCTTCTTAGGTCTAGTAGGCTACTACAGGAGATTCGTACCCGACTTCACCAAGATAGCCCAACCCCTCATTAAGCTCATGAAAAAGGAAACCCCCTTCCGTTGGGACAACGGCTGCAACTCGGCCTTCCAAGCACTAAAGGATAAACTAACCACTGCACCCGTGCTAGCCATACCCTCCGGATCGGAAGGGTTTGAAGTCTACAGCGACGCATCCAAGAAGGGGTTAGGATGCGTACTAATGCAAAATGGCAAGGTAATAGCTTACGCATCCAGGCAACTCAAAACCCACGAAGAAAATTACCCCACCCATGACCTCGAGCTAGCCGCTATCGTATTCGCACTGAAAATTTGGAGGCACTACCTGTATGGAGTACAATGCAAGATCTACATCGACCATAAGAGCCTGAAGTACATTTTCACTCAAAAGGACTTAAACATGAGACAACGAAGATGGCTGGAACTCATAAAGGACTACGACCTAGACATTCAATACCACGAGGGAAAAGCCAACGTGGTGGCGGATGCCCTAAGCCGAAAGACAAATCATTCCCTTAACACCACGTGGGTCCTACCGGACCATCTGTACAGGGACTTCCAAAGGCTACACTTGGAAATAATAGAGCAGGGACAAACTCGCCCCAATGCCTATCTACTCAACACACAGGCCGTGCCCACCCTCTTCGAGGAAATCAAATCAGGACAACAACAGGACCCGGAACTAGATAAAATCCGCCGCGACCTGACTCGAGGGAAAGAGGGCCCCTTCGAAGCACATCCAGACGGCAGCCTCCGCTACGAAGGGAGGTGGTGTGTACCCTCAACGCACCCCCACTTGAAACAGCAGATCTTGGGGGAAGGACACAACTCCCCTTACTCCGTCCACCCAGGCGGTGACAAATTATACCAAGACATAAAGAAATCATTTTGGTGGCCGAATATGAAAAAGGAAGTCGCAGACTTTGTGGCCAAGTGCCTGAATTGCCAAAAGGTAAAAGCCGAACGATGCAAGCCCAAGGGACTCGTACAACCCCTTGAAATACCACAAGGAAAATGGGATTCCATATCCATGGACTTTGTCGGAGGACTACCCCCAACGAAAACCGGTAAGGATAAAATCTGGGTCATAGTGGATCGACTCACCAAGACAGCGCGGTTCATTGCCATGAAAGAAACATGGACGATGACGCAGCTAGCCCAAGCTTACGTAAACCGGGTAGTAAAATACCACGGAGTTCCCCGGAACATTGTGTCCGACCGAGATTCCAGATTCCTCTCGCAATTCTGGAAATCACTACAAGCGGCGTTGGGGACGCAACTAAAGCTAAGGACAGCCTTTCACCCCACCACAGACGGCCAAACCGAAAGAACCATCCAAACCCTCGAAGGCATGCTAAGAGCCTACGCGCTTGACTTCCGAGGGACGTGGGAAGAACACCTAGACCTCATCGAGTTCTCGTACAACAACAGCTACCACGCGAGCATTCGCATGGCACCATATGAAGCACTGTATGGTCAGAGATGTAGAACCCCATTATGCTGGGAAGATATGGTCAACCCGGTAACACTGGGCCCCCAATACCTACAAGACACCATAGCTAAGGTCAAACACATCCAGGAAAGGATGAAGGCCGCCCAAGACCGCCAGAAGTCGTACGCCGACCTAAAAAGGAAGCAAGCCGAATTCAGCCTCGGGGACAAGATCTGGCTAAGGATCTCGCCCACACGAGGGGTAATGAGATTCGGGAGAAAAGGAAAACTCAGCCCCCGGTTCATCGGCCCGTACGAAATCGTGAAGAGAATCGGAGACTTGGCCTACCGTCTCGCCTTACCCGTCGAGCTAGAACGAGTACACAACGTGTTCCACGTATCTCAGCTAAAGAAATACATACACGATCCAAGCCACGTACTCCAACACGAGACCGTGGACCTCGACGAGTCACTAGTATACGAAGAGAAACCCGTAAGAATCCTGGATACCAAAATAAGAAATACCCGGAACCAAGTCGTGGAAATGGTGAAGGTTCTCTGGACCAACCACGGGACCGAGGAAGCCACATGGGAACTTAAGGACACAATGAAGGAGCGGTACCCCGAGCTGTTTACTCCAGGTAACTAAGGGAAAACTTTCCTTTCTTTTTGACACCAGGGCCAAGCTTCGGGGACGAAGCTTCCTGTTAAGGGGGGGAGAGTGTAACACCCCATGTTACGGATCCTAAAACCAACTGATTAATTAATTAATTAATTAATAACCCAGGAGAAAGAATAAACTGTAATGGTTAATTAGGGAAAAAGGCCACCATAGCCCACAGGCCCAATTATATAAACCCAACCCCTAAACCCAATAGGAATAAACTCTAAATAAACCCTTGGATCTATAAATAGGGAACTCAGGGAGCACCTAGAACCCCCCTCCCACACGCCTAAACGCCCCATCGCCCCAGGAGAGCTCCAAGAATTCCCTTAGAAGAAATCAAGAAAGCAAGAAAGCTTAAAGAAAGATCCTTCATAGCCAAGGAATTAATTAAGGCTAAGAGGTAACCCATGTCTCAACAAAACCTATTTTCATAGCTATGATTTCCCCTTAGGGTTTCCCCCATATTTTTGTAAATGGCGATTGATGATGATTATTATTGATGTCGATATAATGATTCCATGAGGAATCTTGATAATCTTGATATTGGGAGTTTCTTGATAATTATGATGTTCTTGATGATTAATTGGGGTTTTGATGATTATGTGTTGTTCTTGATGATTATGATGTTTTTGATGATTAATTGGTATCCTTGATGACTATGTGTTGTTCCTACCGAATCTTGCAATAAGAAGACGAATTGTATTCTTGTTGATATAAAAGTGATTAGAACCCTAGGTTGTATCGTATGATATTATTCTTGGATTATCGGGTGGGGAAATCGCATGTTTGGGTGTTGATTATGATTAGAAAAGCATGATAGGTTATGTGTCGTTCGTTTATCGTATTTGATCCGTTAATTGTCTATGTGTTGTCGTTAATTACGTTGAAAAGTGTCTAAGCATGGTTTCGGGTTCCACATCGGTTCCCGGGGTGAAAAGTGATGAAAAGAGTCAGTGGGGGGGTAGGTGGGGGTAGGGGACCCGCCACCTACCCGCGGCGTTCACGGGCAGCTCTGGCAGCGGGCAGCCGGCGGGCGGGCAGCTGCCCGCCGGGCACCCGCTGCCCGGAACAGCGTTACCGGCGGGCAGCCGGCGGGTGGACCCCCCACCCACCGGCTACCCGCTGGAATTTTCCCCCCCTCGGGACCACGGCTTCCCCGTTTGATGTTTCCCCGATCCCTGTGGCGTCCCAACGGACCCCGTTTGTCGTGCCTATGTCTAGTTTGATATTTCGGGTACCGTCCGTAGGTTTATGAGTCTATTATATTGCATGCTAGTTGACTTGGTATCCCGTTGACCTTGGTGGAAGAAGTATGAACCCCTTAGGACTATTCTTAGTACGTGATGGATCACGCATAAGGTTGTTATACGCTTTATCCCCCTTCCCAATGTGTAATGTGGGTTGCATGTGCTTGCTATGTGTTATGTGTGCGTGTTACCCCAATTCGGTTGCGATCGGATTGGTTATCCTGAGCTGCGGTTCAGAAGCCGGCTATGGTCAGATGGGAATTCCTGGCTATAGTCGGATGACGGTATCCTGGGCTGCGGTCCAGAAGCTGGTTGTAGTCAGATGGGAATTCCTGGCTGCAATCAGGTGACATCTTTCCTGAGCTGCGGTTCAGAGGCTGGCTGTAGTCATATGGGAATTCCTGGCTACAGTCAGATAACACACTCTCTTGGGCTGCGGTCCACTGTTTGGTTGCGATCAAACATTATGATGAGCTGCGGTTCATCGGTCGGTTGCGATCGGCCTCCCCGTGTTGCGATACGGGGCATGGTGCTGTGGGGCTGTGTCAGAGCTATATGCGCTGACCCGCATGTATGGGCATGCGAGTGGTCCTGTGGCGCCAACAACGTGCGTTATGTGTGGTGATATGGACGAGTGGTGATTATGAGTGTCTTGGGGGATGTGACTATGGGATTTATATTGGGGATTGTTCATGTTGGGTTATGATCATTGTTTATGCTCTGCCTTACCCGCCTTATCTGTTGTGAACTGCATATGCTCGTTATAACTGTTGCTTGTGTCTGACCTTATCTGTCGAGTCATTCCTGGTTTTAAAGCTAGAGTTCGTAGGATATATCTTCATGCTCAAAATGGTTTTCGTATATCTATATATATCTCTATATGTATTGTATTTCAACGCGTTGGAGTGGGTTACCAACATCTCTCGCTGAACAGATATATTTGGCTTTCAGGCACAGAGGATTAGAGCACTGGAGCGCGCTAGAACTGGAGCGTAGAAGTAGTATAGTTTCCCTTTCGGCCTGCGTGCCATATTATGCATTTATATTTCAGAGGATAGTAGTTAGACAGCCTGTGCACCTGGGTTCTCTAGCCCAGGTGTGGCATAGCACCCCGTACACTTATGTTACGTTTTGGGATTTAATGAGATGTTACCTTTATTATTAAGTTTTAAATGTCTTGAAAATCAGGGGTGTTACACTTTTACTTTCAGTATCGCATTTTTATTGTGATCTCTGAATAAGCTTCAGAGTTCTTTCTATGATTTTTTTCCTAGGATGTGTGTGATTACATAGAAATGAAATGCACTATTTATAGTTGTAGGATAGAGAGTTTTGATAAGCTCAAACTCTTTTGATATTATCTAATTAACAAATTAGATAATATCAATATTATCCAAAATATTTCAAATATACTCAAATATACTAATATTGATAAATAATCAATATTTATCAAAATTTAAGTGTCTACAAATGCCCCCTCGAGACTTGCTTGTACACCACTTGAGAGCATATAACACTTGAAAGTATGTAGTGCAAGAAAGTCTCGACACTACAACGTAAAGATATAAGGCCGTTTCAACTCTTTCCAAGGAGTCTTGAAAGATATGAGGCATTTTCAACTCGTGTCAAGGAGTATCATTTAGCCTCCTCCATTTCAAATTTCATATGGGGTTTACCCCCATACCGGTTTAAAGTGCCTATGAAGAGATGAGAGGTAGAGCTGTCTCACTGGGCGTGCCAATTTGTGAACAAAGAATATTGAATATATATTTTAAAATTCAAAATTCTAGTTTACATTGAGTATCAATGCGTTGTGGGTACAAGTCTCTGGATTTCCTATGATTCTTCAATTGATGCCTTGAACACTCCACCATTGAAGGGCCTCCGGGTTTCAAGTGGCTTGATCTTCAAAGAAGGGCTTGTATATATAGCTTGTTCTTCTTGAAGGGCCTCTGGGTTCAAATGGCTTGATCTTCAATAGAGCTGGATTTCCTCTGATTCTTCAATTGATGCCTTGAACACTCCACCATTGAAGGGCCTCCGGGTTTCAAGTGGCTTAAACTTCAAAGAAGGGCTTGTATATATAGCTTGTTATTTTTGAAGGGCCTCCGGGTTCAAATGGCTTGATCTTCAATGGAGGTTTGGATCAATAGGCATAGGCATGACCATTATGGACGAGGGGCTTTTACTTTCAGTATCAAATTTTTATTGTGATATCTGAATAAGCTTCAGAGTTCTTTCTATGATTTTTTTCCTAGGATGCGTGTGATTACATAGAAATGAAATGCACTATTTATAGTTGTAGGATAGAGAGTTTTGATAAGCTCAAACTCTTTTGATATTATCTAGTTAACAAATTAGATAATATCAATATTTTCCAAAATATTTCAAATATACTAATATTGATAAATAATCAATATTTATCAAAATTTAAGTGTCTACAGTTCCTAAAGCTTTACCACCCTTAGAGTTGGGGTGTCAGCACAAGTCGTGAAGATATGATGAATGACTCATCCACCAAAAATGCAGCACGTGGTTAAACTGCTAATGCATCTCGCTTTGTCTATGGGTGGGCCCAAATCATAGACGCTCTGGCACGCATGAGTCTAAACTGTGAACGTCTCTACTTTATAAAAAATATCATTTGAACTACGTTTGACTTGATTTCCTTCATAGGAGTACGTAGGCAGCTTATAAATCAAATTATCTAAGTTCAGTCATAACATGTTTAGACAATCCTTCAACTGGTGAAAGAAAAGTTGTATGAATTATCGCTAAAGGACCGGCACATAAATGAGAAGCATTCAATTATAAAAAAAGTTAGAAACGAAACAACAAGAGTTCTTGCAATCAAAAGAGAAACTAAAGGACAAAGAGTATCAGTCAATAAAAAAGCCTAAAGCTAAGCATATCGTGTTTGCACGCTTCTAAGCCTCTCTTTTCCTCCTTTAGGCTCATTTCATCTTCTGGCGTCATTACAGTCAGGTCCTTAATGCGGGTGACCTCTGCCTCAGCCTCCGAAACGACAGTCTGAGCATTGCCCAGGTCATCTGTAATTTTGGCAATCGCAGTGTCGCATTCCTCCGCCTTGGCGCGAACCAACTTCAGTTCTTTTTCCAATTCCTCTTCCCGATCTTTTGTGGCCTTAGGCATCTTATGCTGGCCCAATAGATCTTTCTTGAGTTTCCTAAGCTCGTCTTGTGCATTCTTAAGCGCATCCTTCGCCAGGGATAAAGACTAAGACTCGCTCGATGTTTTGTCAGAAATTCTGGACCTTAAGTTATCAAAGGCTTGAGCTTTTTTGAAAATCTCTTTAACCCGTGTTTCCAAGGGAGAGATGTCAATGTCTAACTTCCGCAGATTTGCAAAAGCATTCAAAATGCTCTCTTGCAAAGATGAAACGTGCTCTACCGAGGTGTCTTCCAACTTTTTGCGAAGCTTGTTCCAGAAATTTATGACAACCACCTTAAATTCTTCTAGTACGAGGTCTTTTCCATCAATGACAGAGACCTCAGGTCTATCTTACTGACCTACGCGTGGCTCGTCGAGGGAATTCCCTTACTGATGCTTGTTTGATGCTGAGGCATTGTTTGAATGTCCACTTTCTCCAGTATTGCTGGCTGCCACCCTTTTATTCGATGACTCAGCCCCTCCACTAGCAGGTATCGCCACCCTTTTATAGTTGTAGGATAGAGAGTTTTGATAAGCTCAAACTCTTTTGATATTATCTAATTAACAAATTAGATAAAATCAATACTATCCAAAATATTTCAAATATATTCGAATATACTAATATTGATAAATAATCAATATTTATCAAAATTTAAGTGTCTACAAATGCCCCCTCGAGACTTGCTTGTACACCACTTGAGAGCATATAACACTTGAAAGTATGTAGTGCAAGAAAGTCTCGACACTACAACTTAAAGATATAAGGCCGTTTCAACTCGTGCCAAGGAGTCTAGAAAGATATGAGGCATTTTCAACTCGTGCCAAGGAGTATCATTTAGCCTCCTCCATTTCAAATTTCATATGGGGTTTGCCCCCATACCGGTTGAAAGTTCCTATAAAGAGATGAGAGGCAGAGCTGTCTCACTGGGCGTGCCAATTTGTGAACAAAGAAAATTGAATATATATTTTAAAATTCAAAATTCTAGTTTACATTGAGTATCAATGCGTTGTGGGTACAAGTCTCTGGATTTCCTATGATTCTTCAATTGATGCCTTGAACACTCCACCATTGAAGGGCCTCCGGGTTTCAAGTGGCTTGATCTTCAAAGAAGGGCTTGTATATATAGCTTGTTCTTCTTGAAGGGCCTCTGGGTTCAAATGGCTTGATCTTCAATAGAGCTGGATTTCCTCTGATTCTTCAATTGATGCCTTGAACACTCCACCATTGAAGGGCCTCCGGGTTTCAAGTGGCTTAAACTTCAAAGAAGGGCTTGTATATATAGCTTGTTATTTTTGAAGGGCCTCCGGGTTCAAATGGCTTGATCTTCAATGGAGGTTTGGATCAATAGGCATAGGCATGACCATTATGGACGAGGGGCTTTTACTTTCAGTATCAAATTTTTATTGTGATATCTGAATAAGCTTCAGAGTTCTTTCTATGATTTTTTTCCTAGGATGCGTGTGATTACATAGAAATGAAATGCACTATTTATAGTTGTAGGATAGAGAGTTTTGATAAGCTCAAACTCTTTTGATATTATCTAGTTAACAAATTAGATAATATCAATATTTTCCAAAATATTTCAAATATACTAATATTGATAAATAATCAATATTTATCAAAATTTAAGTGTCTACAGTTCCTAAAGCTTTACCACCCTTAGAGTTGGGGTGTCAGCACAAGTCGTGAAGATATGATGAATGACTCATCCACCAAAAATGCAGCACGTGGTTAAACTGCTAATGCATCTCGCTTTGTCTATGGGTGGGCCCAAATCATAGACGCTCTGGCACGCATGAGTCTAAACTGTGAACGTCTCTACTTTATAAAAAATATCATTTGAACTACGTTTGACTTGATTTCCTTCATAGGAGTACGTAGGCAGCTTATAAATCAAATTATCTAAGTTCAGTCATAACATGTTTAGACAATCCTTCAACTGGTGAAAGAAAAGTTGTATGAATTATCGCTAAAGGACCGGCACATAAATGAGAAGCATTCAATTATAAAAAAAGTTAGAAACGAAACAACAAGAGTTCTTGCAATCAAAAGAGAAACTAAAGGACAAAGAGTATCAGTCAATAAAAAAGCCTAAAGCTAAGCATATCGTGTTTGCACGCTTCTAAGCCTCTCTTTTCCTCCTTTAGGCTCATTTCATCTTCTGGCGTCATTACAGTCAGGTCCTTAATGCGGGTGACCTCTGCCTCAGCCTCCGAAACGACAGTCTGAGCATTGCCCAGGTCATCTGTAATTTTGGCAATCGCAGTGTCGCATTCCTCCGCCTTGGCGCGAACCAACTTCAGTTCTTTTTCCAATTCCTCTTCCCGATCTTTTGTGGCCTTAGGCATCTTATGCTGGCCCAATAGATCTTTCTTGAGTTTCCTAAGCTCGTCTTGTGCATTCTTAAGCGCATCCTTCGCCAGGGATAAAGACTAAGACTCGCTCGATGTTTTGTTAGAAATTCTGGACCTTAAGTTATCAAAGGCTTGAGCTTTTTTGAAAATCTCTTTAACCCGTGTTTCCAAGGGAGAGATGTCAATGTCTAACTTCCGCAGATTTGCAAAAGCATTCAAAATGCTCTCTTGCAAAGATGAAACGTGCTCTACCGAGGTGTCTTCCAACTTTTTGCGAAGCTTGTTCCAGAAATTTATGACAACCACCTTAAATTCTTCTAGTACGAGGTCTTTTCCATCAATGACAGAGACCTCAGGTCTATCTTACTGACCTACGCGTGGCTCGTCGAGGGAATTCCCTTACTGATGCTTGTTTGATGCTGAGGCATTGTTTGAATGTCCACTTTCTCCAGTATTGCTGGCTGCCACCCTTTTATTCGATGACTCAGCCCCTCCACTAGCAGGTATCGCCACCCTTTTATAGTTGTAGGATAGAGAGTTTTGATAAGCTCAAACTCTTTTGATATTATCTAATTAACAAATTAGATAAAATCAATACTATCCAAAATATTTCAAATATATTCGAATATACTAATATTGATAAATAATCAATATTTATCAAAATTTAAGTGTCTACAAATGCCCCTCGAGACTTGCTTGTACACCACTTGAGAGCATATAACACTTGAAAGTATGTAGTGCAAGAAAGTCTCGACACTACAACTTAAAGATATAAGGCCGTTTCAACTCGTGCCAAGGAGTCTAGAAAGATATGAGGCATTTTCAACTCGTGCCAAGGAGTATCATTTAGCCTCCTCCATTTCAAATTTCATATGGGGTTTGCCCCCATACCGGTTGAAAGTTCCTATAAAGAGATGAGAGGCAGAGCTGTCTCACTGGGCGTGCCAATTTGTGAACAAAGAAAATTGAATATATATTTTAAAATTCAAAATTCTAGTTTACATTGAGTATCAATGCGTTGTGGGTACAAGTCTCTGGATTTCCTCTGATTCTTCAATTGATGCCTTGAACACTCCACCATTGAAGGGCCTCCGGGTTTCAAGTGGCTTGATCTTCAAAGAAGGGCTTGTATATATAGCTTGTTCTTCTTGAAGGGCCTCCGGGTTCAAATGTCTTGATCTTCAATAGAGCTGGATTTCCTCTGATTCTTCAAATGATGCCTTGAACACTCCACCATTGAAGGGCCTCCGGGTTTCAAGTGGCTTGAACTTCAAAGAAGGGCTTGTATATATAGCTTGTTATTCTTGAAGGGCCTCCGGGTTCAAATGGCTTGATCTTCAATGGAGGTTTGGATCAATAGGCATTGGCATGACCATTATGGAGGAGGGGCTTTTACTTTCAGTATCAAATTTTTATTGTGATATCTGAATAAGCTTCAGAGTTCTTTCTATGATTTTTTTCCTAGGATTCGTGTGATTACATAGAAATGAAATGCACTATTTATAGTTGTAGGATAGAGAGTTTTGATAAGCTCAAACTCTTTTGATGTTATCTAGTTAACAAATTAGATAATATCAATATTATCCAAAATATTTCAAATATATTCAAATATACTAATATTGATAAATAATCAATATTTATCAAAATTTAAGTGTCTACAGTTCCTAAAGATTTACCACCCTTAGAGTTGGGGTGTCAGCACAAGTCGTGAAGATATGATGAATGACTCATCCACCAAAAATGCAGCACGTGGTTAAACTGCTAATGCATCTCGCTTTGTCTATGGGTGGGCCCAAATCATAGACGCTCTGGCACGCATGAGTCTAAACTGTGAACGTCTCTACTTTATAAAAAATATCATTTGAACTACGTTTGACTTGATTTCCTTCATAGGAGTACGTAGGCAGCTTATAAATGAAATTATCTAAGTTCAGTCATAACATGTTTAGACAATCCTTCAACTGGTGAAAGAAAAGTTGTATGAATTATCGCTAAAGGACCGGAACATAAATGAGAAGCATTCAATTATCAAAAGTTAGAAACGAAACAACAAGAGTTCTTGCAATCAAAAGAGAAACTAAAGGACAAAGAGTATCAGTCAATAAAAAAGCCTAAAGCTAAGCATATCGTGTTTGCACGCTTCTAAGCCTCTCTTTTCCTCCTTTAGGCTCATTTCATCTTCTGGCGTCATTACAGTCAGGTCCTTAATGCGGGTGACCTCTGCCTCAGCCTCCGAAACGACAGTCTGAGCATTGCCCAGGTCATCTGTAATTTTGGCAATCGCAGTGTCGCATTCCTCCGCCTTGGCGCGAACCAACTTCAGTTCTTTTTCCAATTCCTCTTCCCGATCTTTTGTGGCCTTAGGCATCTTATGCTATCCCAATAGATCTTTCTTGAGTTTCCTAAGCTCGTCTTGTGCATTCTTAAGCGCATCCTTCGCCAGGGATAAAGGCTGCGACTCGCTCGATGTTTTGTCAGAAATTCTGGACCTTAAGTTATCATAGGCTTGAGCGTTTGTGAAAATCGCTGCAACCCGTGTTTCCAAGGGAGAGATGTTAATGTCTAACTTCCGCAGATTTGCAAAAGAATTCAAAAAGCTCTCTTGCAAAGATGAAACGTGCTCTGCCGAGGTGTCTTCCAACTTTTTGCGAAGCTTGTTCCAGAAATTTATGACAACCACCTTAAATTCTTCCAGTACGAGGTCTTTTCCATCAAAGACAGAGGCCTCAGGTCTATCTTGCTGACCTACGCGTGGCTCGTCGAGGGAATTCCCTGACTGATGCGTGTTTGATGCTGAGGCATTGTTTGAATGTCCACTTTCTCCAGTATTGCTGACTGCCACCCTTTTATTCGATGACTCAGCCCCTCCACTAGCAGGTATAGCACTTGTGTTGTCGCAAAAAAGCGTCATGCAGTTTTGATGTAGGCCATAATCAAGCAGCATTTTTCTCATCCATAAGAGCTGAGTGTAATAGCTGTCGGCTGCGATATATTCTGCTCCAGTTGTGCTAAAGGATATCGAGTTTTGTTTCTATCGTACTTAGCCAGGCGACCAAGTTTTTCCCAAAAAAGAAACAACCACCAGAGGTACTTTTTCGATCGTCTGCATTTCCGGCCCAATTGGCATCACTGTAGCCTACAAGTGTCAAGTTAGTATTATCTGAAATCCAGATACCATTATCAAGTGTACCTTTTACATATTAGATGATCCGTTTAACAGCTTTAAGATGAGACTCCGTTGGATTAGCTTGAAAACGAGCGCACATTCCTACACTCAACATTATTTCCGGTCGGCTCGCAGTTAGATATAGCAGACTGCCTTTCATGCTTCTGTATAGAGTATGATCAATTGATGTGCTCGATTCGTCTTTGCTTAACTTTGTAGTTGTAGATATGGGCGTTCTTGCTTCTTTGGCTGACTCTAGTCCAAACTTTGTTACTTGACCTCTTCTATATTTTTCTTGAGATATAAAGATACCTTCATTTGTTTGCCGAACTTGTAGGTCTAGAAAGTAGGTCAGTTCGCCGATCATGCTCATTTCGAACTCCTGCTGCTTGACTTGGACTAGTTGATCTGTATCACCTGTTTGAGTGGATCCAAAGATAATATCGTCAACATAAACTTGAGCGATAGTAATAACATGTTTACCTGACCGTTTGATGAATAGGGTTTTGTCTACTCCCCCTCGATTGTAGTCGTGCTGGAGTAGATACTAGGACAGTCTCTCATTTTGTTTTAGACCGTAGAGCGCCTTGTCCAGTTTATAAACATAGTCAGGATGATGAGGATCTTCGAAGCCTTATGGCTGGGCCACATATATATATCTTCAAATAAGTAACCATTTAGAAAAGCCGTTTTGACATCCATCTGAAATAATTTTATCCTTAGGGCACATGCAACGGATAGAAGAAGCCGAATGGACTTTAGACGTGCTACTGGAGCAAACGTCTCATCATAGTTAATCCCTTCTATTTGGGAGTAGCCTTGAGCAACCAGTCGCGCTTTGTTGCGTGCAATGTTCCCAGCTGAGTCAATCTTGTTACGAAAAATCCACTTTGTACCTACAACATTTACACCGTCAGGTTTAGGTACTAGATTCCATACCTTGTTTCATTCGAATTGTCCGAGTTCTTCTTGCATGGCTTTGATCCAGTGTTCGTCAGTTAGGGCTTCTTTTACCGTTTTGGGTTCTATCTTTGACGTGTAGCACGTATACCCTGCAACCTCAAGGTAATTACGTTTTATCCCTCTTGTTCGAACTCCGGAGGTCGGATCTCCTATAATGTTCTATGTTGGATGATCTTTGTGTGTCCGAGTAGCCACTTCAAGTGCTCCAGCATCTGGTTCTGACTCAAGTTCTGGACTAGTAGGTGGTGATGGAGTAGGTACTGGATCAGATGTGACTTGAGCTGGTCTAGGAGATTCTGGATTATTTGTGTCAGGATCTGGCGTAGCTCCGGTGTTGGGATTTCCTATAACTTCCGTTGTTTCATCTGCTTGATCGTCGACGACTACATTCATGGACTCCTTGATGGATTTTGTGACTTTGTTGTAGACACGATAGGCACGACTATTCATTGAGTAGCCAAGGAAATATCCTTCATCACTTTTAGGTTCAAACTTGGCATTCTGACTTCTGTCCTTCAAGATAAAACATCGTGAGCCAAAAATATGAAAGTAGTTGATATTTGGCTTATTACCTTTCCCTATTTCATGCGGATTGTCAAATTCACGTCCGTGATCACTTCTGATGCGTATGATTGGCTCGTTTTTCTCCTTTTAAAGTTTGAGGTCTAGAGCTTTGAAGGCTTCAAAGGCTTCTGATTTTTCCCTGAGAAAGCTGACCCACGAAAAGCGAGAAAAGTCGTCAACACAAACTAGAATGTAACTCTTACCTCCAATGCTCTCAATTCTGGTAAGTTCGATAAGATCCATATGAATTAATTCTAGGCAGTGTGTGGTATTGATCATATTTTGAACAGTGTAGGATGACCTGGTTTGTTTTCCAGCTTGACATGCAATGCATACTCCAGCTGTTTCTATTTTGATATTCGGTAGACCATGTACACCTTCAATCTTGAATAATATGTCGAGAGAGCGATAATTTAGGTGACCCAGTTTTTGATGCCACAACTTGGACTCTTTTATGTTGGACCTATAGCACATGGAATCGTTAGTAAGGATATAGTAGTTATCAGAAGAATGTTTACCTTCCATGATGTAATTTTTTAGATGGTCTGTGACATTGCAGCTGTTTTTGGTGAAGCAGGCTTTCCATTCTTGGTCACATAATTGGCCTGTGCTTATAAGGTTTGCCTGATGACCTTCCACCAGGAGGACTTGTTTTAGACCGGGTAACCCTGCCACATTAAGTGTGCCAACTCCAGTGATCTCACCCTCAACACCGTCTTCAAACGTAACTTCTCCTGTACTTCCCTTTATGTTGTTCAAGAACCTTGCATTCCTAGTCATGTGACGGGAACATCCACTTTCAAAGTACCACCTTTCTTCTATGTTCGTGCTCACAGAGTGGAATGAGACATGGCATATGAAGTCACTCTTTTTCACCCATATAGAGACAAATAAGATTATAATATCTATGTTTGGTTATCTTTTTACTTGGGGTAGCCTTGACTCGGTGACAAGCTGTACTTGATTCTGGACTATCTTCTGGTCTAGTGACTGTGTCAGGACCTGAGGCTTTGACGAAAATCGTTGCTGTCTTGCATTTTCTTCCAGAATATCCTAAACCATACTTTATGGGAGTCTTTCGACCTGAGTCTAGGATTTGGTCTAGATCGTAGACGTGTTGTCCATCATTTTTACCCTGCGTGCGTTTCAGCAACTCCATCTCACTTTTGCGTTTTTCCAACTCACGTTTAAGATCTTCTTCTCGATTGAGATTGTCTTCAATGACTGTGTCCATGTCAGCTATTTTAGATTGGTACACTTTTTTGGCATTCTCTAGAATACTAACCTGACTAGACAAACATCTATTCACTTTTACAAGAATTCCCATTTTGCATACAGTTTTTTATATTCTAACTCGAATGATGGAACTGGTAAATCTCGATCTTCATATGACACATATTCTTCAATTTATGAGTCTTCATCACTCTCTAATTCTGGCATTGTGTTGGTGATGGCCGTGAAAGCAACAAAGTTCCCGGAGATCTCGTCTGGATCAGATCCTGGATCAGGTTCCGATTCCTCATCATCACTCCAGGTAAGAACAACCTTCATAGACTTCTTACGTCTTAGGTATGTTGGACATTCGGCTTGCAAATGGCTAAATCCTTCACATTCATAGCACCTGATCCCTTTGCCCCCGGATTTTTCTTTGAATTGAGAGTTTCGTGATGTACCTGAACGTTGATTTGAAGTGTTTTGTTTTTGGTTGTTTCGAGTAGCGTTCCACCCTGATCCTTTTTTACCCTAAAACTTGCCAAATTTTCCATTTTGTCGTTGTTTTACGTGTTGCAAAAATTTAGAGAAACCTTTAGATAAAAAAACTACTGGATCATCTGTAACACCCCATGTTACGGCCTCCGTATTCGGACTAATTATGAAATTAATTCCGTTAACATATAATTAAAAAGGATTTAATCAGACTAGTTATCCCGCTAATTAATTAGTATGGTCCACAATGAAATTAAGACTCCCAAATCTATATATAGGGACTTAGAAAGCATTTAGAAACCCTACCACAGGTAATTCTACCACGCAAGATATTCCCGAGGAAACCTAGCAAAGGAATCCCCTGCCACCAAATTAAACTGAGAGGAATCCATTGGAGGGAAATCTTAGAGAAGAACCTTAGTAGCCAAGGATATTGATTAGGGCTAAGAGGTAACCCATGTCTTAAAAAACCTATTTTCCTCGCTATATCTTATTCATTGGCTCCTTTGGTAATCGTATGTGTAATTCTGTGATTGAGTCTTGATAGAGCTTTGATTAGGATTCATATTGTGTTTATTTGATAATCTTGATGTTCTTGATATTGTGATTGATTATATGTATGATCTCGTATTTTAATTATTTCTAGAGCCCTTGGGTTTATACCGTGAATTTCGTATTATGATGTTCTTGATATATTTGGGTGGGATTATGCATGATCGGGTGTTGAGTCTTGCCTAGGATTGTAGGCTTTGCATATAGACTTCTTGATATTCTTGTGGTTCCGGATGCTCCGGAACTGTTATATGATTAATATGGAGTCTTGACATATTTAGGAATCGTGTTAGAACATATTTGGTACGATTCTGGATTTAATCTCGTTAATTGAATACGTGGTGTTGTCGTTATGTTTTTAAATGTGTCTGGACATGGTTTCGGGATCCACGAGAAACCCTGGGACTGAAAAGTTGTCTGAGTATCAGTGGCGGGTAGGTGGGGGCACGGGTACCCTCCACCTTCCCACTGCCCGGGAACACTGTTCCAGTGGGCAGCTTGCGAGCGGTGGCCTGCCCGCCAGCCACCCGCTGGAATAGTGAGTGTCTGCCGGCAGGTAGCTAGTGGGTGGTCCTCCACCCGCCACCTATCCACTGGAATTTGTTAGTGCGTCATGATGTTTGAGCACGAGCTAATTGCCCAAAAATGGAGCAATGAACACTTTGGTGAATCTGTCCTAATGCCAATTGATCTAGCCGTATAGAGGCTGCATCAGCTCCTTTGGGTAAACCAAGATCAACAAAGCTCTAAAGATTTTGAGCTTTCAAATGTATGGTTATCATAATTGGGACCCGACCATACAATACTGTAATTTGCTGCCATATCTCACTACGGGAAATATCTCGGGGTTGAAGGAAATATCTATAATATAGAATTTAACCGGAGAAAATGTGAAGGAAATTTTTAGAGAAGAAACCAAAGCTTGTGTATTAAAAGAGAATGAATTTTACTTGATGACTTTAACATATATCTGCTAACTATTTATAGGGAATGAAAAAACTAACAAAAACATTAATTTAGATAGTAAAGCCCCCATGATTGTATGTACTGCAAGCTGCTCCACAATCGTATGCCACTACCCATGGACGGAGCCAGTGGGGCAGGGGGCAGTTGCCCCCCTCACCCCACCCCCACCCCATATATAATAGTTGTATGTATATATGTATATATAGTACCAGTTTTAGTATTAGTATAAATAAACAAATGAATGTTAATAAGGAGTGTGATAGATTAGTTGGTAGAGTATGTGTTTGTTTATGGTGAATATTTAAAAGGTCTAGAGGTTGAATCTTTCGATTGGCATGATTATAATTTTACAATTTCTATTGGTTTCAACACAATCACATTGTTAATAGATTTTTTAATATTTAATAAAACACACACACACTCACACACACACACACACACACATTAAAAATGAGATGTGTAATTTATAATGTGTTCTCTATTCAAATTATTTTTGTCAAATTATTTATAATGTGTTCTCTATTCAAATAATTTTTGTCAAATTATTTATAATGTCTTCTCTATTCAAATTATTTTTGTCAAATTATTTATAATGTCTTCTCTATTCAAATTATTTTTGTCATATCCAATAATATTTATACCTATATTTTTTGGGTAATTTGTTTGTTTTTAAAAAATTATCTCTTTTGTTTTAATGTTTCACCTTCACTCGAAAAAATTAATGGATCTGTTGCTGCTTCTTTGCCCCCTCTCAACGAAATATCTAGCTCCGTCCCTGCCATTTACACCACGCATGCACACATTTGTTTGACTTGATTTAATTAATAATAATATTATTATAATAATGTTTAAGAATATTTAACTTATACAAGGCTATATAGGTGTCACATGTTTAAGTTCTTTATATCTATTTTGTGATACTTAGAATTGAGTAGTTAACAAAGGAAAAATTTATACCAACAAAATTAATTTGCATAAAACTTTCACAAGAGTGGAGGTTTTTTACCTATAAAGTACCACTCACTAACCTATCAAGCACAAGAAAATACCACTTTCAACTTGGTTTTTATTGTGCTCTATTGTTTTTTTGATATTTTTAGTTGGACTACTAATATTAACTTTGCTTCTTGTTTATATTTGGGGACTTTGTTGCACATGTCTACTTCTTTTCTGTTCTACACAGCAACAAGGAGATATGGACGTCACCACAAATGTTCCTAACTAAAATTAGTAGTCCAATTAAAAATATCAAAGTAACAGAGTACAATGAAAACCAAGTTGAAAAAAATCTCTTAGAAAAATCTTATATATAATCAAATCTAAAAAAAAAAAAAAAAAAAAAAAAAAAAAAAAAAAAAAAACACATAACATTTTTAACAAAGAAACAAGGAATCAAAATCAAGAAATGTATTTCTAGAGTGGCTCAGATCACGAAGAAAAACAAAGTAGTACATAAACAAAAACATTATAGCAAAACCAATCTTAATTATACTCAGGTCCGATAAAAATAAAAGTAAAAATTCGAAACATTTAGATAAAGATTTACAGTTTGCAAAGGTAATTCTAATGTAAAAAATCAACAAATATATTATATCAAAATCATATTGATCTTTAAAAAGCACTCTCAATTCAACTAATGATCAATGAAATCTAAAAAATATAATTCCTCAAAAAAAATCTACCATGCCTAGGTGTTTAAGTGCAAGTGTATAGTAGAACTAAAAAGAAATAGATCTCTACAACGAAATTCCAAAAATGAACCAACAAGCAAAGTTATGACTACTAGTATGGCTAAAAAGATCAAGGCAACCCATATAAAATAACTAAACACAAGACCAAAAAAATCTCACTAAAAAATCTTATATATATAATTAAAGATTTAAAAAAGATGAAACAGAGAACAAATTACTGGAAAGGTATTCTTGATATCTCTCACAAGATATAAAAATAAAGATCAAAGAAAACATCAATGGGGTAAATGAAAAACATGCAAAAGTTCAATCTTAGAACGTAACTCACAAGACACCGATCATAAAAAAAAAAAAAAAAAAAAAAAAAAAAAAAAGGAACAGAGATTGTCTCAATTTTTACATTGTATACTCGCCGGTGTTGGAGAGTGAAGTTTAGCCAATGTTATATAGGAGAGATATACCTATTGAATGACGTCAGGTCTTGCGTGACATTTTTCTAAATGGAAATTCATAATAATTATATTTTTTCCAATGGAGAAATATTTCCATCCATAAATGTTTGAAAACATTATAAAATATTTAAAAAAGATTTCTCTAATCTTAGTAAATTTTAAAATACCTTTTCTAATAATAAGAATTTGATAAACAATTAATATTTATGCATAAATGAACAAAAAATATTTGTAAATACACACTTATATTTTTAATATTTGTACTTTCCCACGTGTTTCGTATCCTAGAATTATTGTCCTTCTTTCCCGTTTCCATGAAACTTGGACTAGCATTCCTCAATTTCTTTGACCCATTCAATGACTTTTCTAACGATTCTAGCAATTAAACTGATATATACTTGTAATCTCTGGCATTAAAGAAATGTATAATGAGATTATCACTTGTATGTGGTATTTTTTTTTTAACGGTAATTTTATCGTTCCATTTTTTTTTCAATAAAACGAACTTTTATTGACTATATTTAAAGAAAGAAAAAAAATAAACAAAAAAATGGAAAAAAAATAAACAACAAAAATATATAATACAACATTAAATACTACTTTTTTTTTGTAAATACTACTAACTCTATTACATTCTAATATTTGTGCATTTATACTTTCTCAAACTATTGAGAAAGCACAAAGAGTCAACATCGCCTCCGACCTCCCATATGGGAAAGCCACTCATGCCATCTAAGCACAAAGTGCTTACATCAAATACTAATTAAATATGCATGCTATTACTATTATTAGTCAACGTTATATTAAATTTATGCCTCAATACGAATAAATATTATCAATTTACTATATATAATTTTAAGAATTAATAGGAAAGTAATTCATATATTAAAAGTAATTTTTTTTTTCAACGAAAAACAGGTTTTATTAGCAACGAATAGACCGACGCGTGGCAAAACCCCTTACATCAAACAGTAAGGCCAGCTTAGCCGCAGAAGGCAGCGAGTGTAAAGTATGAAAAATTTTTGAAGTGTTAAAGCCGAGGCCAACTGTTGCAAGAGCGTCCGCAACGTGATTGGCTTCCCTGTAAATATGTCGAATACTGGAACCCCATAAACAAAGAGTGGACCGAACGTAAAAAACTGCTGGCTCAATTCTCCATGGAATCCTTATATCCTGCGCAGAGATCAAGTTGGTGAGGGAGAGAGAGTCGACTTCCACAGCAAAAGGAGCCATGGCAAAGGCAGCCCAACATTGTACAGCCAGCTGAAGAGATAGAGTTTCGGCTTCCATGGCTGACGAGGCCTCAAAGCGGAAGCATAAGCCTACAATTAGTTGGCCACGAGATCCCCGGCATTCATAAGCCTACAATAAGCCTACATAAGCCTCAAAGCGGCCGCCCGCTGCCCCAGCATTCGAAAAAACAGCATCTGTGTTTAATTTCAATCTTCCTTTGGGTGGGTGAAGCCATTTTACACAAATTGTCGTACGCTGCAGCGGGGAAGCAAAGCCCGTAAAAAGACCAGCCGATACAAGGAAGTCATCATTGTGCCCGCTCTTTTTAATCGGGTGAGACAGAGATATTAAAAAGGCCTCCCGGCCTCGTAATCATGTGAATGGAGCCGGCTGGTGAAAAATCAGTACCCTCGTGAAGGCAGACATTGTAGGCCTTCTATAGGAACCATAAGATATTGTAGCAGATCCGGCTGGAGCCAATAACAACCATGAATGACACTGCGAACGTATCGAGCTGGCAACGGCCCTGCAAGGCAAAAATATTAGCAAAATAAATCCAGAGTTCTTGTATGTTAGCACAACTGAGGAGGCAGTGACCTAGACTGGCAGAACCCCTCCGGCAGAATGGGCATACCGAGGGCATAGAAAAACCAAACCGCTGTAGAATATCCGAAAATAGCAGCAAACGGCGTAGCAATCTCCACATGAAAATAGACACTTTTGAAGGCAGCCCCCGCCCCAGAGGCGGAAAGACAGCGACCACCTGTCGGTCGGAGCGCATTGTACGCTGAAGAAAAGGTAAAATTGCCATAAGTCGAAAGAGACCATACCTGGGATCCCGAGTAGCCGCTCACCGTGTGCTCGGTGACGAACTCCGTTAAGTCCTGCATGCGACGCCACGTGAGAGAGGGGGCTGCCCGCTCACGGTGTTCTGGATAACTAGCGCGCATAAACTCACTCCATAACGTGCCTCCCTGCAAATAATGGAAGTAGAGCTTAGCCGAGAAAGCATGTTGAATAGGGTTAAGAAATCTGATGCCCAAGCCCCCCTCCTCCACGGGAAGGCCAAGGTTGGACCAGGCCGCCCAATGCCTCTTCGGACGACCTTCCACTAAACCCCAAAAAAATCTGGCAAATTTAACTTCAATAGCTTTCTCCGTTTGGCGAGGAAGCATCACCGAGGCTACGGTGTATAGAGGGATCATCGCCAGAACATGCTTGATAAGAGTAAGACGGCCACCTGGGGAAAGCAGTTTTCGATGCCATGATACTAACTTGCCATCAATCTTCTCTAATAGATGTTTATAAAATATTGGGCGGTTCCGGCCTTTGAATAAATTAACTCCCAAATAACGAAAAGGCAGCGAAGACTGCTGCATACCAAGGATGCGGGCTATGGCAGATGCACGGTGACTCGGGCACGATCGAGCTGTGACAAAAAAACTCTTATGAAAATTAATTTTCTGACCAGAGGCTGCCTCATACTTTTTAAGAACCTCTGCAAGCGCCTTTAAGGAGCCCGAAGCCCCATTTGCAAAAATGACAATGTTGTCTGCAAAGGCCAGATGAGTAACCATAGGGCAGCAGGCGGCCGTAGAATAAGGCGAGACCATGCCAACACCCAACTTCAATATAAGAGAATGGGACAGGGCCTCAGAAACCAAGATAAAGAGAAGCGATGAGAGCCTGCTTTACACCTCTAGACGGCTGAAAGAAACCACAACTCACTCCGTTAACTAGAACTGAAAGCCGCGTCGCCAGGAGGTTATTCATAACAATGGTGACAAAGGCAGGTGGAAAGCCAAGCCTTGATAAGACAGCACTGAGGAAAGGCCACGCCACCCGGTCAAATGCTTTCATCATATCAAGTTTAACGACAACATTCGAGTCCCGGCATTTCTTGTCAAGATACTGTAAGAGCTCAAAAGCCAGAAGAACGTTGTCTTGTATACTTCGCCCTTCCACAAAGCCCGCTTGCTCTTTTGAAATTATTTTAGGGAGAATTGGACTAAGCCGCGAAGCTACAATTCTGGTAAGCACTTTACTGATGAAAGTGCAAAGACAAATGGGCCTGAAGTCCGTGAAAGATTCCGGGTGTGGCTTTTTGGGTATAAGCACTATCGACAAAAAAATCCATCGCAGCATGATATACATCATTTTGGACAACTGCCGAATAGTGCCGGAAGAAAGAGCCCGAGAAACCATCGTGGCCTGCAGCACTGTCGGGATCCAACTTCGAGACAGAATTCTTCACTTCGGCTAGCGTAATCGGGGCCACTAGGTGATCGCATCTGATGCAGCAAGGCTATCCAGTAGGCAACTCAGTAAATCTTCCATTCCCGAACAGTCCTCCGCGCAAACAGCTTAGAGTAAAAAGAGACCGCCTCCAACTGGATGTCTGCTTGGGAGGTCAGAAGCACTCCATCTCCCGACTTAATTGCACTGATTCTCTGCCGTCGATGCCTGTCCTTGACCATTGTGTGAAAGTACTAGGTGTTGGCATCCCCCACTTTGAGCCACTTTACCTGTGCTTTCTGCCTCCAGAAACATTCCTCTTGCTTGAGCGCAAGGGCAAGGTCAGCTTGTACTTTATGCAGCGATGCCCGGTTGTCCCCCGTGGGACTTGTTGCATAATCATCTTCTGCTATAGACACACTTGCCTCTAGACACTTGATCCTGTCAAAGATGTTACCAAAGGAATCTTTGTTCCAGGCCCGCGCAGAGCAATTTTAAGACGCTTGAGCTTATAAGCCAGAGCCCGCATGCCTCCCCCGTCTGTCGTTGCAGACCAGCTGCGGGAAATAACCTGCATAAAATCTGGATGTGTGATCCACAAGTTCTGGAAACGGAATTGTATTATTGACTCTATTTCAAGAAAGAAAAAAAGAATAAACAAAAAAATAGAAAAAAAAAATAAACAACAAAAATATATAATACAACATTAAATACTATATTGATGCAGTGTAATTGTTGGTTGAAATGAATGGTTCATATTATTTTGACTTTAGTATTTTTTTATGATTTTCCTTATTTACCATCTATTATATTATTTTCTTCCCTTAAATAACTCAATATTTCGTTAGAATAAACTTTAGTTACGGAATATTTCGTTAACAATTTATTATTTTTAACTTAATCATTAATTTCTATAAGAAAGTTCTTAAGTTCGAACCTCATCCCAATTAGAGTTGGCATAATTGTTAAACATATACTACAAATATGTTAACAAATACAATATAAACTTCAACATAATTATTTTTTTATCAGACAAAATTGTTCTTACATCATTGTGCGCGATCTAACTACAAAGTTGTTGATCAGATATACAATTACACCTAGACTCTAAAACGGTAGGACCATTTTCCAAAGAATTGACAATGTTGACATCCCACTGACTCTAATTGAATAATTTTACACATCATTCTCATAATAAAACTTCTGAAAATAATTTGTAAGTTAATTTTTTTATTTTATATCATTATAACTATATCCATTGTAACCATATATTTCAAATTATTTATTACCATCCTCTAGTGGCGGACCCAGGATTTACGTTGAGTGGGGGCGAAAAAGCAAAGATAAAATGAATTAAAAAATGATCAAATACAATGTTCAAATACAAAATATCAAATACGAATAAAATTGTTAAACAACTATTCAAACCTTTTATATCATTATAACTATATATATATATATATATATATATATATATATATATATATATATATATATATATATATATATATATATATATATATATATATATATATATATATATTTATTTATTTATTTATTTATTTATTTATTTATTTATTTACTTATTTATTTATTTACTTATTTACCAAGTTGAAAATATTTTTTTTAGTGACAATTATAATTAATCTCTCATATATTATATTGCATTTATATACTTTGAGTTATTGATTTAAATAAACAAACTCAACATTCAATTAAATTACATATGCATGAACATCTACCTCCTATATAATCTTGCATTAATACACTTTGAATTATTTATTTGAAAATAATCATTGAGCATTATCGCATTCACGCAGTGCGCGTGAAAAAGAATAATTTGGAATATATATGTGGAGATTTCAATTGAGAACGTGATCCCATGTAAAAACAGAAGACTAGCCTAATCCATCCATTTGGGTAGACCAACGGTTGAGTATTTGTAAATAATAAATGAAAAGGGATTGGGAAATTTTATAAATATTTTAAACTTAAAAGTTTTTCATAATTATAAAATTCACCTACGTTTTTTTTAATAAAATCCTAAACTGTTGATAAATCTAGATGGTCGATCGAAATTAATCTTCACTGTTATGGAGTTATTACATGCTTCTTAGTGATTGGATTAAATGTTAAGAAAAGAAAGAATATAAGTCGTTCAATGTTGCCAATAATATGTGATATATGAAGTTAGTAGGGCGAATGAAAGAACATAGAATTACAATAGGGATTGTTATGAAATTGATGTGTATGATCATTTAAATCTTGTATAATTATACCCATATATGATATAACACCGCTCAAAATCATACAAGAGAAGGAGAGAAAGCAATAGAAACTGAAATATGCAGGAACTCCCAAAAAACCACCAGTTTATTGATCATTGTATCATATACACATATATACAAGGTAACTATTACACTTGCATAATAAATAACTAAGATGGTGGGATAATAATGGGGAAAGATAATGGGATAGTGGGGATAATGGTCATGTTAAATAATAATTATTTATATCACTTCCTTGGGCATGATCAATGTACATCATGTGTTGCACCAGTTGCCTCATTAAAATCATAGCTTAAGAAAACTCAGTTGGAAAAAAACGTAACTAAAGGAAAAAGAGTACAACCATAAACCTTCCGAGCATAATCTTCAGGATTTCAAGAGTCTTCTAGACAATCCATTTAAGTACAACTAAAGGTTGTCGCTCCCCCTAAGACAACAATCTTCCAAGCAGATACATCAAAATTTTCTGAACATATCTCTTAAATGTGGATGTAGACAGGGAGTTAGTGAACAAATCTACTAGATTGTCACTAGAGCTATGAGCAAAAATTCTATGTAATCACTACAACATAAATCACCTACAACGTCGCACATATAACGTCGGTTTTTTACAAAACCGATGTCAAAAAATTAAATAAATTTATAATTTTTGTAACAAGACTTTTAATGTCAGTTATTTTTGTAAAAACTGATGTCGTAATTCGTTTTAAATAAATACAAAAATTAACAAACTATTCGCTGTCGGTTGTTTGTATAGCCAGCATCGTATAGTATTTTTTAAAATTTTTAGATTTAGGTTACGACGTCGTAATCAACTTTTTTTTTTAAATAATATCAACACGACGTGGGTTGTGGTATAACTGACCTCGTATAGTATACATATTTTTTATTTTATTATTTTTTAAAAATTTAGGCTATGATGTCGGTTCGTCATTGAACCGACGTCGTAACATGTTTAGTTTTTTTTTTTTTAAAAAAAAAAAACTTAATACCTATACGATGTCGGTTTTCGTGTAACCAACGTCATATAGGTGTATTTGCTTTTTTTTTTAAATATAAGATACGGCGTCGGTTCGTCATCGAACTGCCGTCGTAACTATGTTTTTTTTTTAAAAAAAAAAAAACAAAATTAATACCTATATGGCGTAAATTTTGGTGTAACCGACATTGTATAGGCATATTTCATTTATGTTTTAAATATAATATACGATGTTAATTGTTTGTAACAACCGACATTGTATAGCTATTATTAAAAAAAATACCATTTCGTCTAAGGAATTTCCCCCCTTCTACTTCTCCTTCTTCAAACAAGCAATAGCCGCCGCCACCATTTTCTACTCCTTCTTTGCTGCGAGGGGCGGAGGTACATGGGGCTATGGGGGGCCTTGGCCCCCACCCCACACCCCACGTCACCCTAACCTAAATAATGTAATATATATTTAAATATATATTATTATATTACAAATAAAAATTCTCTTTTCACCCCCTCAAATTTTCTTTTAAAATTTTTTACTATGTATTTATTAAATATAAACCTAAAACATATATTGAATTTCAAATTCACCAAACACAATGAAATAAATCAAATAATTAATTAATTAGTTAGTTATTATGTATTTTTATTATTTATTTACACTTTTAAAATGTATATTTGCTAATTCAAGATTAGTTTTGAAATTAGGAAAACAAATGTTAATTATGATTTTTTAATTCGTGATTTTGAGTTTCCTCTCCATTCTTCAAATTTTGGTAATTACTAAAATAAAGGAAAAATTAACTATTTGGTCCCTCAATTGGTGACGAACTGTCAATGTAGTCCCTCAATTCCATATTCATCAGTTTTGTCCTCGAAATCAATTAACTTTTGTCTAATAAATCCTTATAGCCGTATTCCGTCATTTTGCAGGTGAGAGGTCCGATTTACCATGGGAATTTTTATCTTTTCTCATGTTCAGCCCTTTCTTACCATTGTCGAACATTGGGCAGCGGCGGAGCAGTTTCCGATAGCGGCAACGTCGCTGGAGATCGCGCAATCAGCGACAGTGTCAAGGAGATCTCCAGAAGCTTCGATTGATGATCAGATGGGGGATTTGTGGTCAGATTGTGTCCACTTTCCAGAAATCGCGCCTCAATGTTATGCAAATTCCAGATTTGAGAGCGATTGAGTTGATCTATTGCGAAGGAGATATCTTGAAGCAGAAGAGGGTCGAGGAAAGCCGATTGTGAGGTTTTCAGAAGTAAAATTGGAGAAGATAGCGGCGATCTAGAAGAGAATCACCTTAATCGGCCATTTTATGAAGCAGGGAACCTTCGCTGGATTCGATTAGGGCGAAAATATATTCGATCCTTCGCCTAGACGGAGGAATCCAGATTAGATCCTTGGATAGACGGACGATCTTCCTGCGATTCGATCTGGAATGCAGATTTTCTATGATCCTGACTCCCCTTACATGAATTTTCTGGCTCCCATTACATGAATGACCTTCACGCTATCATTTTGCTCATTCGTTCCCCGGTGTGCCTTCAGGTGCTTCCCTTGTGCTTTTAAGCCTCGTTTTCTCCTAAGATTAGTGTCATTTCAGACTTCCTTGCACGAACATTTGAGCCAAAAGCAAGCATAAATGAGCACAAATATAAGGCTATTTCATGGCATATCAAAACCTTACACAATAATATTATATGGCAGAGACACATAAACTCACATGTGATTATGTGAAGGAACATCAAACAAAAACTACAGACACATAAAACCAATGATAAGTGTCCAGAACATATCAAGCAATACCGTGTCTAATAAAATTCAAACTCTGCCTCTGTATCGTATATTTCAACAAACAATTGAATAAATCTAAAAAAAAAAACTTTTTGATTTCTTTAACCCTTGGAGTGATTTAAATTCTCACAAATATGCCATATATAATGTCAATGATGTGAACTTGGAAATACTTGACAAATAGCAGCGAGCCAGCGACTATAGAAAAACATTGATAAGTCATTATAATTTGAGGACATCTGCCATCAATAGATATCAAGAACGACCTAAAAACCAACAAAAGACTCAATCCTCTCATTCATTAAAAAAAAAAAAAAAAAAAAAAAAAAAAAAAAAAAAAAAAAAAAACCACATCCAAACATAATATTCACGCAATGATGATTCATACCAACAAACAGACCACAAATCATATGATATTTGTTAGTGTGATACGTTATATCATGGACTAACAATTCTCCGAACAATTGATAATCCCATTTCATTTGTCCATCCCTCCAAAAAAAAAGTTGCAATATCTTGAGTCAGAATCCACTTCAAAATCAAAAAATAAGAAGTCATTTTTACTAGACTACCTCGGCCTAAGCTCTTCAATAAATTAGTCAATACAGAATTGTATGCATTTCAACTTATAAAACCAATAAATGGTGAACCCCCCCCCCCCCCCCCTCCACTGCTTTAATTTTAAGAAATCTTATACCATCTGATAAGGAAACACCACGTACTCTTCTTCAAATCCTTTAGAGATGATTCTTAGACAATTGATCTATGCGATCCCTAAAGAATAACTCTTACTCGGTGGAACCAATTCATCATTATACACCTTCTCATGCTACGTCATAGTCCACATGTCATTCTCATCTACATCAAATTGAATAAATGCATGCATTTATTTAAATCAAGCCTTCGGACACTAAAACTTCTTCATCTTTTTTGTTTGTGTAACACCATTATATCTTTACTTGACTCTCCTCACACTAAAACCTAATTTACAGACATAGTCATTATACATATCGTGTGCATCATGTTAGGAACTCTTGTATTAAGATTTTGATGATACCAATGTAACCTAGAAAGTAGACCCCTAACCGTCATCTTTTTACATCGCCGCTATCGTCTTAGACGAAAGTTTCCATAACTCACATGTAATTCGTGTTAAGCTAGTGAAACACACGAAGACGAGTTATGTTTAGTTGATAGGGCTATCAAGACGAAAGAAGACACGAAACATTTTGCAACAATAACTAAAGTTAACCAAGAGTTGTCATTGAACACGAAAGGACAGTCTTATTGATGACAATCCTTCAAGACATTCCTTCTCACCAATAGCAAGAGGAATGTCTCCACTGTCTGACTTGACAACATCCTAGGATAAAAAGGACCTCAGCTTATGGGACACGCATACCAAGGAGCATTAAATGAAGATGTACTATTTCCTGAAGCTAAAGGACAAAACCCTAAAGCTCTCCATGCCATCAACGGCTACAAGGTACAATCTCATTAATGGAGCATTTAATGCGGGAAGCTCCCCGGTCCTTACCCACTGGACAATAGGTTTGAAAATTTCATCTCCCTCCAACGGGTGGAATTTTCCTCACCTATAAAAACCCACCTTCAACAACTTAGAAGGTGCTGGTTCTTATCACTCGATCTATCCATACGCAAAAGCTCTTAAACACTCTCAGCTCTTTCAAGCTTTTGTGAACCAGTGTTAAGGTGCAAAGATACTTGAAGAAGCTCATTGATCCTCATCTTACACCTTAAAGAAGTCTTGCTATTTATACGAAGAAATCATTCCTCTATGTCAAGACTTCATTACGTTAGAGAAATCAGAAATCATTTTCTACCAACCTCAACTCTGAAGAAGAAGTTGATAGAGGCGGAGTAAACTCGAGGAGTTGAAAAGCCTGCGAAGGTTGTCTGGCTTAGTGATCAAGGAAGTCTTTGTGTATTTGTACTAACGAGTGATAGTGCAATCCTTCTATAAGTTGTGGAAGAAGGGTGGAGTAGGGAAAGTTGGCTGAACCACTATAAAACTCTCGTCTCTCTATCTCTTTACCTTTGCTTTTCATTTCTGCATCATTCTGTCTTTCTCATCATTACCGAAAGATCTCGTTATAACAAAACCCGTGCAAAGCAAATAAACAAATTTAACTTTTCCGTTGCGCCAAAACACCGAAAGGTCATTTTTAGGGTAAATCACGAAAAGAGTCTATTCACCCCCCCCCCCCCCCCCCCCCGCCCTCTAGACTCTCGCTACAACTCTATCGGGACCAACAAGTGGTATCAGAGCCAAATACCTTGAACGGTAAAGGCTTTGCATTTACTGCCTGGTAGATCCCTTATCAAATCTCTGAAAATTTGCATTTTTTTCAGCTTTGCACAAATTTTTAAAAAAAAATGGAAAAGGATCATGCTAACCGTTCTAAGCAACATGCTTTTAGCCTCTCTAAATTTGATGACTGGAAGATAAGAATGCAGGCTCTCCTCTGCACCATACATGACGAAATGTGGGACGTCATAACAACTGGACCAATTACAGTTATGATGGCAAACACACAAGCAGCAGCTCAAGGGGCCGGTGCTGAGGAAATGATACCGAAGCCAAAAGATTCATACACCTCGGAAGAAAGGTCAAGAGCAAACCTGGACAATGTAGCACGAAACATCCTCTACAACTCCCTTGACGACTCCTTGTTCCCAAGAGTCCGAAAGTGCAAGAATGCCATGGAAATATGGAAAGTTCTGATGGAACTAGGAGAAGGTGATGAATAGGAGAAGGACAACAAATTGACTGTAGTTATGAAGAAGTTTGAAGACTTCAAAATGCTTCCAAATGAAACAATCATGGACATGGAGCTGAGGTTCACCAGACTCATCGAAGATCTGACAGATCTCGGGAAGGAACTATCTGAAAAAGAAAAAAATCTGAAGATACTTCGTGGTCTGCCAAAATCTTGGGAAATGAAAGTCATTGCAATGAGAGACAATCGAGACAAGAAAACAACAAGCACAACAAAGATTTTCAGTGATCTTAAGGCGTACGAGTTTGAACATGAACCGAAAGATATCGACGAATCAGAAACAAGAAATGTAGCTCTCATGGCTAGTCAACAAGCAACAAACTCTAACAGGTCAAAACCTAACTCTTGTGAATTCTTATCTGATGAGCAATATGCCCTATTTGTTAGGAATATGAAGAGGTTCGTGAGGAAAAACAACTTTCAAGACTCACATCGTTCGGGCCACCGAAAGCAACACGAAAGTTCACCTCAAACTTCAAAGGGAGAAACCCCAGACTCACAATTGCTGTGCTACAACTGTCGTAAACCAGGACACTTCAAGGCCAATTGGCCCCACCCAATAGCGAGCAAACATCAAGACAGTAATGCTACCAAAAGGCCATCTAAGGAGACTGGAGAGAGATATAAAAAAAATGACAAGCCGGAATCATCAAGCTCCAGAAATGAAAGAAGAAGAAAGGCAATGGTAGTAAACGAAACTTCTGACAATGTTGAGGCCGAAAGTAGCTTTTCAAGCTCGAGTTCAGACGACGAAAGAACTGAAGAGGAAAAAGGACTACTGTGCCTGTTTAGCCAAGAATCAGAAGTCTATGTCTTATGGCTGACGAAGACGAGGTAAACTCTCACTCATCCTCTTGTTATTCAGCTGAGTCCAGTTCTGTAGGAAGTCAAACCTCCAACGAATCTGTTACCGAAATGATGAGTAGGTTCAAAGTGATCAAAAGCACATAGTCCAAACTTAAGGAGGAGAACTCTCGGCTCATGATTAGCTACAATGCGCTAAGGCAAGTTCGGGTTGAGAACATAAAGCTAGCCATTGCTAAGGAGTAACTTGAGAAAAATGTCCTCGCTCTGAAGGAGCAGTGCACAGCAAGAGAAAAGAGAGAGCAAGAACTTCTTGAAGTCTTAGATAAATTCAATAATTCGTCCAATCTAATGGACCGAATGTTAAGTGAATCAAGACTGCCCGGGGAAAAAACGGGAATTGGTTTTGACCCCAGCTCCTCTTAACAAGTCGGCTTGAACAAACCCACGAATGTATATTCTCACGAAAGCTTTCAAGCTGCGGTTGTTCAAGGTCCAACCTAGGTGTCTGAGCCTATGACAAAGGTTAACAATGTCGCCACACCACAATCAATAAGCCTACCGAAAGGAAAGGCTGTACAACGAATTGTGGACCCTCGAAATGAAAATTCCTACAAAGGCAATCCTTGACAGAAATATGTCAAAAGGAATGGACCAAATGGCAATAGACAACATCTAAACTATAAGAAAGATAAGCCTAGTAAGAATATTCAATCAAGGAATAGGCAGAATATTGACCAGAGGCAATATCGTCCAAAGCTAACATCTAACCCTCAAGGACCCGAAAATCAAGGGGTACCTAAAAACACATAATCTTTCTTGCAGGACAAACAAGTCATATGGTATGTCGATAGTGGATGCTCAAGACATATGACTGGTGATAAAACAATGTTGAGCAATTTCAAGGAAGCTGATGGACCTAAAGTTATATTTGGAGGAGAAAACAGTGGCAAGACTCGTGGAAAAGGAGACATCATCAAACAGGGAATAACTATACAAGATGTATCATACGTTGATGGACTAAAGTTCAATCTCCTTAGCATAAGCCAATTTTGCGACAAAGGCTACAAAGCTGAATTCTCCAAAAACGAGTGCAAAATCGTGAACACGAAGGATGGCAAAACGGCATTGACTGGTCAACGAAAGAAAAACATGTACGTAATATCATGGAATTCCTCTAATGCTAATGTTTATTTTTTGGCTAAAATCAATGCAGATCTTAGTCAAGAATGGCACAACAAGTTGAGTCATCTGAATCTAAAGACAATCAACAAACTTGCCAAAAGAATTCTCGTGAGAGGGTTACCCGAAGCATCATACACAAAAGACAAAATTTGCGAGGCATGTCAAAAAGGGAAACAAATCAAGTCATCTTTCAAATCTAAGGATGTCGACGGAAACTCTCATTGTCTAAGCCTTCTACATCTGGATCTCTTTGGACCAGTTAATCCAGCTAGTTTAAGTGGAAGAAAGTACACCCTCGTAATAGTAGATCATCACACGAAATATACTTGGGTGCTTTTCTTGAAGAAAAAGAATGAAACAGAAGTTATTCTTCTCAATCTCTTGAGGCAACTTCAGACAGAAAGGGAAGTCAAAATCATTCGAATAAGATCAGATCAAGGAACTGAGTTCGTAAACAAGATCATAAAAGAATTCTGTGCACAGAATGGAATCTTTCATCAACTCTCGGCAGCACGAACTCCTCAACAAAATGGAGTAGCCGAAAGGAGGAACAGAACTCTGAAAGAAGTAGCACGAACAATGATCGCTCACTCAGGATTGCCAAAGCGATTTTGGGTCGAAGCTATAAATACAGCATGTTACACACAAAACAGATCCCTGATCAACAAATCCCACAACAAGACGCCTTATGAACTATGGAATGGTAAAATACCGAGTATTGGTTATTTTCATGTTTTTGGTTGCAGGTGCTTCATACACAACACTGGAAAGAATCATTTGAGAGCATTTGACGAAAGAGCAGACGAAGGTTTGTTCATGGGTTATTCCTCAGTAAGTAAAGAATTTAGAGTTCTAAACAAACGAACAATGGTAATTGAGGAATCCATTCATGTCAAATTTGATGAACAATCCGAAAAGAATCCAGCTGGAGTTGAATCATCAAGTAATTCACCTCTCAACCCTCAAACAAATGAAGAAGAGGTCTCAGATGATGAAGAAGACATATTATCTTCCTACACGAAATATCAGTTGAGAATCTCAGAGCCCGAAACTACATCTCAAGAAAAACTTGTCACACAACAGACTGCTCCTAATGCTCCTACACCATCCGAACCAATGATATATGTTGAGCTACCATATATTCCTGAAATGGATGCTCAGAATCAGCAAAATGCGTTTGAACCCGATCTTAGATGGCTAAAAGATCATCCTCCAGATCAAGTGATTGGAAATGTTCAACAAGGTGTAAGAACAAGAGCCTCTTTACACGAAAATATGATGGCATGCTTCTAATCACAAATGGAACCTAAGTCCGTAGAAGAAGCCTTCAGTGATCCTGACTGGGTAATAGCCATGCAAGAAGAGCTTCATCAGTTTGAACGAAATGATGTGTGGGAACTTGTGACGAGACCAACACATCAAAATGTTATTGGAACCAAATGGGTTTTTAGAAACAAAATGAGTGAAGATGGACTCATTGATAGAAACAAAGCCCGTCTTGTCGCTAAAGGGTATTGTCAAGAGGAAGGAATCGACTTTGATGAAACCTTCGCCCCTGTAGCTAGACTTGAAGCCATACGAATATTCCTAGCCTTTGCAGCTTACAAAAACTTTAAAGTCTATCAAATGGATGTCAAAAGTGCATTCCTAAATGGGCTCCTTGAAGAAGAAGTATATGTTGAAAAACCGCCTGGATTCGCGATTAATAATGAACATGAAAAAGTCTACCATCTCAAAAAGGCTCTTTATGGTCTAAAACAAGCTCCACGAGCTTGGTATGATACTCTCTCACACTTTCTCATCAATTGTGGTTTCACGAAAGGAGCTGTGGACAAGACACTCTTTCGCATAAAAGATGATGACCATATCCTTTTAGTACAAATCTACGTTGATGATATCATCTTCGGGAGCACGAACCCTATCTTGTGTGAGAAGTTCTCAAATCTTATGAATGGAAAATTTGAAATGAGCATGATGGGAGAACTAAAATATTTTCTGGGATTGCAAGTAATGCAATGCTCAGATGGAATTTTCATTAGTCAAGCCAAATATACCAAGGATTTAATCCGAAAATTTGGAATTGATGGAAAAACATCTGTCAAATTATGTGTCTGTAGTTAACATATTATGTGCATGCAGTTAACAGATTATTTGTCTGTAAATAAATTGAATTCACATAATATATTAAATGCAAGCACAAAATATGTCGTCAACATCTTATGTGCCTATAGCTAACCTATTATGTATCCGTAGTTAAACATTATGTACCTTCAATTTATTTATAGGTGCATAATTTAATAACTAAGAACACATAATGTGTTAACTGCAAATGTATAATTTTTTGGACCAAGTTCACATTGCAAGGTAGACCCTAAATTGCTCCAAACCCTACTAATATAACACAAAATCCCTACCATAATGGAAATCCAATTAGATAATTAATTAAAATGAACTAAAATTTTGATCCAACAAATCTTAAGCGGGTATTATGTAATTTGAAATAATCTTCAAAAATTAAGCATTGTTACAACACTGACTCTATTATAATATACTATATGTTCATAAAGGGTCAATATCGCCCCCTATTGAGTCTCAAACCCATGACCTCCCATTTGGGAGACCCACTTGGTGCCACTAAACCACAAGGTCATTGGTCTTAAATGACCCAACAAATATCGAAGGAACCTACGGTTGGAACTAACTACTGAAGAGTTGTGCCACAACAACTCCCATGTGAATTGAGACTTGTTTGATGATCCATATAGACAAAGATAATCCATAATAGACACCTTGCTTCCTCACTCCCTACCACAAATGGAGCGTTAAAAAACATATTGGATCAATTTATTCTTATCCATTCTGAAGGTAATAGCGACCCACAAAGCCGATAGATACATAAATTGAAGGTGCAATGGCTTTTACAATGTCCCAAGTGCACTAGCAATCTCCTTTAGACCAATGTCCCAAGTGCACTAGCAATCTCCTTTAGACCTGGGTCCCAGAAAGGAGGAGTATAAAGGAGATTGCTAGTACACATGGGACATTGGTCTAAAGGAGATTGCTAGTGCACTTGGGACATTGTAAAAGCCATTGCACCTTCATTTTATGTATCTATCGGCTTTGTGGGTCGCTATTACCTTCAGAAAGGAGGATCATAAATTGATCCAATATGTTCTTTCACGCTCCATTTGTGGTAGTGAGTGAGGAAGCAAGGTGTCTACTATGGATTATCTTTGTCTATATGGGATCATCAAACAAGTCCCAATTCACATGGGAGTTGTGGTAGCGCATCTCTTCCGTAGTCATTTCCAACCGCAGGTCCCTTTGATTTTTGTTGGGTTATTTAACACCAATAACCTTGTAGTCTAGTGGCACTAAGTGGGTCTCCTAATTGGGAGGTCATGGGTTTGAGTACCTTAGTGAGGTATCTCAACTTGGGATTTTATTGTGCTCTATTATCGCTTTGATACTTTTAGTTGGATTACTAATTTTAACTTTGCTTCTCGAATCTTTTCAGGGACTTTGTTGCAAATGTCTACTTCTTTTATGTGCTACACAAGATCAAGGATATATGGACGTCACCACAAAAGTTGTTAATGGTGATTTTGCTTTGCAAGCTTACAACAAAGATTTTGACACCTTACGCGTCTACTCGTAGAGGTGTCAAAATCCTTGGTTGTAAGCCAGCAAAAACAAAGCACCATTAACAACATTTGTGGTGATGTTCATGTATCCTTGTTCCTCAGTGTATATCAGAAAAGAAGTAACATCTGCAACAAAGTCCACAAATGAAATAACAAGCAAATTTCAAATCAATAGTCCAACTAATTAAAAATATCAATGGAACAATATATCACAATGCAAACCAAGTTGAAAATAATCTCATAGAAAAATCTTTATATATAATAAAATCTAAAAAAGTTAATCGTAACATTTCTAACAACCAAACAATGAATCAAAGTCTAGAAAGGATATTCTAGAGTCGTTCACCGAGAAAAACAAAATAATAGTTAAAAAAAAACATTATAGCAAAACCAATGACACTCTAAATAAATAAATAAAAACTCATTTTCAGCTAATGATGAATAATGAAATTTTAGACATATACTTACTCAAAAAAATTCTAAAAAATAAAATAAAAATCACAGACATATAAAATTAATATATATTAAATATGAAAGAGATCATATTCTATAATGATGAATCTGTAATCCCACATAAAATCTAGCTTTTAAAAAATCTTATATATAATCAAATATAAAATAAAAGGCAAAAAATTGAAACAACAAAAGAATCAATATTTGGAAAGGTATATATTCCAAAGTGGCTCACCAAGTGAAAGAAACTAATCGATTAACATAAACATTATAGCAAAATCATATCGATCTTTATAAAAACACTCTCATTTTGACAAACGAACAAAAAATCTCTGGCATTTCCTCAAAAAGTCTAGTTTTAAAAAATCATACAAATACTCAGATCTGACAAAACAAAAAGTAAAAATTCAAAACATATAGATAATTAGTTAAAGTCTAGAAAAGTAATTTTAAAGTGGCTCGCCAAGAGAAACAAAGTAAAAAATCAACAAATATATTATAACAAAATCAAATTGATCTTTAAAATGCACTCTCATTTCGATGGACTAATGAACAATGAAATCTAAAAAGATGTAATTCCACAAAAAAAAAAAAAATTCAGACATATATACTAAAAATACATTGGACATGAAAGAGATGAAACATAAGACCTAATTCTATGCAATTCACAAAATCAAAGAGAGAGAGAGAGAGAGAGAGAGAGAGAGAGAGAGAGAGAGAGAGAGAGAGAGAGAGAAATAGAGAGAGAGAGAGAGAGAGAGAGAGAGAATAACTACCATGCCTTGGGTGTTTAATTAAGTGAAAGTGTAGAACTGAAAATAAATAGATCTCTACAACGAAACCCCAAGAATGAGGCAACAAGCAAATTTATGACTACTAGTATGGCTAAAAAGATGAAGAAGACACATAGAGAATAATAAAACACAAGACCAAATAAAATCTCACTGAAAAATCTTATATATAATCAAAGTTTTAAAAATGAAACTGAGAACAAATTACTAGAACGGTATTCTTGATATTTATCACGAGAGAAAAAAAAAATAAGAGAGAGAGATCAAAGAAAACATCAATGGATTAAATGAAAAACATGGAAAAGTTCAATCTTAGAACTTACAAGACACCGATCATAAAAGAAAAAAAAAAGGTTGTCTCACTTTTTGAGATTGTAAAATAGCTGATGTGTTGGACTGTGAAGTTTAGCCAATGTTATATAGGAGAGATATAGTTGTTGAATGATGTCACGCCTTACGTGACATTTCCCTATATGGAAATTCTCAACAATTATATTTGTTGCCATTGGAGAAATATTTCCATCCATAAATTTATGAAAACATTATAAAATATTTAAATCTGATTTCTCTAATTTTAGAAAATTTTAAAATACCTTTTCTAATAATAAGAATTTGATAAACAATTAATTTTTATGCATAAATGAAGAAAAATAATTATAAATACGCACTTATATTTTTTATATTTGTACTTTCCCACGTGTTTCGTATTCTAAAATTATTGTCCTCCTTTCCCGTTTCCATGAAACATGGACTGGCATTCCTCAATTGCTTTGACCCTTTCAATCACTTTTCTAGCGATTCTAGCAATTAAACATAAATATACTTGTAATCTCTTGCATTACAAAAATGTATAATAAGATTTGTATTTTGTAATATTTTATTAGTATCCAATCAATAGTTAACAAAATAAAAATATAAATGATAAAAATTAATATGCAACACATTCAAATGATATATTTGTACGTAACTTGCGTTTGAAAAAAAAATTAAATAAACAAAAAAAATATAATACAACACCAAATACTAATTAAATATGCCTGCTATTACTATTAGTCAATATTATATTAAATTTATGCCTCAATACGAACAAATATTATCAATTTACTATATATAATTTTATTTAAGAATTAATAAGAAAGTAATTCATAATTTTTGAACTTCATATTCACAATTATTAAACTCTATATTCACAATTACAGAACTCTATGTTCATAATAATAAAACTCTATGTTCATAAATTTTGAACTCTATATTTACAATTATGACAGTTTTGAAACCGGGTCCACCTACGGTTCCACACATAATTTGCCATCACCAGACTATGCGTCAAAAGATACTGAACATTTAATGCACACTAAAATCCAAATAATTTAGAGTTACTTCCATTTTTGGTCCTAAATTTATGGTTGACAGTAAACTTTTAGTCCTTTTTTATCAGATCTTCCATTTTTAGTCCTAGTATTATTGTGATATGACCAATTTTGGTCTTTTATAAAAAAAAAAATAAATAATTGTTGAAATTTTGTTAAATACAAAGGCATCTCGCTCTTCAATTATGAATTTTAAAAAAAAAAAACATATAAAATATACTGGGTCAACACGCTTTATATTAAAAAGATCAAAATGCCCTTCAATTTAACAAAATTTTATCCATTTTGTTGATAGAGGACCAAAATTAATTGGTCATGTCACAATAATACTAGGACCAAAAGGAGATGTTTTGATTAAAAATAGTCATAAAATAACAATATTAATTATATTATAATTATAAAATTTAAATCATTACTTGATGGGCCAACTTCGACAAAATATCTCAATACGATTACTTCAATTGGGATAGCATTTATTGTAATTATTAATTATATTATAAAAGTTAAATAGTTACTTAGTAAGTCAACTTCATCAAAATATCTATGAAAGACGAGAATATTTGTAATAAGCTATTTTCTTAGTGTTTTTAAAAGAATTTTTTAAATTAGAATTTGATAAATAATTAATATTGATGAATAAATGAGGAAAAATATTTGAAAATGTACACTTATATTTTTTTTATAAGTACTTTTCTCACGCATTTTGTATCATAGGACTATTGTTCTCGTTCACATTTCCATTCAATCTAGCTGTAAAAAAAATCCTATATATAATCAAATATAAAATAAAAGGCAAAAAATTGAAACAGCAAAGAAATCAATATTTGGAAAGGTATATATTTCCAAAGTGGCTCACCAAGAGAAAGAAACTAATCGATTAACATAAACATTATAGCAAAATCATATCGATCTTTATAAAAACACTCTCATTTTGACAAACGAACAAAAAAATACACATTTTTATTTTTTATATGTACTTTTCTCACGCATTATGTATCATAGGACTATTGTTCTCGTTCCCATTTCCATTCAACCTAGACTGGCACTTCTCAATTGTTTTGGCACTTTCGATCACTTTTATTGAAATTTTAACGATAAAACACACACACACACACACACACACACATATATATATATATATGTACATATATATATATATATATATATATATATATATATATATATATATCCATGTAATCATTGTCATTAAAGAAATGTATAATATGATTATAACTTACATGTGTTGTATATGTGTATATTTCTATTTTGTAATATTCTATCAGTATCTAGTAGTTAATTAACAAAACAAAAATTTATATTATAAAAATTTAAAGTAGACCAATTGCAGAAGGGGAAAGGTATGTCCTCAAATTAATTAAGTATCACTCACCATCCAATTAACCATCATGTGACATTCTTTTAGGTTTTTTTTTTCTTTTTTTTTTTTAATGCTAGCCGACATTAGCCTCTCAACTAGAGCACAACTAATGTTAAGCACTCAAATCAAAACCTAACTCCACAATAAAATCTTGTGTAAGAACGGGCAAAAGAGGCACAATTAATGTTAAGCATTCAAATCAAAATTTTAACTCCACAATAAAATCTAGTGAAACAACTATCAAAAGAGGTAACATATAAGAATAAGATAATTTTATGAGATTTACATTTTGAAAAAGAAAAATAAAAAAAAATAATAAAATCGCACAGATCGTTCTCATCCCCAAAAACGCCAACCCCGACACTTTTGCAGATTTTAGGCCAATCTGCCTCTGTACTTTCATCAGCAAGGTGTTCACGAGAATTCTGGCTTCAAGACTGAATATTTTTCTGCCCCAATTAATCTCCAGAGAGCAAGCGGGGTTTGTGGAAGGTCGGAGCATCCAAGATAATATTCTGCTAGATTTTGAACTACTGCAATTCTTAGATAAGCGTTGTCGGGGCTCAAATGTGGTAATTAAACTGGATATGATGAAGGCCTTTGACAGAGTCTCATGGCCCTTCCTCAAAGCAGTTCTTAAGAGGTTGGGCTTCCCGCTAGCCTTCGTTAATCTTGTCATGAATAATCTGGAGGCGACTAGACTATCGATCTTGGTCAATGGAGTCAGCTGTGGTTTCTTCCAACCTTCAAGAGGAGTGAAGCAGGGAGATCCACTATCGCCTTTGTTGTTCATCTTGGTTTCAGAGACCCTTTCTCGTTGGCTGATTCTGAAAATGGGCACGGGGTTGCTCTCCACTTATTCCTCGGGGTTGAATTGCCCAATAATTTCCCACCTTGCGTTCGTGGACGACATTGTTATTTTTGTCAATGGGTCTTCCAACTCCTTGAAGACATTGGCGAGGGTTTTAGCTCAATACTCGGCTGGCTCGGGGCAAAGAATAAATTATAACAAGAGTTTTTTTGTTACTTCTAGGCATTGTACTTCGGGCCGCTCTGCTTTCATGTCGAGGCTCCTGGGAATGCAGCGATCTTCGCTGCCTTTCCGTTATCTAGGGGTGAACCTGTTCCAGGGGTGAAATAGAGCCTACTTCTACCAAGGTTTGCTGGAAAAATTGGATGCAAAGCTACAAGGGTGGCAACGCAAGCTCCTTTCACGGGGGTAGATTAACCCTAATCAAGCATGTCTTAACGGCGATCCCACGTTACACGCAAGTCGCGGTTCCTATCCCTCGACAAGTTGAACAGGCCATTGTAATGTGCAAAATTTTTCTGGGGAACGGTAAATGGCAGTCCCAGAAGACACTGGGCTGCCTGGAATAAAATCTGCCTGCCTACGGACGAAGGTGGCCTCGGTGTCCGCAGCTTATCGGCTATTCAAAATGCCTGCTGAGCCAAGCTTTATTTCAACTTCTTAAAAGGGGGCTCGTTCTGGAGTGATTTCTTACACATTCGCTACGCGAGCGATTGTGTCACCAATAGCTCGCTCATTTGGAGGCGGAAGATGCAGTTGAAAGACTTCACTGAGGACAATACTTGCTTTGATTCTGACGGCATCATCCGGAAGCCATCTACCTATGGTAATTTTACTTTTTCTTTGGCTTACCATGCTCCCAGGCCTTCGGCAAGCAAGACTCTTTCTTCTGAAAGTATCTGGGCAGCAGGCATCCCCTCGAAGCTTTCAGTATTCATGTGGAAGCTTCTACGAAGACTTCTCCCTTTTCCAGACGTGATTGAAACTTCCCTGGGCGAGTGCGAGCTTAGAGCACTGTCTGTTGCACTGTTGCAAAGTCAACGAGGTTTGGCTTTATTTTGGAAATGTCTTTGGCTTATCTCTGCAAAACATCAGCTCGGTGCGTGCAGCTTGCCATTCATGGTGGTTGCTCCCAACAAGGGACTCGGCTTCTAAGCACTTTGCAAAACTAATGCCGTGTCTTCTTCTTTGGTTCTGCTGGCGAGCGTACAATGAATGCATCTTTGACGGCTCCCTCTTCTCCTCATCGGGATTAATTTCACGTATCAAGCAGGAATCGCTTTTTATCTCCCAGTCTCGATCACTCCGAAGTCATGGCGATTCTGCCAGCTTTCTTCTATCTGCAGGTCGGGTGGCTAACTTTGATGAGCCACCAAGGCGTCCAACAATTTGGATAAAGTGGCTAACGCCACCTCGGGGTCGCTTCAAACTCAACACGGACGCCATCTTCACGCAGGGTGGTGCAGCAAGCGGCGCATGTGTGAGGGACTATGGTGGCAATCTGGTGGCAGGCCTCTCATTCAGTCTCTCGGCGGATTCAGTTCTGGAGGCTGAGGCGTTAGCTTTGCATTTCGCACTGCAATGGTGCAGCACTGTAATGATGGTCCCCAATTTCATAGAGGTGGATTTGCTAGCTCTAGTACACCTTGTTTCCTTGTCAACGGCGACTGCACCTTGGAAGCTTCGGTCTGCAATATTAGACACACGAGCTCTCCTCTCATTATGGGGCTCCTCGGTTCGACATGTTTATAGGGAAGCAAATCGGGTTGCGGATGCCCTTGCAACGGTCGGCCTTTACTCCCGCTTTGCCAAAATTTATTGTACCATTAGCTCTTTGCCAGAAGCTACTAAGCTTGCTCTATTGTATGACCTTTGCGGTTTTCCAACTATTCGGGCTATTGGCCATCAATAAAATTCACTCTTCGATATACAAATACAACATCAAATACAAATTAAATATGAATCCTATTACTATTAGTCACTGTTATATTAAATTTATGTCTCAATAGGAATAAATATATTCAATTTACTATTTATACGTACTTTTAAGAATTAATAAGAAGCTAACTATTATATTCAAATGAATATACAACAATTATAAACGAAAGACAATATTTGGTGTGGGTGTGTGCGCGTATAGGGAAGAGTTCAGGTGAGAACATCTCCTCCGTAAAAAGTAAGGACACATCCACACCCTACATCAACTTTCAAGTTTGCAATCAACTTTCTCTAAAAAGTTTGCAATAATTATAAAATGAACTCAATTCTTAAATTTTTTTAACAATTTTATAATTCACCCCATGGTTTTTTTTACCTCATTAAATATATTCTTCCAAAAGGTTGAACCCAATATCATTACAAGAGAAAGCCTAAAAAAAAAAAAAAAGGAAACTACTAAAAAAATGGTTGAAAACCAGAAAAATGGGGACAACTACAAACCGTTACTATCTAAAGCATTAAACAATGTCGTTTCGATCAATGGTCCATAATACTATGTGGACCTTGATCCACGATATTATTTGTCGGACTATTCTAAGGGGACTTGGTTGTAAGATGACATAAGCCCAACTAGAAAATTTGATTCAACATGGCTTGGCCTAGTTAGCCATTAGAAGAAAATAAATTCTACCATGGATCAAGGTCACCTTGCATTTTGGACCCTATTTCAAAATGACATTCAAACTATGCGTATGTAGTTAAAATATTATGTGCATACAGTTAACGAATTTTGTGTCTGTGAATAAATTGAAGGCACGTAATATGTTACCTACATATACATAATAGGTTAACTTTAAAAAGAATGACTAGGGATGGAGTCCTACTTGTACACAGTAAAGCTGAGTTACCATGATTTACATGGCAAATTGTATCGTGCACCAGGGCACACAATGCATTGTGCGCCTTAGTACCATGATTTACATGGCAAATTATATCGTGCACCAGGACGCACAATGCATTGTGCGCTCTGGTCCAAAACTAAACGATTGTATCTGTTTTTTTACAAGTTTTGTTTCCCGTTTCTGCTGTTAACTTCTAAAATAAAAAATAAAAAATTCCCTGTTTCGAATGTACAGAATAGTATAGTAGAATACATATAAACTCATAATTACATAATACACATAATCTAACATAATACATAATACACATAAACTCTTAACATAATACACATCAACTCTTAACATAATACATATAAACTCTTAACAGAATACACATAAACTTTTAACATAATACGCATAAACACAAGTGTTATAAAAAAAAAAAAAAAAAAAAAAAAAACTGTAACAGACGGAACGGTGTCTGTCGCATCAACTCCCCAGACAACTTACAAAAACGACTTCGTTTTGGGCCAGAGCGCACAATGCATTGTGCACCCTGGTGCACGATATAACGATTGAATTTACATCCTCCCATATACTCTGACGTGCCGGGGTGTGGGGGGCCCGTAGAGTTGAGGATTCAACCTTTTGGGAAGAATAATTTTTTGGGCCAGGTTTACATTGCAAGGTAGACCCCTGCCTGGTCTATGGCCATAGGAATTGCTCTAAAGCCCACTAATATAACACAAAATCCCTACTATAATGGAAATCCTATTAGATAATTAATTAAAATGAACTAAATTTTGTTCCAAAACATCTTAAACGGGTATTATGTAATTTGAAATAATTATTTTAATATATGTTGGTGATAATGAACCACAATCGATTTAATATCCGTAAAATAATATTTATATATATACACACGAAATATATATAAAATATTACTAGATATATATCCGAAATATATATATACGCACAAATATATATAAAACGGACCCAACGGTTATATATACATGTATATCTACGAAAAAGATATACCAATACATATCAACCAAAAAGAAAATATAATCCTTAGATTATAATTCCAAAACAACAAGAAAGGACGGATTTTTGCTTAGAGCATAATCCAAAACAAGAAAGAAGAAGAAAGAAAGTACGAGTTAGGCAAAGTGCCTGTCTTTCCTTAAAACCTTATTTGCCACCTCCCAAAAGTGCTAGGAGCGTTGTGGCCTAGGTTTCCCAGGATAAAACGTACAATGGTTCGACGTTTGAGCACCCAAACGAACGAACCCGGCGAACTAGAGCACGGGCAAAACACAGTAGCAAGAAAGGAGTAGGAGCAGAGTTTTTGAGAAGAAAATGTGCTTATCTTTGTGTGTTGTGTACTCTCGTGTTCTTCCCTCACTTGTTGCCTCTCACTATGCAGTTCAAAGGCCTCTACTCCCACTACACTCTTATATAGGAGGTTGGTACTTAATAGCATTATTATGACACATTAACCAACATAAATTCAATTTAAAAATTGAATTATAACGTTTGAAACGGCCGTACTTATTATCGAAATAATATCAACGGTCACGAACTTAATATCCGATTAATTCGTACCGACCATAACGACCAGTTTCAAAAATATCTGAGTGACCGAGAAGTCCGTACAAACCCGAAAGTTTAACAAATTGAGACCGGAAACCACACCCGAGTGGTCCGCAAGCACCAAAATGGTGCAGCACGAATCAATGCATATAGCATTGACTCGTGCTCAGCATGAAAGTAGCTCACATGAAAGGAGCTCAAAAGGAGCACGAAAGGATAGCTCATATTCAATTCACTAATTACACTTTCAATGCTTAATTATATGTAGCAACTTTTGTCCATGCATTAAAAGATTTATTTTAAGCCTTTCAATGCTATTGCTAAATTACATTTTCATGCAACTTTCGTCCATGCAAATGTCATTGCATAACTTTCGTGCCAATTCCAAAGCTAAATCATATTAAGCTTATTCCTTGTACATTTCTGGTACAACAAATCACAATAATTACTAATTTTTTTTTTTTTTTTTGAAAATACAATAATTACTAATTTAATTAGCAACTATCTTAAGATTTTGACTTCTCTCAAAATAGGTTCACTTTGAGAATCAATTTCTCATTCACCTATTACCCAATTTTGAGCGTACATTATATCAAATTCTTCGTCTCACTACGAAGAACCCGAATCCACCTTGACCCGACCCAAATCGGAAGTGGATCCCACATATATTTGTACCACAAAATAATCACTCAAAATATCATTTTAATGCTATTTTTCCAACAATCCCCCACATGAATGAAAATTGATTTTCGGGGTATTTTGAAATCGGAAACAACTGTGTTTAACGGTTGATCCCTGCATAGGATAGGTAGGGATAACTATACCCTTTGAACCTTCCCTTGTGAAGACATGTTTACTCTACTGGTTGTACGGTAGAACGCGATGTCTTTGAACCGACTGCCGTTTGTGTAGACGATGACATATCTCACACAGGAACCTCCCAACCATGCTCTGTTCTCATGATTGTGCCCATTTTGGTCGTGGGTCATCGTCCTGGTTTGGCAAGAGTTTGTGAAGAATTGTGCCCATCAATTCTCCTTTGAAGGGACCCTCACTTCTCTCTCACATAGGTGATTCTTTCCGAGTATCCCGCATACTCACACATGTCAACCGACATTCGAATCATTAAAGCATCAACATGCTAACCTTGCGCGGGAGTCACTGTTTCAAACGAGTGGTAGGGAGTCCGAGACCCCCACAGTGACACGCTTCGTTCCATAATTTAGTTGTCCCATTGAACCTAGGTACCAGCTAGGTTGGGTATCCACTATAGAACTTTTAGTCCAAGGGCTTTAGACCAATTCCTCGTTCCAACTTCTCCACAACTATTTGCTTACCCTCGGGTTAGCGAGTTAGCGGCCGCTACGTTATCTTTTGACATCACGTAGTCAATCGAGATAACCCCGTTGTGAGAAAATGTTTAATGGTATTATGTCTATGACATTTTAAGTCTAGACTTACCATTCCACATCTAACTCTGTACTTAGCCAATTTTGGCTTGACTATCGCAATGCACACAAATTGGAGGTACGAGCTTACCACTAGGAACATTCTCAAAATAATGGCATAGCCATTCGGCCTACTCGTTCGCGACACGAGTGTAAGGCTCTCAGCTTTGATCCCGTCGGATATTAGCTATCACAAATTCATTTTTGAGAATTTCCGTTTAACCGACTGCACCGGCCTACGTAAAGACGTAGCCTTTAATGGACTTAGCGTCCTTTGATATCCGTGTTATACTTTCCAAGTACGACTAGATATCCCACATTGTGTAGTCCAAAGTCACGAGCATACCTTAAGTATCTCATAACTGCTATTGCCTTCTAGTGCGCCACACTAGGGCTACTTGTATGTCTACCGAGTTCGTTAACCGCAAGGGCAATATCCGGCCTAGTACAACCCATTTGATACAATTAAACTACCGATAATCTAAATGTATTCTCCGTGAGAAATACAATCTCCGTGATTATCGACTAGTTGTACGTTAGTATCTAACGGTGTCCAAGCCACTTGATTAACGTCCTTTGCAAGGATTTAATCAACACAATGAGATTGGCTTAACACGAGACCATACAGTCTTCTCACAATTTTTAATCCCGAGGATTAAATCTGCCAACCCCCATATCCTTCATGTCAAATATCAAATTTAACATGGTCAAGGTAGAATTGATCATTTGCTCGTTACTGCCCACGTTGAGTTTTATCGTGTATAGACAGATAGTGATAACCTCGTCTATCGTACGCATTACGTAGACATTTATCACATTTGTTTATACTAAACTCGTGACACATCATTTGTTGGTCTCGATAGGGTGGTGAAAGTCTAGAGGGGGGGGGGGGGTGAATAGACTTTCACGCTTTTTCAAAATAAATAACTCTTTGGTAATTTGAACTCTAAATAGCAAGTAAATAGAGTAAATTCAAACTGCACAGCGGAATAGGTAGTATGTAAAGAGTTATGCCCAATCAATAATTTAAATACGCATGTAAGATGAGTATAGATGATATGTAAAGTGACAGAGATATCTTGAATATATAAAGGAGATGGTTCACTCAATATATAATAACAATATTCAAGATTGTAAATAAATATCGTATCACGTCGACCGTATAACGAATGTTACATGCAACACGTCAAACTTGCTTAGAATAATTCAATATTTAAGCTCGAGAAGTTTGAGTCTCATGCATACGTGAAAACACACTAAACCCGAACGATTAAGATTAACTGTGAATAGTAAGCGGGTTAGTTGGATAAAATAGATAGATAGAGCAAATTATGTAAGTGTAGTATGTAAATGAGAGAGGCAATTTATAGTGGTTCGGAAGTGGCGTAATCTTCCTAGTCCACTTTTCTCCTTTCGCGTCTAGGAGAAATTCACTATTTTCCACACACAGTTACAATAGTGAATAAGCGCTACACAAGCACTTCTTCCGGATGTTTTGCACATAGCTACACCCAACTCCGAGTGTCTCGCACACGGCTACACTCAACTTCGAGTATTTCGCACACAGCTATACTCAACGCCAACTAAGTGTCTTGCACACAGCTACACTTAGCAACTACGAGTGTTTTGCACACAACTACACTCACTAGAATATTTTGCACACAGCTATACCCACTAGAGTATTTTGCACACAGCTATACTCTTTTTACAATTACAAATACAAAGATAATTGTATCTCTCTCCAACTAGATTTGAGACTATTCAGACTAAGTCTCTAAGAGTATTTGAGCACTTGCACTTTTTGAATTTTGCACTTCTCTTTTGTTCACGTCTATCTTGTTTACCCCTTCCATCTGTCTTCAAGTCTTCATGGCTTTTTATAGGCAATCAAATATATCCGTTGGAGTGGGATAATTTGATATTTGAATTTTGAATCTTCATAGCCTGATATTGTTGACAATAGTAGGTCTTCAATTTTGATTTGATTGTCAACTTGCCTGACAAAATAATATCTTATTTCCACTTGATTTTCTAGTTGTTTCTTTTAAAATATTATTTTGTTGTCATATTGAATATCCAACGTATCTTTGAAATAAATTCATCTGATAGAATTTATTGCTAGGATAAGTTTTTATATTCATTTCTTCATAAGTATTTTTCCGTTCTGATCAAATGTCTTTCAGGCAATTTTGATTCTTGTGGCATGTGGGTAGACTTAGAATAAATTCCTTCGAATTTATCCAATTTCTGATCATCTTGCTTCTTTGCCACATTGTGCTACTTTGACTTGAACATCGTGCTCCTTGACTTGAACATTGAGCTCCTTTTTAGAGATTGTGCTCCTTAGCACACATTGTGCTTGTCAGCACACATCGTGCTCCTTGGCAGCATTGTTCTTGTCCGCATTGTGCTCTTTTTGGTAGCATTGTGTTCTTTTTAAGAACATTGTGCTCTTTTTAAGAACATTGTGCGCTTGTCCGAAAATTTGACTTGTAAAAATAAGTCCTTGGGGGGAATTGATCTCGAGTGTAATCATTTTGATTAAGGACTTCTACCATTTCGCCATTAGGCTCATCCAATCATTCTTTGCAACGCCATTCCTTTATGCTTCTTTCTCGGATGAATACTTGTAGGACCAAAATTAATTTCTATAATTAATTTTGTTCTTCCTATGGTAGATTCCTTTTGATTCGATATTCTGATTTATGATGCTTGTACTAAAAGACCTAAAAACTAAGGGGATCTAAAATACATTTGGCTCATCAAAACTTACAAAAATATTCCTATCAATTTTCCCCCTTTTTGATGACGCCAAAACCTGTACTCAGTCATTTGGCTTGTCTTTTAAGAACAATTATTTTTTTTTAAAAGATTTTATTAACTTTGACATAGCCAAGACGAGTTTAACATTTGATTTTGACTCTAGGAAAGGTATTTTTAGCAACTAAAATTCCTATTCGCATTTTTGAATTTTAATAATAATGAATTTTTGCATTTTTCCAATTTATACGATTTGATTCAATCTAAGCTAAAAATGTTACCTTTCAAGACAATAAAATAACAATAAATAGCAAGGAAAAACTTAGTAGCATCATAAACAGATAATTTGAATCATTCCAAATTGTTCATGGGTTCATGTTCTCGTGGACCATACAAAAACAAATGTGACAATCATACAAATCATCTAATGACTTTGTTTCTCCTCTCTTCAAGCACATGATTTATATGATTTTGAACATCAATAAAATTGTCACTATTGGCATAATTGTTGCATACCTGCCCAACTGAATAATAGTTGAATGCTTCAATGATGTTGCTTCCGGGCAGTATACTTTCTTCATACCATATGATGCATTCTTCTAGACTTCTTCCATTTTGTAGCTTGGCATCATTGACCTTGATATAGTCCTTTAGAACCATGATCATCAAAGCTCTAGCATAGCTTTGGATTCTCCTGAAGTTCTCATTCGAAACCCACAAATTTTGATCACTTGGACCACTCTTCTTCATTCCCTTTGGTAGATCATTCAAAGTCACCAACTTTGGCATTTCAACTCTACCATCTCTTGGTGTGGATTCCAAATAGAGAGCTGCACGGTTATACCAATTGATTTACTCAATATTTCCACCTGCACAAACAATGTCACGAAAAGAACGGTTAGTGGTATTTGCGCTGCTTGATCCTCCTGGACTGCCAGCCTCACCACCACCGAACCAATATTCTAATCCTCCTCTTCTAGCAACATTTCTGCCAGCAGATCTGCCTCCTCCACCTCCACTACTGCTTGTACCAACATTTCGGGTGGCCATGGCAGTCATCATCATCTCAAGCATGCCTTCCAAATGACTGAATCTCTCTTCCCCCTTTTTGGCGTAATCAAGGAGTGTATAAACCGATTCACGAAGAGATGAAATAGATTCGGAAATATTTTCATATGAACCTCGAAGGCAGCCCACTTTGGTGTTGACAGAGATGAGATCTGTGTGGACATCACTGATCTGCTTCTCATGTTGATGAACAACATTGAGAATTCCTTGGCGTTGGTTCACGGCAATTGCTTTATTTGCCTTTCCAGAATTCTTGAGGATTTGAGAGATTTCGATGTAGAACTCATTGAGTTGCTCCTTGACATTTGCATTCACTCCTCCAACTTGTCTCTCAAGTGCTTGGTGTGTGTCAATCAAATGTTGTTGACTCCTCCGATTTTCATCAAAAGATGTTTCGAATTTTCCTCCTTGAGTATTGACAACACGATCCACATGAGTGTAAATGCCTTGAAACATGCTTTCCATTCGGTCAACAAGGCTTAGTACAACTTTCTCCAGATTTTCCAATTTTTCCTTTGAGGTTGTGCCATCAATGTCTTGCTCTTCTCGGGTTGTGGGAACACACCTTGCTCCTTCTTGAGCATAATTGACTTCAAGCATGTGAGATTGTGCTTGATTTTCTACTTGATGCCCTTCTCTTTCCGGTGTGTGTAACACGTGCGTGTCACCTTGTGCACTTTCTGCATGAATGGATTGAATTTCCTCCGTGTGTTGGCTAATTTGCATGGCATTTTGGTCTTGACTTATTTCAGTGAGATTCAACACACTCACATCATATAAGCCATTGTCCATTAAATGTGCACCACATGTGACATTTTCTTCTTCTACATTCCTTGTGACAAATTCATCAATATCAACTAGGAAATCATTTTCGGTAGGCATATATCCTTGGACTGTGCCATCAAGAGTAGTCTCGGCCAACATAGCTTTTAATTTGTTCACAAATATTCCATTCACAGTAGACATCAAAGTTGCATGGCCAACATCAAAATTACCAATCCAATTTAAGGAAAATAATTCTTCTTCTTGCATACTTGGTCCCTTCGTCATCAACTCTTGATAAGAACCAAGTCTCCATTTTCTCCAATTTAAGACTCTTCGGTATTCATTCACCAATACCAAATCAAGTCCATTAACTTGATAAATTTCCTCAATCAACATTGTTTCCAATTCGGCAATTTGGGAAAAAAGATTTATGAAACTTTGGCTTGTGTTGGGATTGTGACTTATGGTAGGATTTTGACTTGTGGTAGGATTTTGACTTGTGTTTGGATTTTGGCTTGAGGTAGGGTTTTCATGGGATTGAGTTGAGGGTTGAGAAGATAAACCAAGAATTTCTGCAACTGGCCTTTTCCTAGCAGGAATGCCTCTCGGCTTCCTCTTTCTCTTGGAGTTCAAATCAGTTGATACTTCATGATCCTTAAACAAAATCCGGTTACTTCCAAAAGGCTTTCTTGATCTCATTGGTAACCCCTTTCTTTTTATAATTTCACCAATAAGTAGACCAAACACTAGGATACTGTTGAACTTCCCATTCCTAATTTTTGCACCTTTCACAAAATGTGCAATGCGGCTTAAAAAGAGTTTACTCCAGTCACCCCTAACATCATTCATCACAGCATGCAAATATCCAATTCTCACGGGTGATATATCCTCCATACTATTCAATTTGCACAACACACATTTATAGAGGATTTTAACTAGCATTTCATACTCAAACTTCAAATCAGATTTTTGACCAGAAAGGTTTGGTTCGAGAGAAGCATTCTCATTTCGAATTTCTGTCCAAACTTTCGTGTGATCATATGTGTGTATATCTAAGTCCAACAGTGGTTGTTCTGGACTAGATATAGGAAGTCCAAAAGTTGTGTGCAACTCTTGTTCATCAATGGTGATGAGAGTTCCATTCACGGTGGACTCAATGGTCTATCCAACAACCTTGGCATTCACATAGAAATCTGCTACATCCTCATCATAAAATTTTGAGTATGGATAAGAACATAACCTCATGAGATTACATTGTTGAAATGCATGGATGATTCTTTGTGCGAGTTGAGAGTTCTCGGCTTCTTTGAGAAATCCTTGAGGGTCAAAACTTCCTCCGGCCTTGATTCCAACTGCTAGCTTGGTGAGATTGAGTTGTTGAGAGTGTTCTTCATTCGATTGAGAGCTTGAATCTCCAATGGCAGCCATAATGTGCTTGATATTTTTTAGAGATTGAGGGATTGAAGATTTTGAAAGAGATGAAGATTGAGAGGTTTTGGCTATGGAAGGTGAAAAGATTTTGAGATTTTTGAGTGTAATGGTGGCTCTTCCAACCGGTTGGGTGGAAGGGAGGTGTCTTTACACAAATATCCTCACAATTGAATGTTGACTTTTAATAAGTGAGGGTTATTTTTTATATTCCAAGAGCTTCCAACCTTTGACCTAACTGATAGTTAGTTTAGGTTATTTATTCTCCATCCAATTTGTCTGCTAATGTGGCGCCAAGAATTTAGATGCTCGGACTGATTTTACCTGAAATAAAATTCATAGAGCACTAAATCTGTTCCGAAAATAATATATGCATATCTACACGTTTTTATGTAGTTTGGAGAAAGAAAAAAGAAATTGATTCTTTCTAGACAATTTATTATATGCAACTACCATAAAAAGGTGTTCTCATTTAAGATAAAAACCATCATCATGGTATCTTGTCACTCTTAAATGGTAAGATTGTGTAGATCTAAATGATTTTTATTTGTGCATATATGTATATGGATACACGGTTGAAGAGATATGCAAGCATTATGTGCTTTATCACATTTAATTGAGATAGGTAGACTTAAATATAAAGATGTGACAATTTTTGCATGTGTGACACATAGGCACGAAAATAAATCAGATAAAGTAACGAAATTTCAGATGAGAAATTGAGTTATAATTTAAATAGAGTTTAGAAACTTAGCTCAATTCGATCATGCCCATCTCGTGTCTTAATTTCGAAAATCTTGATTCACACAGAGGCTTTGTGAGAATATCAGCTAATTGATTCTCGGTCGGGATGTATTTGATTGACAATTCCTTCTTTTCGACATGATCCCGGATAAAATGATGTCTCACATCAATGTGTTTTGTTCTTGAATGTAACACGGGATTGTGTGTTATAGCTATGGCACTTGTATTGTCACACAGTATGTTGAGATTTTCACAATTCACGCCATAATCTTTCAATTGTTGTTTCATCCAAAGAATTTGCGCACAACAACTCCCAGCGGCTATATATTCAGTTTCGGCTGTACTTGTGGCTATGGAGTTTTGCTTTTTGCTGAACCATGATACCAATCTTCCCCCTAAGAACTGGCATGTTCCTGAGGTACTTTTTCGATCAATTTTACATCCTGCAAAATCTGCATCTGAGAAACCAGTTAGTGAAAAATTTCCTTCTTTGGGATACCATAATCCCACATTGACTGTTCTTTTTAGGTATTGGATGATTTTCTTGGTAGCAAGAAAATGACTTTCTTTTGGCTTTAACTGGAACCTGGCACATACTCCCACTGAATAAGATATATCTGGTCGACTTGCAGTGAGGTATAGTAATGATCCAATCATTCCTCAATATTTTGTCTCGTCAACGTCCTTGCCTTCATCATCTTTATCCAATCTTAAGGATGTGCTCATCGGGATCTTGATTGAGGATTTTCCATCTTGACCGAATTTCTTTATAAGATCTTTCGTGTATTTGGCCTGATTGATGAATATTCCTTCGTTGAGTTGCTTTACTTGTAAACCAAGAAAGTAGTTCAATTCTCCCATCATACCCATCTCGAACTTATTCTGCATTGGCTTGGAAAATTTCTCACATAAAGTTTTATTAGTACTACCAAAGATAATATCATCGACATAAATTTGTACCAATAAAATGTGATCATTTTCTTGAATTCTAAACAAGGTTTTATCAACAAGGCCTTTTGTAAAACCACAGTTAATTAGGAACGTTGATAGAGTGTCATACCAAGCTCTCGGTGCTTGTTTTAACCCATATAACGCCTTCTTTAATATGTAGACCTTATTAATATCACCTTTTACCTCGAAACCGGGAGGTTGCTCAACATAGACTTCTTCTTCAAGTAAGCCATTTAGAAATGCACTTTTCACGTCCATTTGATAGACAGTGAAATTCTTGTACGCGGCATAGGCTAGAAATATTCTGATGGCTTCTAGTCTTGCAACGGGTGCAAACTTTCATCGAAATCTATGCCTTCTTCTTGTGAATATCCGTTTGCCACTAAACGTGCTTTATTTCGTATGACAATTCCATCCTCATTTGCTTTATTCCGAAAGACCCATTTTGTTCCAATTACATTGTAATTTTCGGGTCTTGGAACTAATTCCCATACGTCACTTCTTTTAAACTGATCAAGCTCTTCTTGCATTGCATTAATCCAATCTGGATCACTTAGAGCTTCTTCAATGCTTGTGGGCTCCACCTGAGAAAGAAAACAAGAAAATAAAGTATGTATATTTGAGGACCTTGTTTTTACTCCTTCTCGTGGATCTCCAATCACTAGCTCTGGAGGGTGATTTTTGAGCCATCTCAAGCCAGGTTGTAGGTTGCATGGGCTTTCCATGTTTCCTTGTTCAGTAGGTAAGTTGGAGGTAGACACATTTTGCTCATCAGATTGTTCTCCAACTTGTGTTTCAACTTGAGAATTTTGATTTTCCACGTGTGAATCTTCATTAGCTTCCACGTGTCCTTCACTATTGCAATCAATGTCCAATTGCTAAATACCATGTACAATTTGATCTTTAAAAGATATGTCAGTATCATTAAATGATTTTTCATATTGACATCTTTCCTGATCATTTTTGTTGCTCTGGGTTTCCTTCTTATGAGCTTCATCAAATGTAACATGAATTCATTCTTCTACCACCATTGCTTTCTTGTTCAATACTCTGAATGCTTTGCTGGTAGATGAATATCCTAAAAATATTCCTTCATCTGCACGCTAATCAAAAGTCTTTAGGTATGTTTTACCATTATTAAGAATAAAACATTTGATGCCAAAAGTATGAAAATAATTGAGTTTAGGTTTTCTCCCTTTCCATAATTCGTACGGAGTCTTATTGTAAGACTTGTGTATCAAGCTTCGATTTTGCGTGTAGCAGGCGGTGTTGATTGCTTCAGCCTAATATCTTTTAGGTAGCTTGGCTGACGTAATCATCACTCGTGCGGCTTCTTTTAGCGTTCTATTTTTTCTTTCGGCTACACCGTTTTGTTGAGGTGTACGTGCGATAGATAATTGGTGTAGAATCCCTTGAGAATTGCAGTAGGCTTCAATAACTTGATTCACGAACTCTGTTCCACGATCAGTTCGGATTTTTGCAATTTTCAAGTCTTTCTCGTTTTGTAGTAGCTTGAGTAGTTCTGGCAACTTTTGCTCTACTTCATTTTTCTTCTTGAGAAATATCGTCCATGTGTACCTAGAAAAATCATCAACAACAACTAGTGTATATTTCTTACCACTTAGACTTGCTAGGTCTACTGGACCGAATAGATCCATGTGTAGTAGACTTAGCGATCTTGTTGTAGATTCTTGAGCTTTGGATTTGAAAGATGACTTGATTTGCTTTCCTCTTTGGCAAGCATCACATATTTGATCTTTCTTGTAGACAATATCGGGTAGACCTTCAACGAGTTTGTTTCTTGCTAGCTTGTTGATAGTCTTGAAGTTTAGATGATTCAACTTCTTGTGCCATTCCGAACTTGTTGCGTGTGAGTTGTTTGCTAGTAAGCATACTGATTCTTTTGTTGTGTTCCAATCCACAACATACATATTTTGCTTCCTTATTCCTTCGAGCACAACTTCTCCCGAGGAGTTATTCTTCACTTGGCATTTATCTTTGAAGAACTCTACTAGATATCCTTTATCACAAAATTGACTTGTACTCAACAAGTTGAATTTTAGACCTTCAACAAAGGATACATCTTCGATTTTCAAACCATTTCGAAATATTGTACCAATTCCTTTTGTTATGCCGTATCGTTCATTTTCACCGAATACGACTTTTGGTCCTTCGATATTTTTAAGATTCACAAGACTAGATTTATTTCCAGTCATGTGTCTAGAACATCCACTATCGATGTACCAAACTTCCTGCAAATAAATTACACATTTTTAGGTACCCAACTTGATTTGGGTCCTTGGGTGTTAGTCATTTTTGGTACCCAAATCCACCTTGTACTCACTGATCTAAGTTTAGGTGATTGGTAACCATTAAACATATTATAATCATATTTAATTTTTGAAAACATTTTTTGTGCCGGTTTTTGAAATTTGACTCGATTTTTTGGCACGTGGGAAGAAGATTGTTTAGCCTATGATAAGCATTAAATCTGGACTTAGTCCATGGTTTAATATTATCAAACCAATCTTGTCTGGAGGGATAAAATCTCCTTGCCTCAATTCATGGATTCCTCCCCATTCTCCTATGAGGGCTTTGTGCACTAGACTCATTGGTGTATTTCCATTTAGGAACAAACTTTTGCCTTTTTGTATACTGTTTAGGCGAAATATTATTTCCTTGAGGCTTCGGCCTAACAGTATTAATTTTGACATTAGTTTGATAACCAATTCCTTGTCTCACTGTGCTTTCTTGACCTTTTACAAATTTTACTACTTGGACTTTATTATTTAAAGTAGTAGTAGAATTGGCCAAGTTTTTGGAGGCTTGAGAACACGATGGATCATAACCGAGTCCGGTTTTATCACTTGAGGGTTTTTGCATATTTACCATTTTGTCCATTATTTTGGATGAATGTGTAAATGTTGCTATAACCTCTCTAAGGTTGTGTTCTCTCACTTCCCTTGATTTACACTCTTCTTGAAGACAAATAATTTTATCTTTCAAGTCTTTCACTTCAAGTAGAGCATTTTGCAATTTTTCATTTATTTGATCTTTTTCGAGAATCAAAAGACAATTGCGCTCTTTGAGTTGAGAGTGAGTGTCCATTACGTTTTGACATTCTTCCATTAAGTGAAAGAAGGACTCTCTAGAAAATGAAGAATTGACAGAATCATAAGAGTTAGATGTTACCTCATTTTCTTCACTTCCATTTGCCATAAGACACATGTCCTCGTAGGGTGAGTTGTTGGAGATGCTCATGCAAAATATTGCATTGTCATCCTTTGAGGTGTCACTTTCATCACTTGAAGATTCTTCTGACTCACTTATCTCAAGTGGGTCACTAACAAGTGCTTTTCTTCTCTCCTTTGTGAACCTTTTATCTTTGGTCTTGAATTCTTCCTGTTGAGAATTAGAAATATTTGTATATTGACTTTTACTTACCTTGGGGTGTGGACAACTTGTTGCAAAGTGTCCAGGATTTCTACAGTTGTAGCACAAATTTGAATCTTCCTCAACAATTTCTTTCTTTGAATTCTTTGTTGCATTCCACGATTTCCCTTGTGGATTTTTCTTGTAGTTGCTTTTCTTCATGAATTTCCTAAATTTCTTGACAAAGAGAGCAAATTGATCATTAGGCAATAATTCAACATTTTGTACTGACCTTGAAGTTGATGGTTGCTCAGCTACAAGCGCGTTGTTCTTTTCTTCATGATCTTCCTCTAATTTTGATTTCATCTCAAATTCATAAGCTTTTAGATCACTAAAGAGCTTATCGGTTGATAGGGTTTTTAGATCCCTATGATCTCTCATGGCCGTGACCTTCATGTCCCATGTAGATGGTAGACCACATAGAATTTTGAGTGAGATTTCTTTTTGATTACTATCTTTTCCAAGATCATTAATCTCTCCTAAGATTTTGGCAAATCTTGTTTCCATGTCGGTAATATTCTCGCCGTTTAGCATTTTGAAATCCTCGAATTTCTTTAATGCTATAGTGAGCTTATTATCTTTTTCTTGTTCGTCTCCTTCACCAATTTGAATGAGCGTTTCCCAAACTTCCTTCGCGGATTGACACTTTCGAACTTTTGGAAATATCGTGTCATCGATAGATTTAAACAAAATATCCTTGGCAATATTGTCCAAGTTATTTCTTGTTCTATCTTCACGGGACCATTCCTCTTTTGGATTTGGAATGTATTGTGGAGTGTCACTTGTTTGTACGGATGAGGTGTTGACTTGCAAGATCTCAATAGGACCACTTGAAACCACTTCCCACATTTCATCATGTAATGCAGATAAATGTACTTGCATGCGAATTTTCCAATCATCAATTTTTTCTAAGGAAAATAATAAATTTTGGGCAAGAGCCATATCTCTTTAAATCATCTTGATTTTTTGAGATCTGTCTCGCAGCCAAAATTGACTCAAATAGACAACCGCTCTAATACCAATTGTTGGTCTCGATAGGGTGGTGAAAGTCTAGAGGGGGGGGGGGGGTGAATAGACTTTGAAGCTTTTTCAAAATAAATAACTCTTTGGTAATTTCAACTCTAAATAGCAAGTAAATAGAGTAAATTCAAACTGCACAGCGGAATAGGTAGTATGTAAAGAGGCCCAATCAATAATTTAAATACGCATGTAAGATGAGTATAGATGATATGTAAAGTGACAGAGATATCTTGAATATATAAAGGAGATGGTTCACTCAATATATAATAACAATATTCAAGATTGTAAATAAATATCGTATCACGTCGACCGTGTAACGAATGTTACATGCAACACGTCAAACTTGCTTAGAATAATTCAATATTTAAGCTCGAGAAGTTTGAGTCTCATGCATACGTGAAAACACACTAAACCCAAACGATTAAGATTAACTGTGAATAGTAAGCGGGTTAGTTGGATAAAATAGATAGATAGAGCAAATTATGTAAGTGCAGTATGTAAATGAGAGAGGCAATTTATAGTGGTTCGGAAGTGGCGTAATCTTCCTAGTCCACTTTTCTCCTTTCGCGTCTAGGAGAAATTCACTATTTTCCACACACAGTTACAATAGTGAATAAGCGCTACACAAGCACTTCTTCCGGATGTTTTGCACACAGCTATACTCAACGCCAACTAAGTGTCTTGCACACAGCTACACTTAGAAACTACGAGTGTTTTGCACACAGCTACACTCACTAGAGTATTTTGCACACAACTATACCCACTAGAGTATTTTGCACACAGCTATACTCTTTTTACAATTACAAATACAAAGATAATTGTATCTCTCTCCAACTAGATTTGAGACTATTCAGACTAAGTCTCTAAGAGTATTTGAGCACTTGCACTTTTTGAATTTTGCACTTCTCTTTTGTTCACGTCTATCTTGTTTACCCCTTCCATCTGTCTTCATGGCTTTTTATAGGCAATCAAATATATCCGTTGGAGTGGGATAATTTGATATTTGAATTTTGAATCTTCATAGCCTGATATTGTTGACAATAGTAGGTCTTCAATTTTGATTTGATTGTCAACTTGCCTGACAAAATAATATCTTATTTCCACTTGATTTTCTAGTTGTTTCTTTTAAAATATTATTTTGTTGTCATATTGAATATCCAACGTATCTTTGAAATAAATTCATCTGATAGAATTTATTTCTAGGATAAGTTTTTATATTCATTTCTTCATAAGTATTTTTCCATTTTGATCAAATGTCTTTCAGGCAATTTGGGATTCTTGTGGCATGTGGGTAGACTTAGAATAAATTCCTTCGAATTTATCCAATTTCTGATCATCTTGCTTCTTTGCCACATTGTGCTCCTTTGACTTGAACATCGTGCTCCTTGACTTGAACATTGAGCTCCTTTTTAGACATTGTGCTCCTTAGCCCACATTGTGCTCGTCAGCACACATCGTGCTCCTTGGCAGCATTGTGCTCTTTTTGGTAGCATTGTGCTCCTTGGCACATTGTGCTCTTTTTAAGAACATTGTGCTTGTCCGAAAATTTGACTTGTAAAAATAAATCCTTGGGGGGAATCTATCTCGAGTGTGATCATTTTGATTAAGGACTTCTACCATTTCGCCGTTAGGCTCATCCAATCATTCTTTGCAACGCCATTCCTTTATGCTTCTTTCTCGGATGAATACTTGTAGGACCAAAATTAATTTCTCAAATTAATTTTGTTCTTCCTATGGTAGATTCCTTTTGATTCGATATTCTGATTTATGATGCTTGTACTAAAAGACCTAAAAACTAAGGGGATCTAAAGTATATTTGGCTCATCAAAACTTACAAAAACATTCCTATCATCATTGTATGATCAAAATCTACATGCCAAATACTGAGGCAATTGTTTCAAACCATACAATTATCTCACCAATTACACACGTTCTTTCCATAGCGCGGAACCACAAAACCCTCGGGTTGTTCCATGTCTATTAAGAAAACGATACATCCATTTCGATAAACTTCCAAGTCTCGCTAAACACTCTTGGGAAGTATTATCCTTATAGATTTCATTCTCATCACAAGAGAATATATATATCGAAGTAATCGTGGCACTCGCGTTGCATGTAATCTACGATTACAAGCCCAGCCATTTTACTTCAATATAATCAACCGGTTTTATCTTCCGACTAGTGATCCACTTAGGATCTCGAGGTTTTACAACTCGGATGAAGAACAACCAGTTCCAAGTATGATTCTTTTAGATAGAATCTACTTCACTCTCGGTAGCCTCTCTCGGGTTGGTCCATCTGTAGAAGTCACCACTTCTACATACGTTTGAGGCTTGCTTTTTTCTAACAACCTTGTCATAAAATCCAATTTATTTTCTAGTAAGCAAGTTAGAATATGTGCGTCACATTCTAGCATGTATGTCAGAAAATCTGGACCATTAGATTTTTCAATCCTGGCTCTCTTCCTACGTCTAGCTTTGAGCTCGGGTTCTCTTTCATACCCTTCAATCATAGCTACGCCGAAAGTTCCTTTCAACGTGCTAAGTCCTTTATTGAACCTTCACAGAAATGCATCTTCTAAAGAACGATGAATTTCTTGATTCAATTTATTGTGTTCTTATGTACATCCAGAGCGTAGGACTCGTGTACTAAGAACCAATACATACATTTGGCAAGACACCCCCACATTTCAGGCATTAGTAGGAAAACTTCCTACGTACACACAATTCATAAGAATTTCATGCGGGTAACCTTATTTAAAAGGTACTTACTTGTCCAAAGTATTGTCTTACCCCACATACTTTGAGGTTGACCCCACCTTACCAACGTCTTGATATTTATGTTCCGCAACAACGTTCGATTGAGGTGAATACCGTACCATACGCTCGAGTACGATACTAATGCTTGCGCCGAAATCACCAATAGGTGTTTCATATTCACTACATCGATCATTCGTAACCGCGTTAATTCACAATTAATTTGGTTATCCCTTTTATTCTCATTAAGAATAATCATGTGTTACACGTTAACACATCTCGTAGAAGCTAACCGATTAGCCTTTACAAATCCATTCGGTTTTTGACCGAAGGCCACAAACCTGAATCAGTGCTTCCAAAAATTGAAGCACGAATCAGTGCTTAGTGATGAAGCACGAAACATGCTATACCAAGCACGAATCATTACTCCCAAACTAACGCGCCGATTCCAAAGCAATCTCTATTGCTTTTAAATTATAAACTCACAGCAACATTCGGTTGCTTAAATTATAATTACAGTGCTACTTTGCACTAGGATTATTAGTTAATTTCACAATTAACCAAAACATGCTTTCGTGCTAATCACATAACACTTTTACAACGCTAAATTTAATTGGCCACATACGAAAGGTTTAAACTAAGTAGATTAGCATTAAGACTAATCATAATCTAGCACCTTTATTGCTATTACCAAAGCACCAATTGCTTAAGTTTTCAACACCTAAAGGTGCAGCCACCAAGTGGCCGAAAGTACCTAATTAGGCACTCTACCTAGTGCTTGATAGCACTCTTACAGTGGTTTAATTTGCACTTCAAAGTGCCAAATTAAATTGCACTTTCCATTAGTGCTACAAAAGCATTATTCACCACAATTTGTCTCCAATCACCTTTCATACTAGTACAATTTGGAATTTTGATCAAGTTAATTATAACATAATTAATCAAGAACAAATCAACCAAATTCTCGACTAGTTGAATCAAACTCATATAATCGTTCTCAGAATATTATTAAAAATATTCAACACTTGAGCTGTGATGCTCACAATTATATAGTTATTCCAATTTTTTGACAAATTGATCCTTGAAACCCGTATCGTTCTACATGAACCTGAACCAAAGTTCGTTACGGGATCTCAACATGTAACACGCTTGTTACATTTCGTTCCGGCCGTTAAGCCATTTTAGCATTTTCCACATAATGCTCCGTGATGCATTACGCACCCATGTTGAATCTTTTATATATTAAAATATCACATAATAATATTTTTAAAATATACAAAGTTCAATACCCACAAATGGAACAATTCATTTTATTCAACATTAAAATGTATCACAACGATACTACACTTATTCAAAATAAATAAATAGGAAAATTACATTGGAAACTAATTCCCATTATTCCTATTTCGTAGTAATCCTTCAACCCGTGTGCCTTGTTCCATTTTCCAACCGTCCACTCCACAAAGGGTGGTCCATAGTGCACATCGGGGGTACCTATGGTTGTGACATCACTCGTCCAACCATCCACATGTTTTAAACAAGCCAAGTTGTCCTCAACCTTTTCACCAGGATGACGATTCGCTTCATAGTGACATTTCTCCTTCTTCTCGTAATCTTCTTGAAAGCTAAGCTTCCGCTTCAGTTTCTGTCGATTACGGTTGAATTCATTGGTAACACTACCATAGTCCTCAGACCATGTAGTCATTACGCCATCATAGGATCCTTCGTGGCTTTTAGCCGATCTAGTGGACAACACAATAGGTACCAATTGTGTGCCGTTAGCCACAGGTCTACCGGTTCGTGAACCAAAGTTCTCTGGAGCACCATCGTGTGTTTTTGCAACTCCCATGGAAATATTATTTCCAACGTTGCCGCCATCAACCGGCATCACGGAATGTGCAACATCGTTGCCGTTCCTACCATTTGAATGTGCACCTCCGGCAACATTCACGGATCCAATACTCTTGGACTCCACTGATTTGTTCATTATCAAAATAAATAAATAAGGTTTTACGATTGTTGGTGATAATGAACCACAATCGATTTAATATCCGTAAAATAATATTTATATATATACACACGAAATATATATAAAATATTACTGGATATATATCCGAAATATATATATACGCACAAATATATATAAAACGGACCCAACGGTTATATATACATGTATATCTACGAAAAAGATATACCAATATATATCAACCAAAAAGAAATAATCCTTAGATTATAATTCCAAAACAACAAGAAAGAATGGATTTTTGCTTAGAGCATAATCCAAAACAAGAAAGAAGAAGAAAGAAAGTACGAGTTAGGCAAAGTGCCTGTCTTTCCTTAAAACCTTATTTGCCACCTCCCAAAAGTGCTAGGAGCGTTGTGGCCTAAGTTTCTCAGGATAAAACGTACAACGGTTCGACGTTTGAGCACCCAAACGAACGAACCCGGCGAACTAGAGCACGGGCAAAACACGGTAGCAAGAAAGGAGTTGGAGCAGAGTTTTGGAGAAGAAAATGTGCTTATCTTTGTGTGTTGTGTACTCTCGTGTTCTTCCCTCACTTGTTGCCTCTCACTATGCAGTTCAAAGGCCTCTACTCCCACTACACTCTTATATAGGAGGTTGGTACTTAATAGAATTATTATGACACATTAACCAACATAAATTCAATTTAAAAATTGAATTATAACATTTGAAACGGTCGTACTTATTATCGAAATAATATCAACGGTCACGAACTTAATATCCGATTAATTCGTACCGACCATAACGACCAGTTTTAAAAATAGCTGAGTGACCGAGAAGTCCGTACAAACCCGAAAGTTTAACAAATTGAGACCGGAAACCACAACCGAGTGGTCCGCAAGCACCGAAACGGTGGAGCACGAATCAATGCATATAGCATTGACTCGTGCTCAGCACGAAAGTAGCTCACACGAAAGGAGCTCAAAAGGAGCACGAAAGGATAGCTCATATTCAATTCACTAATTACACTTTCAATGCTTAATTATATGTAGCAACTTTCGTCCATGCATTAAAAGATTTATTTTAAGCCTTTCAATGCTATCATTGCTAAATTACATTTTCATGCAACTTTCGTCCATGCAAAAGTCATTGCATAACTTTCGTCCCAATTCCAAAGCTAAATCATATTAAGCTTATTCCTTGTACATTTCGGGTACAACAAATCACAATAATTACTAATTTAATTAGCAACTATCTTAAGATTTTGACTTCTCTCAAAATAGGTTCACTTTGAGAATCAATTTCTCATTCACCTATTACCCCATTTTGAGCGTACATTATATCAAATTCTTCGTCTCACTACGAAGAACCCGAATCCACCTTGACCCGACTCAAATCGGAAGTGGATCCCACATATATTTGTACCACAAAATAATCACTCAAAATATCATTTTAATGCTATTTTTCCAACAATATATTGAGAAGAAATTCCTTTAATTCTTCTGTATGTGCATATTTAGAAGCTATGAGAGAATTGAGAAATGATTTAATCTTCATACATTAATGTAATTCTAGAAGGTAATTAATTTATTAATAATAAAATTTAGCCATACAAATATGAGTTGATAATTATGGCTTTTTAATATTTACTGTCTTAATTCGAAGAAGAAGGAAAGTGGAAAGAAAATAATTACCCTTGCGTTCAAAATATTATCGAAGAGTAAATAATAGGAGTTAGTCTATCTCTCATTCTCAAGACATACGCAGTACATATATTATTTACGTTTTGGATTGAATACTATACGCATTGTTACAAAATTGGCTCTGATATAATGAACTATTTACTTTTTTCAACTTACTAAAGCACAAAGAGTGAATACTATCACTGGAGTTCGGACCTATGACCCTCCCAATTAGGAAACTCACTTAGTGCCACTAAACCACAAGGTCATTGGCCACAAATGACACAACAAAAATCAAAAGGACCTGCAATTGGAACTGACTATAGTTGAGATGCACCACCAGAACTTCCATGTGAATTGGGACTTGTTTGATGATCCCATATAGATAATCCCATGCTTCCTAATTCCCTACTAATTCAAAATGATTATGTTGTTTTAAATTAAGTATCAACTAGCTTAGCACACCCAGATTTGACAAAACTACAAGTAAAAATTCAAAACATATAGATAATTAGTTAAAGTCTAGAAAAGTAATTTTAAAGTGTCTCACCAAGAGAAACAAAGTAAAAAATATTGATGGACTGATGAACAATGAAATCTAAAAATTATAATTCCTCAAAAAAAAATATCAGACATATATACTAAATATACATTGGACATGAAAGAGATCAAACATAAGACCTAATTCTATGCAATTCACAAAATAAAAGAGAGATAGAGATAGAGAGAGAGAGAGAGAGAGAAAATAACTACCATGCCATGGTGTTTAAGTGAAAGTGTAGAATTGAAAATAAATAGATCGCTACAACGAAACCCCAAGAATGAGCCAACATGCAAATTTATGACTACTAGTATGGCTAAAAAGATCAAGACAACACAAAGAGAATAATAAAACACAAGACCAAAAAACATCTCACTGAAAAATCTTATATATAATCAAAGCTTTAAAAAATGAAACTAAGAACAAATTACTAGAACGGTATTCTTGATATTTCTCACGAGAGATAAAAAAAAGATCAAAGAAAACATCAATGGATTAAATGGAAAACATGCAAAAGTTCAATCTTAGAACTTACGAGACACCGATCATTAAAAAAAAAAAAAAGGTTGTCTCACTTTTTGAGATTGTAAAATAGCTGATGTGTTGGACTGTGAAGTTTAGCCAATGTTATATAGGAGAGATATAGCTGTTGAATGATGTCATGCCTTACGTGACATTTTCCTATATGGAAATTCTCAACAATTAAATTTGTTTCCATTGGAGAAATATTTCCATCCATAAATTTATGAAAACATTATAAAATATTTAAAACTGATTTCTCTAATTTTAGAAAATTTTGAAATACCTTTTCTAATAATAATAAGAATTTGATAAACAATTAATTTTTATGCATAAATGAAGAAAAAAATATTTATAAATACGCACTTATATTTTTTATATTTGTACTTTCTCACGTGTTTCGTATGCTAGGATTATTGTCCTCCTTTCCCGTTTCCATGAAACTTGGACTGGCATTCCTCAATTGCTTTGACCCTTTCAATCACTTTTATAGTGATTCTATCAATTAAACATAAATGAAAAAGCACGTGGATCTTAAATGCAAGGAATAACCTAAGGTTCCTACTTAATGTTATTTCAATTACGAAACTAGACTAGCTCCAGGACTACTCTAGAAAGAATAAATAAAATAAAATAGAATGCAATAATGGAACCGTGCACCAGGAAATGTCTGCGGGGCCACTCATATCAACCCAAATCCACTATAATAAGCAGGAGTACAAATGGAGAACTTAATTACACACTATTGTATAACCTATAACCACTCCAGAACGTACTCCAGCGGATTCGATGTGCAGGCGATTTTCTTCACTTCATGATCTCGTTAGGACACCTTCTTCACACGTAGCAATACAATAGATAATCAGAATTAATAGCTGAAGTATCTCAGTGTATAGGCTTGTTAAAGTGTGCATAGAAATACTAGACAAAGTAGCATTTTATAGAGGTAATGACATGCTTCTTCGACCCAACAACATGCAGCCCTTCACTCCTTGAATTCAGCTGCTCCTATAGATTTAGATCTCCTCCAAGATAGGGTCTTGACTGAATTAAATATTTGAAGGGGTTTTACTTCTTCTGGATTACTTTCTTGCGCAGATCTAGTCAACTACTCCAGGCGTTTAGACTAATCCAGCAACTAAACCTCTAACTACTTTGACAACTAATCCAGACCAATATTAAGAGGTTTAATGTGCAACATTTTTTACACTTACAATCTCCCCCTTTGGCTATTAGTTGACAAAACTACCAATGACTACAATAAGATCTCAACAAAATATAAAAACAAAGGTTTTGCCAGATGAGAAAATCTTGTTACAAACTTGACAATATTGCATTAGTCACTAGTCAGGAGTAGTTCATCACAAACCGTTCTTAGAATTAAACAATGATGTTCCAATGAACTGAAACACATATAAAGCACAAAAGCACAAAAAAAATTAGAAACACACATACATTACATAGGGTAACAACTTAGCCTTTATCATAGAGGCAAACAATGCATTTATCAAGTATACCACGCAACAGAAACCACAACTAGCAGATAGCAAATATCTAAGCAAAGAACCACACTTATTCACTGGCACACATTGTAAGTTCACAAAATTGAAAAAAAGAAAAGAAAAAAAAAACTTAGAATCAAGCAACCAGCAATTGTCGCTAAAGGGGGAAAAGAGAGTCAAACCGTAGATTGAGCTCGTAAATGCCGAGCCCGAAGCTCTGCTTGGAGGCCTTCCTCGTCGAACACTTCATCGAGTGGCCAGGGGTCCTCAGTAATGCCCGAAGCTCTCTCGAAGATAACTTTTGATTCTCGTACAGATAGATCTTCCATGATCACTGGGTGACGAAGGAGAGTGGCAAGAACACGCCTGGTGGAGAGATCAAAGAGCGAAGCCGAGCCTTGAAGTATTTGCCGATAGAGATCTAAGCGTTCATCCTCAGTAAGGTAAATAAGGAAGGGATTGATATGGGAATGAGATGCCATTTATGGATGAGAGATGAAGGAAGAAGATTTTGTGGTGGATTTCGACTAGATTTAGGTATAGAGAGAAGATTTTGGGAAAAATAAATAGAGATTTTGAGAGAAATTAGGGATTTGTGATCCTAGAAAAAAGGGTAGGGCCGAATGCTTATAACAAACCCGAAAAGAGAGAGAAAAAAATTAAAGTAATTAAAAAAAATGGGTGAGATTAAGATTTTGGATTAGAAAGGGCATGGAGTACGATCTGGATTAGAGCACGGAGCTGGAGTATCCGCTGGATCAGATCTGCAAAACAAAAAAAAAAAACAAAAACACAACACAAAAAAATTTATTTCATGGAAATATAAATTGGATGGAAAACCTGCACACCCCTAGAGCTGCTCAAAGTAATTCAAATCTTGTGTTGTCCAAAGGTTTCGTAAATAATATAAGTCAGCTAGATTTCTCTCTGTTGATATATATTCCAGATTTATTTATTTATCTTTGACCAATTCCCTTGTGAAATGATGCCTGATTTCAATGTGTTTTGTACGGGAATGCTGAACCGGATTTTTTGAGATGTTGATAGCACTTGTGTTGTCACAAAAAAGAGTCATGCACTTTTGATGTAGGCCATAATCAAGCAGCATTTGTCTCATCCATAAGAGCTGAGTGCAGCAGCTGTCGGCTGCGATATATTCTTCTTCAGTTGTGCTAAGGGATATCGAGTTTTGTTTCGATCGTACTTACCCAGACGACCCCCAAAAACGAAACAGCCACTGGATGTACTTTTTCGATCGTCTGCATTTCCGGCTCAATCGGCATCACTTTAGCCTACAAGAGTCAAGTTAGTATTATTTGAAATCCAGATACCATAATCAAGTGTACCTTTTTGATATTTGATGATCCGTTTAACAGCTTTAAGATGAGACTCCTTTGGATTAGCTTGAAAACGAGCGCACATTCCTACACTCTAACATTATTTTCTGTATAGAGTAGGATCAATTGATGTGCCTCATTCGTCTTTGCTTAACTTTGTAGTTATAGATATGGGCGTTCTTGCTTCTTTGGCTGACTCTAGTCCAAACTTTGTTACTTGATTGTCAAATTCACGTCCGTGATCACTTCTGATGCGTATGATTGGTTCGTTTCTCTCCTTTTAAAGTTTGAGGCCTAGAGCTTTGACGGCTTCAAAGGCTTCTGATTTTTCCCTGAGAAAGCTGACCCACGAAAAGCGAGAAAAGTCATCAACACAAACTAAAATGTACCTCTTACCTCCAATGCTCTCAGTTCTGGTAGGTCCGATAAGATCCATATGAATTAATTCTAGGCAGTGTGTGGTATTGATCATATTTTGAACAGTGTGGGATGACCTGGTTTGTTTTCCAGCTTCACGTGCAATGCATATTCCAGCTGTTTCTATTTTGATATTCGGTAGACCATGTACACCTTCAATCTTGATTAATATGACGAGAGAGCGATAATTTAGGTTACCCAGTTTTTGATGCCACAACTTGGACTCGTTTATGATGGACCTATAGCACATGGAATCGTTAGTAAGGATATATTAGTTTTCAGAATAACGTTTACCTTCCATGATGTAATTTTTTAGATGGTTTGTGACATTGCAGCTATTTTTGGTGAAGCAGACTTTCCATTCTTGGTCACATAATTGGCTTACGCTTGTTTTAGACCGGGTAACCCTGCCACATTAAGTGTGCCAACTCTAGTGATCTCACCCTCAACACCGTCTTCAAACGTAACTTCTCTTGCACTTCCTTTTATGTTGTTCAAGAACCTTGCATTCCCAGTCATGTGACGGGAACATCAACTTTCAAAGTACCACCTTTCTTCTATGTTCGTGCTCGTAGAGTGGAATGATTCATGGCGTACGAAGTCATTCTTTTTCACCCATATTTGAATAACAAATGGAGTGATGAATTTTTTGGTGTATTTCTCAATTCGTTGGTCTTTATAGAAGTAGAAGTACTCTGGTTTCGTATTTCCTCTCACCCTGCAGTAGTGACAAATAGGATTATAATATCTAAGTTTGGTTGTCTTTTTACTTGGGGTAGCCTTGACTCGGTGACAAGCTGTACTTGATTCTGGACTATCTTCTGGTCCAGTGACTCTGTCAGGACCTGAGGCTTTGACGAATATCATTGCAGTCTTGCATTTTCTTCCAGAATATCCTAAAACATACTTTAAGGGAGTCTTTCGACCAGAGTCTAGGATTTGGTCTAGATCGTAGACGTGTTGTCCATCATTTTTACCCTGCGTGCATTTCAGCAACTACAGCTCACTTTTGCGTTCTTCTAACTCACGTTTTAGATCTTCTTCTGGATTGAGATTGTCTTCAATGAATGTGTCCCTGTCAGCTATTTTAGATTGGTACACTTTTTTGGCATTCTCTAGAATACTAACCTGACTAGACAAATATCTATTCATTTTTACAAGAATTTCCCATTTTGCATACAGTTTTTTATATTCTAACTCGAATGATGGAACTGGTAAATCTCGATATTCAGATGACACATATTGTTCAATTTACGAGTCTTCATCACTCTCTAATTCTGGCATTGTGTTGGTGATGGCGGTGAAAGAAACAAAGTTCTCGGAGATTTCGTCTGGATCAGATCCTGGATCAGGTTCCGGTTCCTCATCATCACTCCAGGTAAGAGCAACCTTCATCAACTTCTTACGTCTTAGGTATGTTGGACATTCGGCTTGCACATGGCCAAATCCTTCACATTCATGGCACCTGATCCCTTTTCCCCCGGATTTTTCATTGAATTAAGAGTTTCGTGCTGTACCTGAACGTTGATTTGAAGTATTTCGTTTTTGGTTATTTCGAGTAGAGTTCCATGTTGGTCCCGATAGAATGAGATGAGAGTCTAGAGGGGGGGGGGGGGTGAATAGACTCTTTTCGTTAGAAGCCCTAAGCGTCACCTTTCGGTGTCTTGGCGTAGCGGATAAGATAGATTTGTTTTAGATACTTTGCACAAGTTTGTGTAATTAGACAAACTTTCGGTAATGATAATAAAGGAATGATATGAATGCAAAAAGAAAAGCGTAAGTAAAGAGTTAGAGGGGACACAAAATTTTATAGTGGTTCAGCCAATGTTGCCTACTCCACTCTTCTTCCACAACTGTTGGAAGGATTGCACTATCACTCTTAGTACAAGTACACAAAGACTTCCTTGATCACTAAGCCGGTCAGCCTTCGTAGGTTTTTCAACTCCTCGAGTTTACTCCACCTCTATCAACTTCTTCTCCTGAGTTGAGGTTGGTAGAAAATGATTTATTGTATTCTCCAACGATGAGGTCTTGACTCTGAGATATGATTGCTTCAACTGATATCAAGACTTCCTTGAGGTGTAAGACAAATGATTCTTCAAGTAACTTAGCACCTCAAAACTGGTTCACAAAAGCTTTTAGTGAATTGTAGACTTTTCAAGAGCTTTTGTAAGTGAGTAAGTCGAGTGATAATAAACCAGCACCTTCTTAGCTGATGAAGGTGAGTTTTTATAGGTGATGAAAATTCATCTGTTGGAGGGAGATGAAATTTTCAAACCCTTTAACCATTGGACAAGGACCGGGGAGCTTCATGCATTAAATGCTCCATTAATGAGGTTGTACCATGTAGCCGTTGAAGGTATGGAAAGCATTAGGATTTGTCTTTTAGCTCCAGGAGATGGTACATCTTCATTTAATGTCTTTGAAAAGTGTGTCCCGTAAGATGAAGTCGTTATTGTCCTAGGATGTTGTCAAATCAGACAGGTGGAACATTCTTCTCGTTGTTAACAAAAATTGTCCTTTCGTGCTTGTTGACAACTCCTGCTTGACTTTCATTGTTCTTCATGTCTCGTGTCTTCTTTCGCCTTGGAGACCCTAACATCTAGTCATAACTCATTTTCGTGTGTTTGTCTAGCTTAACACGAATTACAAAGGAGTTATGGCAACTCTCGTCTAGGACAAAAGCAGCGATTAAAAAGAACTAAATGATAGGGGTCTACTTTTCTACATTACATTGGTATTATCAAAATCCTAATACAATGTTCCTAACATTCCACCCTGATCCTTTTTTACTCTTAAACTTGCCAAATTTTCCATCTTGTTGTTGTTTTACCTGTTGCAACAATTTAGAGAATCCTTTAGATAATAAAACTACTAGATCATCTGTAACACCGTGTGTTACGGCCTCCGTATTCCGACTAATTATGAAATTAATTCCGTTAACATATAATTAAAAAGCATTTAATCAGACTCGAATTCCCGCTAATTAATTAGTATGCTCCACAATGGATCATGGGCCATTATCCTTAACCAAGCCTTTAATTCTATAAGAAATAGGAAAAGTGGACCTTTACTATTCAGATTCTAGTTAGGACTCCCAAATCTATATATAGGGACTTAGAAAGCATTTAGAAACCATACCACAGTTAATTCTACCACGCAAGATATTCCTGAGGAAACCTAGAAAAGGAATCCCCCGCCACCAAACTGAGAGGAATCCATTGGAGGGAAATCTTAGAGAAGAACCTTAGTAGCCAAGGATAATTGATTAGGGCTAAGAGGTAACCAATATCTTAAAAAACCTATTTTTCTCGCTATATCTTATTCATTGGCTCCTTTGCTAATCGTATGTGTAATTCTGTGATTGAGTCTTGATTAGCTTTGATTTGGATTCATATTGTGTTTATTTGATAATCTTGATGTTCTTGATATTGTGATTGATTATATGTATGATCTCGTATTTTAATTATGTCTAGAGCCCTAGGGTTTATACTGTGAATTTCGTATTATGATGTTCTTGATATATTTGGGTGGGATTATGCATGATCGGGTGTTGAGTCTAGCCTAGGATTGTATTTAGGGCTTTGCATATAGACTTCTCGATATTCCTGTGGTTCCGGATGCTCCTAAACCGTTATATGATTAATACGGAGGCTTGACATGTTTAGGAATCGTGTTAGAACGTATTTGGTACGATTCTTGATTTAATCTCGTTAATTGAATACGTGGTGTTGTCGTTATGTGTTTAAATGTGTCTGGACATGGTTTCGGATTCCACGAGAAACCCCGTGACTGAAAAGTGGTCTAAGTATCAGTGGCAGGTAGGTGGGGGCACAGGTACCCTCCACCTACCCGCTGCCCGGTAACACTGTTCCAGCGGGCAGCCGGCAGGCAGTGGCCTGCCCGCCGGCCACCAGCTGGAATAGTGAGTGGCTGCCGGCGGGTGGCTAGTGGGTGGTCCTCCACCCGCCACCTACACGCTGGAATTTGTTGGTGCGTCGTGATGTTTGAGTGATACACATTATTTTTAGTGTTATTTTTAATAATCTTTTTATAGATAATTTGTAATAATTAATTAATTTTATATATTTTTTTATTTATTATTGTTATTAGTAGCTTTGATAATGTTATTCAATTTTAGGTTGTTTCAATTATTAAATTTGTTTTATTATTTGAATGCTATCAGGAAAATATAATTTCTTAACCTCAATTAATAATTATAGTTAAAATAGTCTATGGTCTATAGGAATTTTAATAAACATAGACTAATCATATTTGGATTCTAATAAAAGAATACTTCATCTTTAGTCTCGGCCGAAGCCTTTTTGTGCGGCGATTCAACAGAAGCTGTCAACATCACCGCGAAAAAGGAGATCGCAAATGACGTAGAGCTTCTTCTTTGGCCATGGAGTAGCCGAGCATGAGAAGAAGCTATTGACTAGAACAATACAAATAGAGAGCGGTGTTGTAGAAGCAGGATCATCAATTTCACCCCGGAGCAATTCCGGAGGGCAAAATTTTGGTTTGGCGAGCGAGATTCTTTGTGGCAGCTGCAAATCTTCTTGCGTTAATTTCCGGCGGCAGCAGCATCAACTTCTTTGTTCTTTCGTAGCAGTAGTGGCATAAGCTCTATTTATTTCTTTAATTCCCTAGCTTTAATTGCTAATGACTATGTTTAGTACCTAAAGTTTGGATTATCGCGTACTTAATCAAGCAATTTGGCATAAGATTTCAATTTGCTTTGCGTTTCTACTTTCTAGGTTACTATCTAGCTTTTCAATATTTAATTTGCCTTGTGTTTTATGACAGTACAAGAACTCTAATTGTGAAACTTTTCTTTAGAATGTGCTGCTAGTTTCCTTTTGCTAAGAAATGATACAAGAGTTTTAATGTTATCAATTTAGTTAATTATGATTTATATCAATTTAATTATGATTTATCTTACAGCTTTGTGTCCAGATTAATTGAGTTCAATTTGGCCAATTTAATTCTTATTAAGTCCACTTGAGGGAGTTATAGTATATACACCATGCCTTTTGATTTTAAGTTCGGTCTTGTTACCTGTTTTTTTCATTTAGTTTAATCCATTATGATTGTTAATTTGATATTATTGTTTTTGGTGATTTATCCGTTTACTTTCATTCGTATTATGTTGCATTTGAAGTTATCTTTAGCATTTAATTCAGTACTTTACATTATCAAGTCAATTAATTCTTATGTTTAAGTTATTAAATTGCATAATATCAATTCCCTGTGGGATCGACCCTTGCCTTTGCACACTATCACTACACTGACTCGTGCACTTGCAAGAACTTTATTTAGTTTAATCCATTATGATTGTTAATTTGATATTATTGTTTTTGGTGATTTATTATCCGTTTACTTTCATTCGTATTACGTTGCATTTGAAGTTATCTTTAGCATTTGATTCAGTACTTTACATTTTCAAGTCAATTAATTCTTAAGTTTAAGTTATTAAATTGCATAATATCAATCCCCTGTGGGATCGACCCTTGCCTTTGCACACTATCACTACACTGACTCGTGCACTTGCGAGGACTTTATTTAAAATTGTCCATCAATTTTTGGCGCCGTTGCCGGGGAATTGTTTATTTTGCAATTTAATTTTCTGCCCTTTTTTTTCATTAATTGCTTGATTTTTTGTTTTCCCTATCCCTTCATTATTGTCATCTTTTTCATTCTTTAATCTTGCATTTTATTTAATTCATTCGTCTATTTAAAAAAGTTGCTTTATATTTATTTTTGATTTCCCTATTCTCTTTATTTAATTTTCCCATTCCTTAACGGCTTGATTCTTTAATTCTATCACTTTATTATTATTGTCGTTTGATTATCCTTTTTAATATTGCTCTTTATTCAAGTCATTAGTCTATTTAAAAACTGCTCACTTTTTGCTTTCCCTATTCTCTTTATTTAATTCTTCCACTTCCTGAATTCCAGATAATTTGCATTTGAGTTGATCCTACTCAAGTTTGTTTTTTCCCTTTTTCTTAATACTACCTTAAAAACAAAAGAAGTACTTAATAATTGTTTAATATTCTCCATTTTCCTTTTAGTCTTTATTGATTATCCTGTTTATTTATTTCTTTACTTGTTTGATTTTATTTACTTCTTTATTTATTTATTTATTTATTTATTTTTGTTATTTTGTTTATTTATTTGATGGAGGGTCGTCGTTTTTTCTATCCTAAGTTGTTGCCTTTAGACGATCATATTGATAGGAAAAAGAAAGAAATATTACTTTTTGAAAATCCAATTTTTGAACCGCAAGAAATATTACTTTTTGAAAATCCAATTTTTGAACCGCAAGAAACAACTACAACAATAAATGCACTTCTTCCACCCCATTGGGTAATAATAATCAAAATGATTTTCAATCAATTGACCCACCCCAACCTAAAAACCCATCTTTGGAGGATACTTTAAAGGAGTTCATGCAGGATTGTAATATCCATGATTTCCAACCTAAAAAACAATCATTGGAATATTGCCTGCAGGAGTTTATACAGACTTTCAATAGGCAACAAGACGCACATGATCAATGGTTGCATATGCAACAAGAAACTTATGAACCACAAGAAGAAGATGAACAACAATTCCAAGAAAATGAGGCTTGCTTTAAAAGAATCGAAGCACATTTAGAGAAAATTGCTAAATTTGTGCAAGAGCATGTGCTAGGTAAGTTACCTAGTCAACCTGAAGAGGCTAAGGCTGGTGATATCAATGAAAACAAGTCAGAAGATAATATCATTTCTAAACAAGCTGAAATATTTGAAAAATTGCATAATAATGTTGATGATATTATTGTTGAAAAGGATGAGTCTTAATTGCATAAATCTGATAATCCTTATATGCCTCCAAAGTTTTATGTGCACCCAATCTTTATTGATGTTCAAAACGATAAATTGACCAAAAATGTGTTTGATGAAACTATTCAGTTTTCAATTTTTATGCCCATGAATTTGTTTGATAGAGCTAACCAGTGTTTTGCAGTTAAGGGGTGGTAAGTTAGGCTTCGATAAACTCCAAAAAGAAAATCTTTTGAATGACGTTGATAAATTAGTTTCTTTTTGTTATTCTCAAAATGCAGGGCTAAATAATAATTTCACAAATAAAAAATTTAATAAAGGAGGACTCTCTTTGTTTTCTTTTCTTTCCTCTCACAACATTGGGGATAATGTTGAAAACAAGTGTGGGGAAGGGATTTTATCCACAATTCACAAAAAAATTGAAAAATTTTAAACTTTTTAATTTCCTTATGTATATTTTCTTAACCTTTTTTTAATTTCTTTTTTTTTTTTATTTTTTATTTTTTATTTTTTTTTTGAAAGTTACTGGCTCTATTACATTGTAGTATCTGTTCATTTTTTAATTTCTTTTTTAATTTCAAACTTTTTAATTTTCTTATGTTCATTTTCTTAAACTTTTTTTATTTTAAAATTCTAGCATTAGTTTGAGCTTTACCCTTATAAGTCTTTTAAATATTCGTTGATAGAAATAAATCAAATAATGTAGGTTTTTGTCAACTCTTAGTATGTATATGCATGTGGCTAGTTGTTAATGTCTTTTATTTTGCTAAAAAAAAAAAACTAAAAAAATAAATAAATAAATAAATAAATAGAATTTGAAAATCACAAATACCCTTATATGTTTTATGCATTTTTTAAATAGTTTATATGTTGGTTTCACTTTATATTACCTTTTTCAAATTCTTAAATAATTATTGAGTGCTATAAATTGTGGTGTAGTGTGATGGTTCAAGGATCATCTTTATGGCATAAGTGAAGTGAAAAAAAAAAGATTAAATAAAAAAAATTATTTTAAAAAAAATAATAAATGAGAGTTATTATTTATTTATTTATTTTGTTTGCAATAAATAAGAGATTCTACTCCGCTGAATCAGCCACCCATACACATGTATAATAAATAAATCAATAAGTGTTGTGGTCTGGTTTATGAGTACACACAAAATTGAAAACACAAACAAATCTGGCGTAAAATGGCGAGGTTTTTGGGGAAGTTCTCTTGGGAAAAAGTCAAAATAGGAAAATAATGAACTTTGGAAGAGACGAGCAATTGCATTTCAATTTTAATAAATGCCTTGATCCTGATTTCCTTCATGTTTTGCACCTGCACTGTGATAGAATATTTTTGAATTTGGTTTAGGTTGAATTTGGTGAAATTTTTATATTTATTCTATTGAGTTTTTGTATATCTCATATAAGGGGTGTGAGCACACGAGCACAAGTTTTATATTTATTTTAGTTGTTAAAGTTTTTAACTTCTAGTCAACTATACATTTTATGTATTCTTTGAGTTGACACTAACCCTGCATTGGTGGCAATAAATTTGAAAGTCTATTTGGGTAAAGTTCGATCTTATGCTTGATTTTATTTTAATTTCTTTTCGTTTTAATAATGTCTTTTCCTGAGGACAAGCAAATAAATAAGTGTGGGGAGATTTGATACGCATTATTTATAGTGTTATTTTTAATAATCTTTTTATAGATAATTTGTAATAATTAATTAATTTTATATATTTTTTTATTTATTATTGTTATTACTAGCTTTGATAATGTTATTCAATTTTAGGTTGTTTTAATTATTAAATTTGTTATATTATTTGACTTCTGTCAGTCCAATAATTCATTAATTCTATTTAATAATAATAATATTAATTAGTTTTAGTAGTACATGATCAGTAGGAGTTTAATAAGTGTAGATTAGTTTTATGGTCTCTAATAAGTTTATTATTATTATTATTATTATTATTATTATTATTATTATTATTATTATTTAGAAACAAAGGACTCGCAGACTTGTTCTCCGTCAAAGCTACGATCCTATTGAATAGCTGAAGCTTCGGACGAGACCGTGTCGGAGGAAGACGCAGCTACGTTCAGTACAACTCCGATTGGACGGTGAGAGATCAGAGTTACGATTGGACTGAGGATTATAAATAGAGGGTGGAAGGCATCAAGTCCATGATGCAATATACTTGAGAAAGAAAGAAGGATTGGGAAAGAGATTTAGGGTTGGGAAGAAGAAAGAGAGAAGAGAAAAGATATTGATACACTACAAGAAAAATGCACATAGACAACACTAGAAAGACAACAGTTTTTAAGAAAAGTGCTGTCTTTTGTATAAAACACAACAGTTTGGTCCAAAACCGTTGTCTTTGATGCAACACTTTTGTCAAAGACAACGGTTTTTACTTAACCATTGTTATAAGTGTGTTGTCTTTGTGCATTTTGTGAAAAGACAACACCACAACGACAACGGTTTATAGAAAAGACAACGGTTAAAAACTGTTGTCTATGTGCGTGACTTTTAACAACACCGGTTTCAACAACACTTAATAGACAACGGTTAAAAAACCGTTGTCGTCTCTAGAAAAGACAACGGTTATTAACCGTTGTCTATGTGCGTGACTTTTAACAACACCGGTTTCAACAACACTTAATAGACAACAGTTAAAAAACCGTTGTCGTTTCTAGAAAAGACAACGGTTATTAACCGTTGTCTATGTGCGTGACTTACAACAACACCAGCTTCAACAACACTTAATAGACAACGGTTAAAAAACCGTTGTTGTTTCTAGAAAAGACAACGGTTATTAACCGTTGTCTATGTGTGTGACTTACAACAACACCGGTTTTAACAACACTTAATAGACAACGGTTAAAAAACCGTTGTTGTTTCTAGAAAAGACAACGGTTAAAAAACCGTTGTCTATGCGCGAGACTTACAACAACACCGGCTTCAACAACAGAAATTATACCCCTACGACAACGGTTATTAACCGTTGTCTATGTGCATTTTTCTTGTAGTGATAGTATAATACTCAGCATAAGGATCATCTGGTTTCCCATGGGGATTACATACTAGCAGCTCAACTAACTCCTAAACTTTAGGGCTATTCTAACAATTCTATAGTTGTAAGAGAAACGGAAATAAAAAGCAAAGGAAGTAAAACGATGTCGTCGGATGGAGGTTTCAACTGCTGTCAACGGCTCTTCTCAAACGACACCGTATGATTAAGTAGCCCAACTGCCTCAACCGCTTTAGTTCAAACGGCAGCGTTTCGGCCCTCGATTCCTTTCTAATCCTTGACTGCACTCTTCTCCTCCATACCCTTGTCTCCTCCTTCTTCTAAGCCTTTCATGGATGCAACCAAAGTTGTAGCACCACCCCCTCCTCCAGTCGATCCTTGACCCCAAGGATCAAACGAGGGAAACTGACTACGAATGTGGTAGTAGTCCTCCCAAGTAGCTTCCTCAGCCGGAAAATTCGCCCATTGTACAAGGATTTGCGTCACAGCCTGGTTATTTCTTTTGACCAAACGTTTGCTCAAAATAACCAGTGCTTCAGCTCTGACTTGCCCCTCCTTACCCACTTCCGGAGGGTCCAGTTGGGGTACAATCCCATCACCAATTCTCTTCTTCAATTGTGAAACGTGAAAGACCGGATGAAGTTGGGATCCAGGAGGTAATTGGAGTCTGTATGCTACTTCTCCAATTTTCTCAAGCACCTTATTAGGGCCATAATACTTAGAGGATAGTTTGAGGTTGTTCCTTACTGCCAGTGACACTAGCCTATACGGCTGAATCTTCAAGTAAACCCAATCATTCACTTCCAGTGTTCTTTCACTTCTTCCCTTACCAGATTGCATTTTCATTTTATTCTGAGCCTGTTTGAGATTTTCCTTTAAGATTGCTAGAACACCTTCCCTCTCAGTAAGCCAACTGGGGACATCATCCCTGGGGTTGGGGCTATAGACCAACAGTGGAGGGGAGTAGCCATACAAAGCCTGAAAAGGGCTGCATTTCAGGGAAGTATGATAATTGGTGTTATACCACCATTCAGCTAAATGTAACCATTTGCCCCAGTGTTTTGGCTTTTGGAATATCATGCACCTCAAGTATCACTCCACACATTGGTTCACTTTTTCAATTTGGCCATCAGTCTGGGGGTGGTAAGCCATGGAGAGATTGAGTTTAACCTGCATATTTTTGAATAAAGCTTGCCAAAACTTGCTTGTGAATACTTTGTCTCTGTCTGAAATTATACTTCTGGGTAAGCCATGTAATCTATATACATTCTCCATAAAGACTTCAGCAATACTCTCAGCAATGAAAGGATGTGACAATGCAATGAAGTGTGCATACTTGGTTAATCTATCCACAACTACCAAGATGACATCCTCCTGTCCAGATTTAGGGAGACCCTCAACAATGTCCATCGAGATGCTTTGCCATGCCTCGTTTGGTATATTTAGTGGTTGCAGTAGGCCAGGATTAAGCACATGTTCAGACTTACACCTCTGGCAAGTATCACAAGCTTTAACCCACTCAATCACATCTTTTTTCATCCCTTTCCAGTAGAAGAGAGACTTCATCCTTTGGTAAGTTCCCAGTTGGCCAGAATGGCCTCCAATAGCCGAATCATGTAATTTAAGTATTAAATCTCTCCTCAAAGGCCCCGAGGATCCCACATATAGTCTATTTTTATACCTGAGGAGGCCTCCATATACAGAAATAGGATTATCAGTGGCAGGACTCACCAGTGAAGCTGCCAGGTTCTCAGTTGCCCATTCATCATTCTCATAGCTCTTGCTCAATTCCTCCATCCACTGGGGCTGCACCACTGAGATGGCTTGAAAGGCTGGTCACCCTTCCCTTTCTTTCCTGGACAGTGCATCTGCAACACTATTTTCAGACCCCTTTTTGTAGTGGATAGAATAGTCCAAACCTAGTAATTTGGTTAGACCTTTCTGTTGGAGAGCAGTGGTAATCTTTTGTTCTAAAAGGAATTGCAAACTATGGTGGTCTGTCTGTATGGTGAAGTGTCTGCCTAGGAGATAAGGCCTCTATCTGTCTACATCATTGATGATGGAAAGATACTCCTTCTCATAGATGGACATGCCTAAGTGCTTATCACCAAAAGCCTTACTAAAAAAAAATCAATAGGTCTTCCCTCCTGAACCAACACAACACCCATCCCTTTGTAACTAGCATCAGCCTCCACAATGAATTCCCTATTGAAATTAGGCAAAGCAAGCACAGGAGAGCTACACAATGCCCCTTTGAGTTGTTCAAAGGCCTGTTCTGCTTCTGTGGTCCATTTGAACCCATCTTTCCTCAACATCTCTGTTAAAGGTTTACTGATCACCCCATAGGACCTGATAAACCTCCTGTAGTATCCTGCAAGCCCTAAGAAACCCCTCAAAGCCTTAATAGTCAATGGCTTGGGCCAAGCAGCCACTGCTTCCAACTTAGCAGGGTCTGTTTTCAACCCATCCTTGGATATGATATGCCCAAGGTACTCTATCTGTGTCTGAGCAAAAGAACATTTGCTCAACTTGGCAAGCAGCTGGTGCTGTCTCATGATTCCCATCACTTCCCTCAGATGTTCCTAATGAGCCTGCCAACTGGAACTATAGACCAAAATGTCATAAAAAAAAACTTGGACAAACTTCCTTAGTAGGGGCTGAAAGACTTGATTCATGATGGCCTGAAAGGTAGCTGGGGCATTGGTGAGCCCAAATGGAATCACCTTAAACTCATAAAGCTCCTGATGGGTCCTGAAAGCTGTTTTGAATTCCTCACCCTCCTTCATTCTCACCTGGTAATACCCAGATCTGAGATCCAGTTTAGAAAAGCAGACAGCCTCAGCTAGTTCAGAAAACAGGTCCTCAACTAAAGGCATAGGAAATTTATTCTTCACAGTAATATTGTTGAGTGCCCTATAATCAATGCAGAACCTCCATGAATTAACCTTTTTGGGGACTAGCAGTACTGGAGATGTAAAACAGGAAATACTGGGGGTAATGACTCCTGCTGCCAGCATTTCTCCTACCATTCTCTCAATGGTGTTCATCTGGTCAAAAGAATATCTGTAGGGGCCAATATTCACTGGTTTAGCTCCAGGTAATAAGGGTATAGTGTAACACCCCGTGTTACGGCCCCTAAAACCATTTAATAATTTAATTAATAGCCCAAAAGAAAGAATAAATTATAACTAATTAGGGAAAAAGGCCCACCATAGTCCATGGGCCCTCATATATAAACCCAACCCCTAAACCCAATCCTTAGTCCCAAAAGGATTAGAATTAGCGAGCCTATAATATTAGTCCCTAATTAGGACTCCTAAATATATAAATAGGGGACTTAAGAGGCACCTATGACTCCCCACACGTCTAAACGCCCCACCACCCCAGGAGAGCTCCAAGAATTCCCTTAGAAGAAAGCAAGAAAGCAAGAAAGCTTAGAGAAAGACCCTTCATAGCCAAGGAACTAATTAAGGCTAAGAGGTAACCCATGTCTCAACAAAAACTATTTTCATAGTTATGATTCCCCCTTAGGGTTTCCCCATATTATTGTGTATTAATGATTGGTGATGATTATTATTAATGATTGATATAATGATTCCATGAGGAATCTTGATAATCTTGATGTTGGGAGATTCTTGGTAATTATGGTGTTCTTGATGCTTACATGGGGATCTTGATGATTAATTGGAATTCTTGATGATTATGTGATGTTCTTGATAATTGTGTGTTGTTCTTGATGCTTATGCGTTATTCTTACTGAATCTTGTAATTAGAAGACGAACCGTATTCTTGTTGATATAAAAGCGATTAGAACCCTAGGTTGTATCGTATGATATTATTCTTGGTTTATCGGGTGGGGAAATCGCATGTTTGGGTGTTGATTATGTTTAGAAAAGCATGATAGGTTATGTGCCGTCCGTTTCTTGTATTTGATCCGTTAATTGTCTACGTGCTGTCGTTAATTGCGTTGTAAAGTGTCTAAGCATGGTTTCGGGTTCCACAACGGTTCCCGGGGTGAAATTACGTGATAAGAGTCAGTGGGGGGTAGGTGGGGGGGTGGGGACCCGCCACCTACCCACGGCCGGAAATAGTATATCCGGCAGCGGGCGGCCGCCGGGCGGGCAGCTGCCCGCCGGCGACCCGCTGCCCGGAACAGAATGTCCGGCGGGCAGCCGGCGGGTGGCCCCCCAACCACCGGCTACCCGCTGGAAATTCCCCCATCTCGGGATCCCGGCTTCCCCGTTTGATGTTCCCCCGATCCCCGTGGTGTCCCAACGGACTCCGTTCATCGTGCATATGTCTAGTTTGATATTTCGGGTGCCGTTCGTAGGTTTATGAGTCTATTATATTGCATGCTAGTTGAATTGGTATCCCGTTGACCTAGGTGGAAGGAGTATGAACCCCTTAGGACTATTCTTAGTATGTGATGGATCACGTATAGGTTTTGTTATGCGCTTTCTCCCCCTTCCCAATGTGTAATATGGGTTGCATGTGCTTGCTATGTGTTATGTGTGTGTTACCCCAATTCGGTTGCGATCGGATTGGTTATCCTGAGCTGCGGTTCAGAAGCTGGCTGCGGTCAGATTGACACTCTTGGGCTGCGGTCCACCGTTTGGTTGCGATCAAACGTTTCTATACGAGCTGCGGTTCGTCCTTTTCCTGGCTGCGGTCAGATGACATTCTCTTGGGCTGCGGTCCACTGTTTGGTTGCGATCAAACACTATGATGAGCTGTGGTTCATCGGTCGGTTGCGATCGACCCCTCCGTGTTGCGATACGGGGCAGGGTGTTGCGGGGCCGTGTCAGAGCTATATGCGCTGACCCTCGTGTATGGGCATGCGATTGGTCCTATGGCGCCAACAAAGTGTGCTATGTGTTGAGATATGGATGAGTGGTGATCATGAGTGTCTTGGGGATGTGACTACGGGATTTATGTTGGGGATTGTTGGTGTTGAGTTATGATTATGGTTATGCTTTGCCTTATCTGCCTTATCTGTTGTGAACTGCATATGCTCGTTATAACTGTTGCTTGTGTCTGGCCTTACTTGTCGAGTCATTCCCGGTTTTAAAGCTAGAGTTCGTAGGATATATCTTCATGCTCAAAATGGTTTTCGTATATCTATATATATCTCTATATGTATTGTATTTCAACGCGTTGGAGTGGGTTACCAGCATCTCTCGCTGAACAGATATATTTGGCTTTCAGGCACAGAGGACTAGAGCACTGGAGCGCGCTAGAATTGGAGCGTAGAAATAGATTAGTTTCCCTTTCGGCCTGCGTGCCATACTATGCATTGTGTTTCAATGGATATTAGTTAGACAGCCTGTGCACCTGGGTTTTCTAGCCCAGGTGTGGCATAGCACCCCGTACACTTATGATATACTTTGGGATGTAATGAGATATTACCTTTATTATATAAGCTTAAAATGTCTTGAAAATCTGGGGTGTTACAGTTGGTATCAGAGCCTAAGTTTGACCCTAGGAAAAGACTCGTAAGACCGGACTTTAGGACATTAGGCTTGAACTCCAGGTACCTAGGAACATAGGACTCAGGAATCTTAGGACGCGCGGTGAGATTGTGAAACCTACACACAACTTCCCTACACCTTACCCTTCCTCATTCTAAAACCCTTCCCCACTTATCACTTCATAAGAAGTGCGTCAGACTCTAATTTAACATTCTTATGGAACACTGACCAGAAAGACGATAGCATGGCACCAAATAGAAGGCAATCAAGAACTCCAGAGCCCACCACAGACGACCCCTTGACCCAAACCCTACAGCAGCTAACACAAGTCGCACAGGCACTAAGTGATGCAGCCCTTCGCAACAACAGGCCCCCACCACCTCCATCAAACGCAAACTCAGACGTCGCCCGACAAGTTTCAAATCACCGACCACCCACGTTTTCGGGAGAAGAGGATCCCGCGGTCCTGGAAGAATGGATCCGAACCCTTGATAAGATTTTTGGGGTAGTAGAATGCCCGGAGGAACGCCGCGTAGAGATAGCCTCGTTCTACTTCGAACACGAGGCCGATCTCTGGTGGATCCACGAGGGGCCCACTTATCAACAAGAACCGGGATTCAATTGGGAGAACCTCAAGACACGACTACGAGAGAGATTCTATCCAACCTACGTAAAAGCATCCATGTACGAGGAGTTCCTTCATCTAAAACAAGGAACGACCACCGTCATAGAATACCATAAGCGATTCCTCGAGCTGGCACGCTTCGCGCAGAGCTAGTCCCCACCGAGGTAACCAAGATAGAGAGATTCGTGTCAGGCCTCAACTTCGAAGCTCGAAAGGCGCTAGTGGTAAGCAGACCTCGAACCCTCAACGAGGCTTACTCCAGTGCCGCGAATCTCTATCGAATCCAACTACTCCAACGCGGAGTTCAGGAACAAATACGAAGAAGAAACACTGGAAGTGGGGCACCGCCGATGAAAAGAACGAGAAACGACACTGGCACAAGGTCGAACAACCCGACCAACCAAAGACCGCCCCTGGGAAACAACGAAGCTAATCCAAGAGGCTTCCCTTGCCCGAGATGCAACAAAAGCCACAGGGGCAAGGATTGCGCGGGCAACCCCTGGCGATGCTTCAATTGCGGAGAGGAAGGACACAAGGCCTTCCAGTGCACTTAACCCCAAAGACCACGCCCCACCACCGTGGGTCAACACGGGGGCACCGGCCATCAAGGGAGTTACGGCGCTCCCGGGAAGGTATTTGTCATGAGCCACACTCAAGCCAACCTCGGAAACGAAGAAGACCTAGAGGGGGAAAACCCAACCCCGGAAGACGAGGACCATACGGATCCCACCGAAGAAAACCCAGAAAACAAATTCTGTCTAGGATAAACCATCACACCCCTTGTATCATATGGACCACCTATTTAGCTTAAATACTTCGAAAACATTATGTCTATTTAGCTTAGCTACTTCGGAAGTATTATTATGAATAAGGATCTTTGGTCAAACTTCAATTTCCACTACGAAAATAAAGCACAAGTGATATCATTAACCCAACCCTTCCCCCAATAAAGGACAAATAAGGAAAAAGACAAAGGAGGACCACACCACCAAGAAATGCCTAATGTCACCATTAGGAATTGAACACTAAACCTCACATTTACAAGTCCAAATCCTAACCACCAAGCCATGAGTGTTTCTTGAAACCACAAGGGAACACTCCCTTGATAAACCCCTCCAAATCCCTAAAACCCATAAAATCCCCAAATCATAAACCCTTCTCCTCCTTCCCCAAATCACCCAAACCCCCTCTTCCCTCTCTCTCACGCCCCCCCCCCCCTAACCTTCACCGGCGGTCCACCGTAGAAGCGCCGCCACCACGCAACGCCGCCCAACCAAACGCCGCCGTCGGCCGACAAACGACCGCCAGCCAGCGACGCCGCACCACCACCCGAAACCGGCCACCCCACTCCACCCGGTAGACACCCAGCTCCAGCCCGCTACCACCACCATCCGGCATCACTCGAAGACTGCTGCTGCCCCACCTCGCCGGACCAGCATCGGAGCCAGCCGCCGCCGTCCCCTCCCTCGCGACAACACCACGCCGCCGCGCCACCGCCCCAGCCGGCCGCCTCCCGTCGCCCACGACGAACCCGGCAGCAACCCGCTGCCACGCAACACCAAAACGACACGGGGCTGCCGCCACCAGCACGCCGTCGCCTTCCCTCGCCAAATCGACGCCAGAAACGCTGCTCGCCGGCGTCTCCCGTGAAAACAAGCGAAAAACCGCCGGAAAGCTCGCCGGAAAACCGCCGTCGCCGCCGTGCCGGAAAAAAAAAGGAGTCGCCAGGAAACGTCACCAACAAACGATCATCACCATGCCAAAGAAACCTCTCGGAATTCGCACCCCGGAGTGGAGCAATGCCGATTACACCGTAATCGGAGGTAAAGCACTCGAACCCGACCAATTCTCTCCGGAATTGGTTGACATGCTTAGACATCAGGGGCTTTTAGATACTTACCTCGCCATCAAAGGGGACACATACCCCGAATTGGTGAAAGAATTCTACCAACACCTTGTGGCCACCAAACGGGGTGACAAAGTAGAAATTACCACCAAGGTCCGTGGCAAAGAAATTGTGCTTTCCGAAGGCCGGTTGGCCAAGCTCTTGAAATTGACCACCACGGGTGTGTCTAACTATGACCGAAAGGGGTGGATTGATACCCAAACTACGGGATACAAAGACTATCTCGGGTACCTACTCGGGAAAGAGGACGGGTTCACCTAGGCCACTCGACCCAACCGAAAGTGGCTATCGGCGGAGCAAAAGATATTGGTTATGATTATAACCGATAGCCTCTTGCCCACCAATAACAAGAGCAAGGATGTGGGGAGCTTGGAGTGCACCTTTGCGTATCTCCTAAAACATAAAATCAAGTTCAACCTGCCGGCACTCATGCTAAAGCACATAGAGTTCTGCAAAACAAACAACCGGCTTAGCCTACCTTACGGGATGATCCTAAGTTGGATCATGGAGAAAAAGGGGGTAGACCTAAGCCACACCGAGGTCAAAACCGCCAATGGCATGGTTTTCAATGCCCAAAACCTCCGCCGCAACGACATCTACTACATCGAAGGAGGACACTATCTCACCCTCGAAGAAATTTGCCAAAAACTCGATGAGGAACGTAGGGAATTGGTTGATCGGTTGGACATCTCCAACAAAAAGCTCAAGCGGGCCATGCAAGATTGCGGAGGCACGGAGGGAAATGAAGGATAAGAGGAAGACGGGCCTAACCCGTCAGTGCACCCACAGCCAGGAGAGAACCCGAGGGGGCAAGACGAGGGTTCGGTCAACGAACGCATAATCGCACAGCTCGACCGGCAGAATCAAATCATGGAAGAAGGGTTCTCATCCCTGATTCGCACCACACGCGCACTCGATCAAAGGGTAGCAGCGATCGAGGCCGCCTTGGGCACACGCGGTGCACCCAGTTCCAGCGCAGGAAACCGAGGTACAACCGAAAACTTCTTTATCACAACACCATCAAAAGTTCAGCCTACCCCAAGCCAAGACAAACGTAAGGCCGCAACCCTAATCAGGAGGCCGAGCTACGAGGTGTCTAGGGGTGAAAGGATGGACTATAACACCGGGCTTCAGGGACGAAGCCCCTTGTAAGGGGGGGAGAGTGTAACACCCCGTGTTACGGCCCCTAAAACCATTTAATTAATTAACTAATAACCCAAAAGAAAGAATAAATTATAACTAATTAGGGAAAAAGGCCCACCATAGTCCATGGGCCCTCATATATAAACCCAACCCCTAAACCCAATCCTTAGTCCCAAAAGGAATAGAATTAGCGAGCCTATAATATTAGTCCCTAATTAGGACTCCTAAATATATAAATAGGGGACTTAAGAGGCACCTATGACTCCCTACACGTCTAAACGCCCCACCACCCCAGGAGAGCTCCAAGAATTCCCTTAGAAGAAAGCAAGAAAGCAAGAAAGCTTAGAGAAAGACCCTTCATAGCCAAGGAACTAATTAAGGCTAAGAGGTAACCCATGTCTCAACAAAACCTATTTTCATAGTTATGATTCCCCCTTAGGGTTTCCCCATATTATTGTGTATTAATGATTGGTGATGATTATTATTAATGATTGATATAACGATTCCATGAGGAATCTTGATAATCTTGATGTTGGGAGATTCTTGGTAATTATGGTGTTCTTGATGCTTACATGGGGATCTTGATGATTAATTGGAATTCTTGATGATTATGTGATGTTCTTGATAATTGTGTGTTGTTCTTGATGCTTATGCGTTATTCTTACTGAATCTTGTAATTAGAAGACGAACCGTATTCTTGTTGATATAAAAGCGATTAGAACCCTAGGTTGTATCGTATGATATTATTCTTGGTTTATCGGGTGGGGAAATCGCATGTTTGGGTGTTGATTATGTTTAGAAAAGCATGATAGGTTATGTGCCGTCCGTTTCTCGTATTTGATCCGTTAATTGTCTACGTGCTGTCGTTAATTGCGTTGTAAAGTGTCTAAGCATGGTTTCGGGTTCCACAACGGTTCCCGGGGCGAAATTATGTGATAAGAGTCAGTGGGGGGTAGGTGGGGGGTGGGGACCCGCCACCTACCCACGGTCGGAAATAGTATATCCGGCAGCGGGCGGCCGGCAGGCGGGCAGCTGCCCGCCGGCGACCCGCTGCCCGGAACAGTATGTCCGGCGGGCAGCCGGCGGGTGGCCCCCCACCCACCGGCTACCCGCTGGAAATTCCCCCCATCTCGGGATCCCGGCTTCCCCGTTTGATGTTCCCCCGATCCCCGTGGTGTCCCAACGGACTCCGTTCATCGTGCCTATGTCTAGTTTGATATTTCGGGTGCCGTTCGTAGGTTTATGGGTCTATTATATTGCATGCTAGTTGAATTGGTATCCCGTTGACCTAGGTGGAAGGAGTATGAACCCCTTAGGACTATTCTTAGTATGTGATGGATCACGCATAGGTTTTGTTATGCGCTTTCTCCCCCTTCCCAATGTGTAATATGGGTTGCATGTGTTTGCTATGTGTTATGTGTGTGTTACCCCAATTCTGTTGCGATCGGATTGGTTATCCTGAGCTGCGGTTCAGAAGCTGGCTGCGGTCAGATTGACACTCTTGGGCTGCGGTCCACCGTTTGGTTGCGATCAAACGTTTCTATACGAGCTGCGGTTCGTCCTTTTCCTGGCTGCGGTCAGATGACATTCTCTTGGGCTGCGGTCCACTATTTGGTTGCGATCAAACACTATGATGAGCTGCGGTTCATCGGTCGGTTACGATCGACCCCTCCGTGTTGCGATACGGGGCAGGGTGCTGCGGGGCCGTGTCAGAGCTATATGCGCTGACCCTCATGTATGGGCATGCGATTGGTCCTGTGGTGCCAATAAAGTTTGCTATGTGTTGAGATATGGATGAGTGGTGATCATGAGTGTCTTGGGGATGTGACTACGGGATTTATGTTGGGGATTGTTGGTGTTGAGTTATGATTATGGTTATGCTTTGCCTTATCTGCCTTATCTGTTGTGAACTGCATATGCTCGTTATAACTGTTGCTTGTGTCTGGCCTTACCTGTCGAGTCATTCCCTGTTTTAAAGCTAGAGTTCGTAGGATATATCTTCATGCTCAAAATGGTTTTCGTATATCTATATATATCTCTATATGTGTTGTATTTCAACGCATTGGAGTGGGTTACCAGCATCTCTCGCTGAACAGATATATTTGGCTTTAAGGCACAGAGGACTAGAGCACTGGAGCGCGCTAGAATTGGAGCGTAGAAATAGATTAGTTTCCCTTTCGGCCTGCGTGTCATGCTATGCATTGTGTTTCAATGGATATTAGTTAGACAGCCTGTGCACCTGGGTTCTCTAGCCCAGGTGTGGCATAGCACCCCGTACACTTATGATATACTTTGGGATGTAATGAGATATTAACTTTATTATATAAGCTTAAAATGTCTTGAAAATCTGGGGTGTTACATATAGTGTGGTCTAAGGCTCTTTGTGGAGGTAGGGTGGTTGGCTCCTAAAATAAGTCCTGAAACTCATTCAGAAGTAGGGACAGTTCAGGGGTTGTGTCTTGGGTAGAGAGATGATATAAGTGTGGTTCCTCCCTTATGTCTCCAGTTAAGTTTGTCTTGCATTGGACTAGAAAGCCCTGGACTCCTTCCTTATGCCATTTCTTAAGTTGTTTCTCAGTAGCAGCCTTCAGCAATATTTTTTTAGTCAATCCTTTTAAGAACACTTTCTTTCCCTCCTTATGGAAAGAAATCCCAGGGGGTCTAATATGAAATTGGATGGGTGCATATTGATCTACCCAATCCATTCCCAGCACCATGTCACACCCCCCCCCCCAATCTCAACAATCTAAAGCTTTTGGTAAAACACTCTTGTTGGATTTACCATTTAAGGTCCTGGCAGACAGCATCACAAACCACTTTCTCCCCATTGGCTACTGTCACTACTAATGGCTTGGCTTTCTCAGGAATCCTTCTCAATTGATTTAACAACTTAGGATCCAAAAAATTGTGGGTACTCCCACTGTCAACCAAAATTACAATCTTTTATTTCTGTATATTCCCCAACAACTTGATAGTGTTTAGGCATTCACCTCCCACTACAGCATAGAGGGAGACTTCAACTTCCCCAGTTCCTGACTGCTCCTCCTCCTGACCTAACACCACAGGCAACAACACAGTTTCCTCTTGCCCTTCTATGATACTGAAAGTAGGCTTATTGCATTTATGCCCTGGCTGCCATGGCTCAAAACACTTAAAACACCTTTTCTGTTCCCTCAGCTGGTTTCTAAAGTGGGTGATTTCTGGGCCTTTGGAGGCTGTAGTTTGGGTTGAGGCAGTTGGTTTGTGTATGGGGTTAAGGGTCTGGGTAGTAAAGTGATTTGAATTGGAGCTGAAGGTTTTGGGGGCTTGGGTGGGTTTAGAATTCCAGGAAGGTGTTTTGGGTCCCTCAGATGATCTAAACCCCTTCTCATACTGCCTTGCCAACCAAATAGCATCTTCCAGAGTTAATGGTTTGGCAGTCCTAACAAAACACCTCAGGTTTTGTTTCAACCTTGCAATGTAGTTATCTAGGAAATAGCTCTCAGTTAAATAAGGGTGGGCTTGCATCAAAAGGCTTTTGAACCCTTCAAACTCATCCACTCCCCCAATTTGCTTAAAAGCAGCAAAATCCTCCATAAGGGAGATGCCACTATCCCCAAACCTCTTATAAACAGATTCAGCAAAATCTAGCAATTGGAACCCTTCTCTTAGCGCAACAACATAACTTTCGAACCATGTTCCCACCTTCCCAGTCAATTGAACATACAAAAGATTCAGGATATCATGTCTAGGTATGTGGGATAGGACAAAAAATTTCTCACACCTCAAAATCCATTGTCTGGGGTTAGTGTAATCAAATGCAGGAAATTCACTTTTGTACCTTGGGAAAATGTCCTGGTTCTGCCCTTGTCTGATCCCTGGAATCAGTCCACCCCTAGGAGCCCAATCCCTTCCCAACTGGACTCCACTGATTGGAGTAACTATTTCTGGATCTGCACCCTCCACTTCTCCTTCCTAGGCAGGAGCTTTGTCTAGTCTTCCTCCTGGGGCCAGGCTAGGTTCTCCCAGGTTTCCTTGGACTGAGGATTGTCCAGGTGAATGGCCCATGACGGGGGGTGCTGGCCTGTTCAATCTGAACAGCTGAAGTATCTCACCCCTGAGGTTCTCAAACTGAGTGTTCATCTGAGTAGCTAACTCCTGGACAGAGTCCTGGGCAGCTTTGAACCTCGCATCAATTCTGCTATTGAGCTCCAGCTCTAATCTTTGCACACGATCTTCCATGTGTGTGGGCTCTGATACCACTTGCAATAGACTTGAGAAAGAAATAAGGGTTGGGAAAGAGATTTAGGGTTGGGAAGAAGAAAGAGAGAAGAGAAAAGATATTGATAGTATAATACTCAGCATAAGGATCATCTGGTTTCCCATGGGGATTACATACTAGCAGATCAACTAACTCCTAAACTTTAGGGCTATTCTAACAATTCTATAGCTGTAAGAGAAACGGAAATAAAAAGCAAAAGAAGCAAAACGACGTCGTCGGATGGAGGTTTCAACTGTTGTCAACGGCTTTTCTCAAATGACGCCGTATGATTAAGTGACCCAACTGCCTCATCCGCTTTAGTTCAAACGGCAGCGTTTCGGCCCTCGATTATATCCCTTTCTGATCCTTAACTGCACTCTTGTCCTCCATACCCTTGTCTCCTCCTTCTTCTAAGCCTTTCATGGATGGATGCAACCAAAGTTGTAGCACATGATTATTAATTTAACTCCGGACCAATTCCGCAGGCGGAAACTATTTCTGATGGTGAATTAATTCCGATCGGCAGCCTCAACTTCCATTCGGCGTACAACAATTCATCTGGACAGTAAACTGGTTGGTAGCATCCTTAATTTTTAGTAGCCAACATCGCTATTCTGGTCTTTTCTTTTGTCTTTAATTTGAGCTGCAATCTTGTAATTTGTAATCACCATTCCAATTCATTCTGAAAGTTTGAAATGCTAATGACTATGTTTAGTACCTAAAGTTTGGATTATCGCGTACTTAATCAAGCAATTTGGCATAAGATTTCAATTTGCTTTGTGTTTCTACTTTCTAGGTTACTATCTAGCATTTCAATATTTAATTTGCCTTGTGTTTTATGACAGTACAAGAACTCTAATTGTGAAGCTTTTCTTTAGAATGTGCTGCTAGTTTCCTTTTGCTAAGAAATGATACAAGATTTTTAATGTTATCAATTTAATTTAATTATGATTTATATCAATTTAATTATGATTTATCTTACAGCTTTGTGTCCAGATTAATTGAGTTCAATTTGGCCAATTTAATTCTTATTAAGTCCACTTGAGAGAGTTATAGAATATACACCATACCTTTTAATTTTAAGTTCGGTCTTGTTACCTGTTTTTTTCATTTAGTTTAATCCATTATGATTGTTAATTTGATATTATTGTTTTTGGTGATTTATCTGTTTACTTTCATTCGTATTACGTTGCTTTTGAAGTTATCTTTAGCATTTGATTCAGTACTTTACATTATCAAGTCAATTAATTCTTAAGTTTAAGTTATTAAATTGCATAATATCAATTCCCTGTGGGATCGACCCTTGCTTGCACACTATCACTACATTGACTCGTGCACTTGCGAGGACTTTATTTAGTTTAATCCATTATGATTGTTAATTTGATATTATTGTTTTTGGTGATTTATCCGTTTACTTTCATTCGTATTACGTTGCATTTGAAGTTATCTTTAGCATTTGATTCAGTACTTTACATTATCAAAATATCAAGTCAATTAATTCTTAAGTTTAAGTTATTAAATTGCATAATATCAATTCCCTGTGGGATCGACCCTTGCCATTGCACACTATCACTACACTGACTCGTGCACTTGCGAGGACTTTATTTAAAATTGTCCATCATTGTGCACGAGCTAATTGCCCAAAAGTGGAGTAATGAACACCTTGGTGAATCTGTCCCAATGCCAATTGATCTTGCCGTATAGCGGCTGCATCAGCTCCTTTGGGTAGACCAAGATCAACAAAGCTCCAAAGATTTTGTGCTTTCAAATGTGTGGTCATCATAATTGGGACTCGACCATACAATACTGAAATTTGCTGCCATATCTCACTACGGGAAATATCTCGCGGTTGAAAGGGTGACTGGCTCTGATACCAAACGTAAGATAAATTTAATAATAATATATCTATAATATAGAATTTAAGCGTAGAAAATGTGAAGGAATTTTTTAGAGAAGAAACCAAAGCTTGTGTATTAAAAGAGAATGAATTTTACATGCTGACTTTAACATATATCTGCTAACTATTTATAGGGAATGAAAAAACTAACAAAAGCATTAATTTAGAAAGTAAAGCTCCCATAATTGCATGTACTGCAAGCTGCTCCACCATCGTATCCCAGTGATAGATTAGTTGGTAGAGTATGTGTTTGTTTATAGTGAATATCTAGAAGGTTTAGAGGTTGAATCTTTTGGTTGGCATGATTACAATGTTACAATTTCTCTTGGCTTCAACACAATCACATTGTTAATAGATTTTTTAATATTTAATATAAACACACACACACACACACACACACACACAGGCACACACACACACATATATTAAAAATGAGATGTGTAATTTATAATGTGTTCTCTATTCAAATTATTTTTGTCAAATTATTTATAATGTGTTCTCTATTCAAATTATTTTTGTCATATCCAATAATATTTATACCTATATTTTTTGGGTAATTTGTTTGTTTTTAAAAAATTATCTCTTTTGTTTTAATGTTTCGCCTTCACTCGAAAAAATTAATGGATCTGTTGCTGCTTCTTCGCCCCCTCTTAACAAAATTTCTGGCTCCGTCCCTGCCACTTCCACCACGCATGCACACATTTGTTTGACTTGATTTAATTAATAATAATATGAATAATAATAATAATGTTTAATAATATTTAACTTATACAAGGCTATATAGGTGTCACATATTTAAGTTTTTTATATCTATTTTGTGATACTTAGAATCGAGTAGTTAACAAAGGAAAAATTTATACCAACAAAATTAATTTGCATAAAACTTGCACAAGAGTGGAGGTTTTTTACCTATAAAGTACCACTCACCAACCTATCAAGCACAAGAAAATACCACTTTCAACTTGATTTTTATTGTGCTCTATTGTTTTTTTGATATTTTTAGTTGGACTACTAATAGTAACTTTGCTTCTTGTTTATAATTGGGGACTTTATTGCACATGTCTACTTCTTTTCTGTTCTACACAGCAACAAGGAGATATGGACGTCACCACAAATGTTATAATGGTGCTTTGTGTTTGCTAACTAAAATTAGTAGTCCAATTAAAAATATCAAAGCAACAGAGTACAATGAAAACCAAGTTGAAAAAAATCTTATAGAAAAATCTTATATATAATCAAATCAAAAAAAAAAAAAATAAAACATAACATTTCTAACAAAGAAACAAGGAATCAAAATCTAGAAATGTAATTATAGAGTCGCTCAGATCACGAAGAAAAAAAAAGTAATAGATAAACAAAAACATTATAGCAAAACCAATCTTAATTAGACTCAGATCCGATAAAAATAAAAGTAAAAATTCGAAACATTTAGATAAAGAATTACAGTTTGCAATGGTAATTCTAATGTAAAAAATCAACAAATATATTATAACAAATTCATATTGATCTTTAAAAAGCACTCTCAATTCAACTGATGATCAATGAAATCTAAAAAATATAATTCCTCAACAAAAATCTACCATGCCTAGGTGTCTAAGTGCAAGTGTATAGTAGAACTAAAAAGAAATAGATCTCTACAACGAAATCCCAAAAATGAACCAACAAGCAAAGTTATGATTACTAGTATGGCTAAAAAGATAGGCAACACATAGAAAATAACTAAACACACGACCAAAAAAATCTCACTGAAAAATCTTATATATATAATTAAAGATTTAAAAATATGAAATAGAGAACAAATTACTGGAAAGGTATTCTTGATATCTCTCACAAGATATAAAAATAAAGATCAATGAAAACATCAATGGGATAAATGAAAAACATGCAAAAGTTCAATTTTAGTGTAATTTTGCATTTTCTCTTCTTAAACAGATTAACCAACTGAAGAAATGGACTGACTGATTCAGTGATGAAGTCAGTCAGTGATAACAGATCATAGAGATGTTTAAAAGAAAAAGATTACAGCACAATGCAAAAGACACAAGATGTTTACCCAGTTCGATACAGTGTGTATCTACGTCTGGGGGACGATCACATAGGTGTCCAATCCACTAAATCATAATCCAATGTACAAAGGTAGAGAAACAATAATCTCACCCAAGTGCCCCACACAAGGTGCATACCCAGTCTACACAGGTTTAGTGGATTGTTGAAGGTGGAGAGCCATGCATACAGAAGTCCAATGAAATCCCTTAACTTGGAGAGCCAACTCTGATGCAGTCCACTTCAATGACGCTCTTTACAGTTGTTCCCACAACAGTGTGATCACAGTGTCCTTTCGTTTAAGCAGCGGTGATTCTTCTCAAGTTCGTCATCTTAATCACCATGAACATGTTGTATTGAGAAGAGGTATGATAATCAAAGATATGATCTCATAAAGCTGATGTGGAGTGTTTCTTCTCTCTAAAGTCGTAACCATAATTTACTTCGAATGAGGATACTTATAGATCCGTCGATAGAACACTCCTTCCATAGATGTATTTGATTGTAGATGGTAGGACAATATTTGAAGAATGTAATCTTAAAGATTCTGTCCATACCTTTCCAAAGAAGATAAGCTGATCTTCATTCCAAATCTGTCTTCTGTAAAACTGCGTACAGCTTTTAAGTAAACAACTTATTAAATCAGATCTTCAGTGTCAGTCCTTCTGTTGTTGCTTCTGATTGATCAGTCTTCTGTAGAGCTGAACAGACACTAAGCTAAACCTATCTTAGTATGCCATAATAATATTGCCAATTATAAGATGGGGTTTTTGAACAATTAAAACACTAACACTTAGAATGTAACTCACAAGACACCGATCATAAAAAAAATGTAACAAAGATTGTCTCAATTTTGACATTGTATACTCGCCGGTGTTGGACAATGAAGTTTAGTCAATGTTATATAGGATAGATATAGCTATTGAATGACGTCAGGTCTTGCGTGACATTTTTCTAAATGGAAATTCTCAATAATTATATTTTTTTCCGTTGGAGAAATATTTCCATCTATAAATGTCTGAAAACATTATAAAATATTTAAAAAAGATTTCTCTAATCTTAGTAAATTTTAAAATACCTTTTCTAATAATAAGAATTTGATAAACAATTAATATTTATGTATAAATGAACAAAAAATATTTGTAAATACACACTTATATTTTTTATTTTTGTACTTTCCCACGTGTTTCGTATCCTAGGATTATTGTCCTTCTTTCCCGTTTCCATGAAACTTGGACTAGCATTCCTCAATTTCTTTGACCCTTTCAATGACTTTTCTAACGATTCTAGCAATTAAACAGAAATATACTTGTATGTGTTGTTTATTTGTATTTTGTAATATTTTATTAGTATCTGACCAATAGTTAACAAAACAAAAATTTCTACCATAAAAATTAATAAGCAACGTAGTATTCCAATGAGATCATTGTATGATACTTGCATTTGAAGAAAGAAAAAAAATAAACAAAAAATAGAAAAAATAAACAACAAAAATATATAATACAACATTAAATACTATTTTTATTTTTTTTGTAAATACTACTGACTCTATTACATTCTAATATTTGTGCATTTATATTGTCTCAAATTATTGAGAAAAAACACAAAGAGTCAACATCGCCTCCGACCTCCCATATGGGAAAGCCACTCATGCCATATAAGCACAAAGTGCTTACATCAAATACTAATTAAATATGCATGCTATTACTATTATTAGTCAACGTTTTATTAAATATATGCCTCAATACGAGTAAATATTATCAATTTACTATATATAATTTTAAGAATTAATAGGAAAGTAATTCATATATTAAAAGTGATTTAATTAAGACATACATAAAAAATATATAAAAATTATAAATTAAAATAATGACCATATCTACATTTACAAAATCTACAAATCTAATAAGAGCCAATAAAGTTAGGCCATTAACGGAACAAAAATATTTTAGTGTAAATGTTTGTTGAAATGAATGGTTCATATTATTTTGATTTTAGTATTTAGTTTATTTTCCTTATTTACTATCTATTATATTATTTTCTTTCCTTAAATAACTCAATATTTCATTAGAATAAACTTTAGTTACGGAATATTTCGTTAACTATTTATTATTTTTAACTTATTAATTTTTATACGAAAGTTCTTAAGTTCGAACCTCATCATCCGAATTAGAGTTGACATAATTGTTAAGCATATACTACAAATATGTTAACAAATGCAATATAAAATTTAAAATAATTATTTTTTTATCGGACAAAATTGTTCTTACATCATTGTGCGCGATCTAACTACAAAGTTGTTGATCAGATATACAATTACACCTACACTCTAAAACGGTAGGACCATTTTCCAAAGAATTGACAATGTTGACATCCCAATGACTCTAATTGAATAATTTTACACATCATTCTCAGAATAAAACTTCTGAAAATAATTTGTAAGTTAATTTTTTATTTTATATCATTATAACTATATCCATTGTAACCATATATTTCAAATTATTTATTACCATCCTCTAGTGGCGGACACAGGATTTACGTTGAGTGGGGGCGAAAAAGCAAAGGTAAAATGAATTAAAAATGATCAAATACAATGTTCAAATACAAAATATCAAATACGAATAAAATTGTTAAACAACTATGCCAACATTTTTTATCATTATATATATATATATATATATATATATATATATATATATATATATATATATTTATTTATTTATTTATTTATTTATTTAGTTACTTACCAAGTTGGAAACATTTTTTTAGTGACAATTATAATTAATCTCTCATATATTATATTGCATTTATATACTTTGAGTTATTGATTTAAATAAACAAATTCAACATTCAATTAAATTACCTATGCATGAACATCTATCTCCTATATAATCTTGCATTAATATACTTTGAATTATTTATTTGAAAATAATCATTGGCCATTATCGCGTTCACGCAATGCGCGTGAAAAAAAATAATTTGTATATATATGTGGAGATTTCAATTGAGAACGTGATCCCATGTAAAAACAGAAGACTAGCCTAATCCATCCATATGGGTAGACTAAAGATTGAGTATTTGTAAATAATAAATGAAAAAGGGATTGGGTAAATTTTATAAATATTTTAAACTTAAAATTTTTCATAATTATAAAATTCACCTATGTTTTTTTTAATAAAATCCTCAAATGTTGATAAATCTAGATGGTCGGTCGAAATTAGTCTTCACTTTTACGGAGTTATTACATGCTTCTTAGTGATTGGATTAAATGTTAAGAAAAGAAAGAATATAAGTGGTTCAATCACTACTGGAAATTCTGAAATTTCCGACCACCTGAAAATGATCTTAAATTAAGTTGATACCAAAAAGTCCAAAAAGTGGTCGGAAATAGCAACAAAGGTTTTTCCGGATACCAAAAGTGGTCGGAACAAGACTTTCAACTTGATTTATGATCATTTTCAGGTGGTCGGAAATTTCAGAATTTCCAGTAGTGAATGTTGCCAACAATCTGTTATATATGAAGCTAGTAGGGCGAATGAAAGAAAATAGAATTACATTAGGGACTGTTATGAAACTGATGTGTATCATCATGTAAATCTTGTATAATTATACACATATAAGATATAACACCGCTCAAAATCATACATAAAAGGAGAGAAAGCAATAGAAAGTGAAATATGCAGGAACTCCCAAAAAACCACCAGTTTATTGATCATTGTATCATATACATATATATACAAAGGTAACTATTACACTTGCATTATAAATAACTAAGATGGTGGGATAATAATGGGGAAAGATAAAGGGATAGTGGGGATAATTAGGGCTGAGCAAAATCCGAACAAATAGAAAAAACCGGCCGAACCGCGAACCGACCAAGACAAACTGAATCGAACCGCTACCCGATTCGCAAAACCGAACCGACATCTAAAACAATGTCGGTTTACGGCATTCGGGTAGGGTGGGTAAAAAATACACCCGATCCGTCCGAATACCCGATTAAAATTAGGGTTACGTACGTAGATAGCAATACGACGCCGTTTAGGCTTAGTATATATATATATATATATGTTGTTACAGAGAACTTCACATCTGCGCAGTCAGTCTCTTGATTCTCTTCTCTTGCTAGGGTTTCTAGACGAGAGCTTCTCTTCTCTCATTCTCTGAGACTCTGAGTTCTCTCTGGTTCTCTGCGCAGTCGCACCTTGCGATTTTAGTCCTCACTCCTCAGTTCTCTCTTCTCTACTAGACAAAGACTACCTTCTTTGTAGTCTATACTCTCCTTGTCCGGTTGGTTCTGTTATAGACGACGAAACATTGGTCACAGGTGGAAGCCTGAGGCCCTGACTGGTATAGTGGTGCTGTGGTGGACTAGTGGTGTCGTCGAGTCATCGACTTCCAGTAAACTGAAGGTCTGAAGCCCTCGTTCTCCGGGGTAAACTCGCTGACCCTATTTTTATATATTTGCAGTTCTTAAATTTATTGTGATGTATTATGTGGTCTGTGATATTGTAGTGGAAGCACTAACTTTGTTAGTTGTTACTGCAAGCCCTAGTTTTGTAAAAGTTATTTCTTAAAGTTATTGGCATATTGCTTTGAGTTTATTGCGAATTTGTGATCTATTTTGTGTCTCTGTGATAATGTGGTGGAAGCACTGACTTTTTATTAAAACCCTAGTGTTATAAAATTGATTTCAGAATCTGTGAATGTGTGATATGTTGTGTGACATTCTGGATTTCTGGTGGAAGCACTGACTGTGTGTGATTATGGTTTCTATGATTCTTTCAATTGTGGACTGTGATTAAGTCAATCTGTTGAGAAGTTCCAGATTGTATATCACTTGTCCCTTGTTTGTGATGTTATGATACTTGATTATGGTTTCTATGATTCTTTGAATTGTGGACTGTGATTAAGTCAATCTGTTGAGAAGTTCCAGATTGTATATCACTTGTCCCTTGTTTGTGATGTTATGATACTTGATTATGGTTTCTATGATTTTTTGAATTGTGGAATGTGATTAAGTCAATCTGTTGAGAAGTTCCAAATTGTATATCACTTGTCCCTTGTTTGAGTGTTATAAACTTATAATGTCTCTTAAAGGCTTTAATTGGTGGAAGCCCCACAGAAATTCTTATAATGATGTTGATGAAATGAGCTGTTTTTATGTTCTTACAGTCTCTGATTCATCTGGATATTTAAAATATATCCCTGAATCTGGATTTCTTTGTAAGTTTATGGATGTATTCCCTTAATTGTATTTGTATATTTGTAATTTTGTATTGAATAATGCACTTTAATTAATTATGCATTCCTGTTTAATGATGACACAAAATGTGTCTGATTCTGGAATGCTTATGAATCCTGCTGTGTGTACTGATAGTTCACCATTTTTAGATGGATAATATAAGTATGCCTGGTAGTCAACCTCCCAACTCCTCAATTGATGGACCTTCAGGGGTGGAAGCCCAAACTGTTGAGAATCAACAGAATGAGCAACCTCCTACTGCTGTTCCAGCCAAGAAGAGGAAACAGGTTGCTTCAGGCCAGATCACTAGTGTGGGATCATTTTGAGACAATAAAGGACACTAATAATGTGGTTCTAAAAGGCAAATGCATTTATTGTGCAAAAATTTACCACTGTGAGATAAAAAAAAACATGGGACTTCAAAATACTCCTTTATGTATTGAGGAGAATCTGGAAGAGTTGGAGAGGTTTGAAAAAGGTATGACTTTTTAGTTTTAACTTTATAATCCTTTATACTTATAGTTTAAATTTCTTAAATTGTTAATACACTTAACTTTTGCTGTTTATTTTGCAGAGTTAAGTGGTGATGGTGGAAGTGGGAGGTCTCTTGGTTCTACACTTGCTACAATTCCTGTAATGTTATTATTTACATTACTTGATTTACTTACTTGATTATATTGCAATCTTTTACAGTATTTGACTGTTTAACTAAATTGCAATCTAATCTCACTTACTATTTTTTGAGCCCACTGTGTTTGACTCAATTACACTAGACATCTGTAAGTCTCAAACTCTGTAAGTATGAAGGCCTGGTAACTTGTACTAAGTTGCTGCCTCAAGTACCTTGGGAATTTGGTAATGTATGGACTATTTTATTCTGTCTGTTCACTTTAAGTTCGCAAGTTTGGCAATGATGAAGCTTCCACCTTTAATCTGAAAAGGAAAGGATTAAGTTGGTCAGTTGCTCTATACTTAAGGTATATTGAAGCAATAGGCCCTTAATCCAAATGATATGGAAAAAATGCTTACTGAGCCACTATTTATATAATCCCTTCTCTGTTTTTCATTTTCTAATGCTTGCTCAGTTGCTTTACTTGCTTACTTGCTTGTGTACTAATTATTTACACTAACTTGCCACAATTCACAGGAAGAAGAATAGGTCTAATTGTCTGAATTCTAAAAGTCTAGGAGTTGCTGAGTTGCTGATTTTGGGTGAATTTGTATTTGTGGTGCTTCAGTTTAAAGTTTAAACAGTTGTGTATGTAGTATGTAAATTTTTATGTACTATACTAGCTAGTATGTACTTCTGTAGTTTTTTTGGAGTCTTAGACTCTTAGCCACTAAAGAGTTAAGACTCTTAATGTTAGTTAATAGTCTACTTAGTAATACTAAATACTGACTTAGTAACTTAGTATTACAGGTATTAGTCTATTAGACTATCATTCTATTAATTATTTACTTATTTATTTAATATTTCAGACTTTCAGTTACTTATTATTGTGCTTTTGATTTTAATTTATAAATTTTTTATTTGATTTCAACAATTGTTAATAACCGAAATAATGTCGGATATCCGACCGACCCGATCCAAACCGAACAATGATATAACCGACCGGATAAGTCAACAATTTTAAACGGATAGGGTAGTCAAAATACATATCCGAAATCCGATCGGATTAGCCTAACCGTCACCCGATCCGTCCGAATGCACAGTCCTAGGGATAATGGTCATAATAAATAATAAATATTTATATCACTTCCCCTGGGCCATGATCTATCCTTAATCATGCCTCGTTAAAAATCTCACTAAGAAAACCTAGTTAAGGAAAAGAGTACATGATGTATGTAACATCAATTTACATCATGTGCGTTGCACCAGTTGCATCATTAAGGAAACTCAGTAGGAAAAAAACGTAGCTAAGGGAAAAAGAGTACAACCATAAACCTTCTAGACTATCCATTTAATTACAACTAAAGATTGTCGCTCCCCCTAAGACAACAATCTTACAAGCAGATACATCAAAATTTTCTGAACATATCTCTTAAATGTGGATGTAGACAAGGACTTAGTGAACAAATATACTAGATTGTCACTAGAGCTATGAGCAAAAATTCTATGTAATCACTACAACATAAATCACCTACAACGTCGCAAATATAACGTCGGTTATTTACAAAACCGATGTCAAAACATTAAATAAATTTATAATTTTTGCAACAAGACTTTTAATGTCAGTTATTTTTGTAAAAACTGATGTCGTAATTCATTTTAAATAAATACAAAAATTAACAAACTATTCGTTGTCGGTTGTTTGTATAGCCAACATCGTATAGTATTTTTTAAAAATTTTATATTTAGGTTACGACGTCGTAACCAAATTATTTTTTTAAAAATAATATCAATACGACGTGGGTTGTGGTATAACTGACGTCGTATAGTATACATATTTTTTATTTTATTATTTTTTTTAATTTAGGCTACAACGTCAGTTCGTCATTGAACCGACGTCGTAACATGTTTTTTTTTTTAAAAAAAAAATTAATACCTATACGATGTCAGTTTTGGTGTAATCGACGTCATATAGGTGTATTTGTTTTTTAAAAATATAAGATACGACGTTGGTTCATCATCGAACTGACGTTGTAACTTGTTTTTTTTTTTTTTTTTAAACAAAATTAATACCTATATGGAGTAAATTTTGGTGTAACCGACGTTGTATATGCGTATTTCATTTATTTTTAAATATAATATACGATTTTAATTGTTCGTAACATCCGACATCGTATAGCTATTATTAAAAAAAATACCATTTCGTCTAAGGAATTTCCCCCTTCTACTTCTCCTTCTTCAAACAGGACAGAGCCGCCGCCACCATTTTCTACTCCTTCTTTGCTGCGAGGGGCAGAGGTACGTGGGGACTATGGGGGGCCTTGGCCCCCACCCCACACCCCACCTCACCCAAACCTAAAAAATTTAATATATATTTAAATATATATTATTATATTACAAATAAAAATTCTCCTTTGACCCCCTCAAATTTTCTTTTAAAAATTTTTACTATGTATTTATTAAATATAAGCCTAAAACATATATTGAAGTTCAAATTCACCAAACACAAAGAAATAAATCAAATAATTAATTAATTAGTTAGTTATTATGTATTTTTATTATTGATTTACACTTTTAAAATGTATATTTGCTAATTCAAGATTAGTTTTGAAATTAGGAGACCTAATGTTAATATTGATTTTTTAATTCGTGATTTTGAGTTTCGTCCCCATTCTTCAAATTTTGGTAATACCAAAATAAAGGAAAAATCAACGATTTGGTCCCTCAATTGTTGGCGAACTGTCAATGTAGTCCCTCAATTCCATATTCATCAGTTTGGTCCTCGAAATCAATTAAATTTGGTCTAATAAATCCGTACAGCCGTATTCCGTCATTTTGCAGGTGAGAGGTCCGGGAATTTTACTATTTTCTCATGTTCAACCCTTTCTTACCATTGTCGAACATTGGGCGGCGGCGGAGCAGTTTCCGGCAGCGGCTACTGTAACACCCCCAAAGAAACATGCTAATTTAAAACCTTAAACATGCAGATAACTAAACCAATCACCAAACACAGCGGAAGACTGAAAGATAGATAGATATAAACAAACTGGAATACAGGGTGTTATGCCACGTTCACCAAAGGGATGAACGCACAGGCAACATCTGCAATGTTTAAATCTAAACCAAATATCTCATTGTTCTACATCTAAGCTGGCTCACAGGCCACAAAATGTAAGGGAGAAGCTATTCTAGCAAGCACTAGACTGTGCACTCGTCTAGACATCACCTGAAAGAACACAATAAATATGGGACGACGCCCGGTCAGCGAATAATGCTGGTAACCCACCAATACATGTGAAATATCATACATAGGTAAGATATACATTTGTAAAATCATTCGCGAAACGGAATACATATATATATAAGTCAAAAACCAAGAGTAATAGTCAACACAAGACTCAACACTCTCAACAAGAACACGGGAACACATCCCAAGACCACAAAGAACAACAACAACTCACAAGAAATCTCAAGGTATGGTCTATCATCACACAATAGACCAACACCCGAAATGCATAACTCAAAGGAAAGAAACACGAAAAACGGAAACACATGCCAAGGCAACACATGCCCTTGTGAATACACACATCACAAGAAGAGAACTCACAACAACGGCTACACGAGCCCTCGTGACATCACCCATCACGAGTTGATATGCCTTCCTTATGCCCGGTTCCAACCTTATGGCTACCCCCAACCTTGTATCTTCTTCCAACCATTACCTCCAGGGCCCCTGTACTTCTTAGTCCAACCTTTTCCCTCCTGGGACCGTCGTCCCCCACCAACAAACCACCAACAAGACCACCAATTTCATAGTACACTAGGGTACTGTTCACACACACGAAAACACATGCCACCCAAGAAATACGTGGACCCATCACTCAGGCCACAAACTCCATAATCACGTCATGGCCACCATGAGGACCACTGCAATACCTTGGTGACTAGTGTCCCATACCACTAATTGTTTAATCCAGGTAAAGCAACACACGCATCACACCACAACAGGAATCAATCAGCGGATCACAATGAAGATATGAAACCATACTCAATCAAGGAATGGGTCACAGCCCAACAACAACAATGATGAATAACACAAGTTATCATCAACCAATAGGAAGGTACAAACAACACACATGCTAGCATTTAAACACAGAACTAGCATGCTTATCAAACGGGTAAACCAAACGTAGTTTCGAAGAACACACAAGACTCATCACGGTTCAACGAAACACAATGTTGAACTCTTAGCACGATTCAAGACACCAAATCCTACATGGATTCCTACCATATAGTTCTAGACATACGAAGCATCAAGAAGATGCTCAAATAGTTCCACAAAAGAACATCGGAAAGTCAAAAGATCAAATATGAGTCAAAAGAATCACGGGGAACAAATCCCGATCCAACACCAGAGTGTTCCCCGCGGGTGGACCCACGGGTACACTACCCACCGGCCATATGATCCCCGCGGGTGGGCGGCGGGTTGGAGCTCTACCCATCGTTCCGCCCGCGGGTACGTATGCCTGCACAAATAATCCCTTCGGGGATTTTCAACTCCAAGTTCAAATTCAAGTTCAAAACATGCCAAATCTCACCAAATACAACAAAATGACTTGAATCAAAGGAAATGCCAAGCAATGGCACAAATGAACCCTAAACACAAGCTCTAGAAATGCATTTTCACAAGATAATGCATAAACACTCACATTTCATAGCAAAACACATGTAGAATCCAATAAATCTTCATATAGGTAAGAAAAATTGATTTTGTAGAGCATGGGTTACCTCTTGTAGACCAAAAAGGTTCACTTAACACCACACCAAGCCCCTATCAAAGCCCACCTTCCAAACCCACTTCAAAAACAGACCAAAAGATCATAATGATCCTATCTTTAAGAAAAGACACCTAAGAAAACACTAAAAACACAAGATGAACATGGATCTTACCCTCCTAGATGCCCAAATATATGAAAGGTGAATCTTGGAAGCAACTCTTGAAGTCTTGACAAAGTTTCAACTTGGCTTGGAAGAAAAGCTACCCACCTCTTTAGAGAGAAGATGGAGCTAGGATTTTGGAAAGTGTAAGGATAAAAATGTGGTGTTCTCACTAGGTTAGGTTACAATACTAACACAAGGTGAAAGGTCAAGAATACCCATACTAACATGGAAAGATATAAGGAACAAGGGAACTCCTTACAAAGCTTAAGGTACAACTAGTCAATTACTAGTCCCCGACTATTAAATTTCAAGAATTTAAATAATTAAATTACAAATTGAGATAGGATTAATTACTTAATTAATCCCTTAACCGAATTTGGATTTCGGGGTGTCACAGCTACGTCGCCGGAGATCGCGAAATCAACGACAGTGTCAAGGAGGTCTCCAGAAGCTTCGATTGATGATCAGATGGGGGATTTGTTGTCAGATTGTGTCTACTTTCCAGAAATCGCGCCTTAATGCTATGCAAATTCCCGATCTGAGAGCGATCGAGTTGATCTATTGCGAAGGAGATATCTAGAAGCAAAAGAGGGTCGAGGAAAGCCGACGGAGAGGTTTTCAGAAGTAAAATTGGAGAAGAAAGCTGCAGTCTAGGAGAGACTCACCTTAATCGACCATTTTATGAAGGAGGGATCCTTCGCTGTATTTGATTTGGGCGAAAATATGTTCGATCCTACGCCTAGACGGAGGAATCCAGATTAGATCCTTGGATAGACGGACGATCTTGCTGGGATTCGATCTGGAATCCGACTGTAGAAAAGCGTCGCTGCAAGGTCAGGCAATGTTGGAGGGGACTAGGGTTTAGCTCGCAAGTTGGACGTCGGACTGGAGCGCTACTAGGGATTCACCTCTAACCTGTGTATGAATTCGATTACCTAGATTACCTTATTATTTGATCAATTTCTGTTCAATTTCTCTCATATGTACTCCAATTTGAAGAGTACAGTCGTCGACGAATCGAAGGTCAAGGCCGAGTGTGGCCAATGTGCGACTAGAAATTGATGTCTCCAAACCTAGAATTGATAGTGTTTGGATTGAAATTGTGAGTGAAAATGGTGAATTGGAGGGTTTTTGGCAGCAATTTGTGTTTGAGAACGTGCCAATGTATTGTGTGAATTTTGGTCGATTCGGCCATGAGGTGATGAGTTGTTGGAAGGCGAATGAAGGAGGTGGAAAGCCCAAGAGGGAGGAGGTGGTGGCGGAGGTGGTGGGACCAGGCCCAATTTGGACTTCATAGTCGCCGCCCTTTCTTACCATTCACTAGACTTGGGAAAAGAGAAAAATGCCCATGGTAACTCGCACCTCTCATCGGCTGAACCACGGAATACAACCGAAATGATTTATTCGACCAAAATTAATTGATTTCGAGGACTAAAGGGATCAATATGGAATTGAGGGACTACATTGACAGTTCGCCAACAATTGAGGGACCAAATCGTTGATTTTCCCTAAAATAAATGTCAATTAATTATGTAAAAAAAAATGCTGCCAACAAAATAATTGAAAACTTTTATTTCATAAAAGAGTGACATGCAAGATTGTTATTATGTATACTTTGTGTTATGTGGAAAATTATAAAGTATCAATTAACATCAATGTCAATCATTACATAAAATATCGTTATAAATTATTATCGATAATATATAGTATAATTATGCGTGGTATATGTAAGGATATCATTCTATCATTTTGCTCCTTCGTTCCCCGGTGTGCCTTCAGGTGCTTCCCATGTGCTTTTAAGCCTCGATTTCTCTCAAGATTAGCATTATTTCATACTTCCTTGCACCATTACTGAATCTTTTCTTCCTTCAATCAAAATACACCAAATTTGCATTGTTGCACCATGATTTACCTAACATTTGAGCCAAAATCAAGCATAAATGAGCACAAATATAAGGCTATTTCATGCCAAATATTATATGGAAGAGATACATAAACTCACATGTGATTATGTGAAGGCACATAAAACAAAAACTACAGATACATGAACCAATGATAAATGTCCAGAACATATTAAGCAATACCGTGTCTAATAAAATTCAAACTTTGCCTCTGTATCGTATATTTCAACAAACAATTGAATAAATCTAAAAAAAAAAAAAATTTGATTTCTTTATCCTTTGGTGTGATTTAAATTCTCACCAATATGCCATATATAATGTCAATGATGTGAACTTGGAAATACTTGACAAATAGCAGCGAGCCAGCGATTATAGAAAAACATTGATCAGTCATTATAATTTGAGGACATATGCCATCAATAGATTTCAAAAACGACCTAAAAACAAACAAAAGACTCAATCCTCTCATTCATTAAAAAAAAAAAAAAAAAACGTGTTGGGTGTGTCATGCTCTTAAGGGACATAAATTCATAATACAAGACACTTAAAAACCATAATACGAGACACATAACTCAAGCTACTCCACTCCATCTATATAGAAACCCTATTCAAAAATACACATTATCTCGTCTAGCAATTCAATCATAATAACTCAATAATAATTAAACAATATATCATAGAAACCGTTATTAGGTAAGTAATCACAACATCTCAAATGGAAATTTAATCACATTAAACGTAAATATTTAAGCAACTGGCCAAAAAATAAATAAGAAACACACGAAAATAATCTTGTCTAACACTTCCAAACCTTGCTGAGCAATGAACTCGTCCATATCTAGCATAGATCCTGCGAGTAAATCCACAAAGACCAAATCCAAATTAGAGTGTTGGAAAAACTAGACACCATGAACATTACAAGAGAAAATCTAAAAAATGAAACTACTAAAGAAACTGTTGAAAACGAAAAAAGTGGGGACAATTATAAACCATTATAATCTAAGCCACAAAACGACGTCATTTCAATCTAGGGTCTCTAAAATTATGTGGACATTGATTCACGATATAATTTGTCGCACTAATCTTGGGGGACATGGTAGTAAGATGACATAAGCACAACAAGAAAAGTTGATCCAATGTGGCTGGGCCTAGTGCCCTAGTTTGCCATTAGAGGCACATTCTACCAAAAGGACCAGGGTCCAGTTTGCACTTTGGACCCTGGTCCAAAATGATATTCAAATTATGCGTCTGTAGTTAACATATTATGTGCATGCAGTTAACAGATTATTTGTCTGTAAATAAATTGAAGGCACATAATATATTAAATACAAGCACAAAATATGTCGTCAACATTTTATGTGCCTATAGTCAACCTATTATGTATCCGTAGTTAAATATTATGTACCTTAAATTTATTTATAGGTGCATAATTTAATAACTAAAAACACATAATGTGTTAACTGCAAATGTATAATTTTTTGGACCAAGTTCACATTGCAAGGTAGACCCTAAATTGCTCCAAACCCTACTAATATAACAGAAAAACCCTACCATAATGGAAATCCAATTAGATAATTAATTAAAATGAACTAAAATTTTGAAGAATATAAGCATAATGTTCTGATAGTAATTGCAGTAAAACGGCTTTTTGGTGCATTCTGAACATCAATCTTTTTGCATGTTGTCTTGTTGTCCAATTCTTATGAAGTTTGTTATATAAAAACAAGATAACATGCCAAAAAGAATGATGTTCAGAATGCACCAAAAAGTTGTTTTGATGCAATTACTGCACAGAACATTATGCTTATATTCTTGAGAATGAAATTTTTTAAGCGTCTTCAGAAGGATAATGTAGAAACATTTGAAGATCAGATGGTGAACAGTATAGTTAGAATCAGTTCTAAATTCAACTCTAACTCAAACAAACATTTATACCAGCTTCACCAAGTTACAGGCCAAAGGTATTGCTGCATAGTGTTTCGTCCTGCAATTCCGTATATATCCTTCTGTTTCTTTTAGAGCAAACACCATCTCAAGCGAAATATAACATGTCAGGGTTTCTAGACCATCAAACAATAGACTCGTAGAGGTGTCAAAATCCTTGTTGTAAGCCAGCAAAATCAAAGCACCATTAACAACATTTGTGGTGATGTTCATGTATCCTTGTTCCTCAGTGTATATCATAAAAGAAGTAGACATCTGCAACAAAGTCCACAAATGAAATAACAAGCAAATTTCAAATAAATAGTCCAACTAATTACAAATATCAATCGAACAATATAACACAATGCAAACCAAATTGAAAATAATCTCATAGAAAAATCTTTACATATAATAAAATCTAAAAAAGTTAATCGTAACATTTCTAACAACCAAACAATGAATCAAAGTCTAGAAAGGATATTCTAGAGTCGTTCACCAAGAAAAACAAAGTAATAGATAAACTAAAACATTATAGCAAAACCAATGACACTCTAAATAAATAAATAAAAACTCATTTTCAGCTAATGATGAACAATGAAATTTTAGAAATATTCTTATTCAAAAAAATTCTAAAAAAAAATAAAAATCACAGACATATACACTTAATATATATTAAATATGAAAGAGATAATATTCTATAATGATGAATCTGCAATCCCATATAAAATCTAGCTTTAAAAAAAATCTTATATATAATCAAATATAAAATAAAAGACAAAAAATTGAAACAACAAAGGAATCGATATTTGGAAAGGTATATATTTCCAAAGTGGCTCACCAAGAGAAAGAAACTAATCGATTAACATAAATATTATAGCAAAATCATATCGATCTTTATAAAAACACTCTCATTTTGACAAACAGACAAAAAATCTCAGGCATTTCCTCAGAAAGTCTAGTTTTAAAGAATCATACATATACTCAGATCTGACAAAACTACAAGTAAAAATTTAAAACATATAGATAATTAATTAAAGTCTAGAAAAGTAATTTTAAAGTGGCTCACCAAGAGAAACAAAGTAAAAAATCAACAAATATATTATAACAAAATCAAATTGATCTTTAAAATGCACTCTCATTTCGATGGACTAATGAACAATGAAATCTAAAAAATATAATTCCACAAAAAAATATTAGACATATATACTAAATATACATTGGACATGAAATAGATGAAACATAAGACCTAATTCTATGCAATTCACAAAATAAGAGAGAGAGAGAGAGAGAGAGAGAGAGAGAGAGAGAGAGAGAGAGAGAGAGAGAGAGAGAGAGAGAGAGAATAACTACCATGCCTTGGGTGTTTAAGTGAAAGTGTAGAACTGAAAATAAATAGATCTCTACAACGAAACCCCAAGAATTAGCCAACATGCAAATTTATGACTACTAGTATGGCTAAAAAGATCAAGACAACACATAGAGAATAATAAAATACAAGACCAAATAAAATCTCACTGAAAAATCTTATATATAATCAAAGCTTTAAAAAAATAAAACTGAGAACAAATTACTAGAACGGTATTCTTGATATTTCTCACGAGAGAAAAAAAAAAAAAAAGAGATCAAAGAAAACATCAATGGATTAAATGGAAAACATGCAAAATTTCAATCTTTGAACTTACTAGACACCGATCAACAAAAAAAAAAAACAAAAAAACAAAAAAGAGGTTATCTCACTTTTTGAGATTGTAAAATAGCTGATGTGTTGGATTGTGAAGTTTAGCCTGAAATATATATAGGCGCAGGACACAGTGATGTTGAAACTGACGTTGTAACACAAACGATCTATAACGCAGTTTGGGTAAACAACCCTAATCTACGAGGCATTTCTCAATTGAGAATTTGCCTAAATCCACTAAAAGCTTAATATTTAAAGTACACTGTTTGGAACCTGAGATTACACACTAGTATGATCTTTCCTACCAAACTATTGAAACCTAAACACATGTACTACTTTCTAGGGGAATTTAGTATCCTATTCTCAAAGACTCTCATACCTCACAAGATCAATGTTGAATGCCTAATCTCTGTGATAAAGGACAACCCCTATTTATAGTAGCTACTTCTAACAGATTTGTGAATAATAATGCTATTCCTAATCAAACTAGAACTAGAAGATCTTCAATATCAATTCCTCTTAGAACTAGTATTCTTCAATATCTATTCCTTTTAGAACAGTATTCCTTCATAGATCTGGAATCCTTTTTGCACATAACTTTGACAAGGTGTTTGAGTCAACATAGCCAATGTTATATAGGAGAGATATGGCTGTTGAATGATGTCACGCCTTATGTGACATTTTCTTATATGGAAATTCTCAACAATTATATTTGTTTCCATTGGAGAAATATTTCCATCCATAAATTTATGAAAACATTATAAAATATTTAAATCGGATTTCTCTAATTTTAAAAAATTTTAAAATACCTTTTCTAATAATAAGAATTTGATAAACAATTAATTTTTATGCATAAATGAAGAAAAAATATTTATAAATAAGCACTTATATATATTTTATATTTGTACTTTCCTACGTGTTTCGTATTCTAGAATTATTGTCCTCCTTTCCTGTTTCCATGAAACATGGAATGGCATTCTTCAATTGCTTTGACCCTTTCAATCACTTTTCTAGCGATTCTAGCAATTAAACATAAATGAAAAAGCACGTGGATTTTAAATGCAAGGAATAACCTAAGGTTCCTACTTAATATTATTTCAATTATGAAACTAGACTAGCTCCAGGACTACTCCAGAAAGAATAAATAAAATAAAATAGAAAGCAATAAAGGAACCGTGCACCAGGAAATGTCTGCGGGGCCACTCACATCAACCCAAATCCATTATAATAAACAGGAGTACAAATGGAGAACTTAATTACACACTATTGTATAACCTATAACCACTCCAGAACGTACTCCAGCGGATTCGATGTGCAAGCGATTTTCTTCACTTCATGATCTCGTTAGGACACCTTCTTCACACGTAGCAATACAATAGATAATCAGAATTAATAGCTGAAGTATCTCAGTGTATAGGCTTTTTAAAGTGCGCATAGAAATGCTAGACAAAGTAGCATTTTATAGAGGTAATGACATGCTTCTTCGACCCAATAACATGCAGCCCTTCACTCCTTGATTTCAGCTGCTCCTATAGATTTAAATCTCCTCCAAGATAGGGTCTTGACTGAATTAAATATTTGAAGGGGTTTTACTTCTTCTGGATTACTTTCTTGCGCAGATCTAGTAAACTACTCCAGCCGTTTAGACTAATCCAGCAACTAAACCTCTAACTACATTGACAACTAATCCAAGCCAATATTAAGAGGTTTAATGTGCAACATTTTTTACACTTACAATCTCCCCCTTTGGCTATTAGTTGACAAAACTACCAATGACTACAACAAGATCTCAACGGCTTATAAAAACAAAGGTTTTGCCAGATGAGAAAATCTTGTTACAAACTTGACAATATTGCATTAGTCACTAGTCAGGAGTAGTTCACCACAAACCCTTCTTAGAATTAAACAATGATGTTCCAGTGAACTCAAACACATATAAAGCACAAAAGAAAAAAAAAAAAAAATTAGAAACACACATACATCACATAGGGTAACTACTTAGCATTTCTCATAGAGGCAAACAATGCATTTATCAAGTAGACCACGCAACAGAAACCACAACTAGCAGATAGCAAATATCTAAGCAAAGAACCACACTTATTCACTGGCACACATTGTAAGTTCACAAAATTGCAAAAAAAAAAAAAAAAAAAAAACAAAAAACAAAAAAAAAAAAAAAAACAAAAAACCTAGAATCAAGCAACCAGCAATTGCCGCTAAAGGGGGAAAAGAGAGTCAAACCGTAGATTGTGCTCGTAAATGCCGATCCCGAAGCTCTGCTTGGAGGCCTTCCTCGTCGAACACTTCATCGAGCCTTGAAGTATTTGCCGATAGAGATCTAAGCGTTCATCCTCAGTAAGGTAAATAAGGAAGGGAATGATATGGGAATGAGATGCCATTTACGGATGAGAGATGAAGGAGGAAGATTTTGTGGATGATTTCGACTAGATTTAGGTATAGAGAGAAGATTTTGGGAAAAATAAATAGAGATTTTGAGAGAAATTAGGGATTTGTGATCCTAGAAAAAAGGGTAGGGCCGAAAGCTTATAACAAATCCGGAAAGAGAGAGAAAAAAATTAAAGTAATTAAAAAAATGGGTGAGATTAAGATTTTGGATTAGAAAGGGCATGGAGTACGATCTGGATTAGAGCACGGAGCTGGAGTATCCGTTGGATCAGATCTGCAAAACAAAAAAAAAAAAACAAAAAAAAAAAAAACACAACACAAAAAAATATATTTCATGGAAATATAAATCGGATAGAAAACTCGCACACCCCTAGAGCTGCTCAAAGTAATTCAAATCTTGTGTTTTCCAAAGGTTTCGTAAATAAGTTAGCTAGATTTTTCTCCGTTGATATATATTCCAGATTTATTTCTTTATCTTCGACCAATTCCCTTGTGAAATGATGCCTGATTTCAATGTGTTTTGTACGGGAATGCTGAACCGGATTTTTTGAGACGTTGATAGCACTTGTGTTATCTCAAAAAAGAGTCATGCACTTTTGATGTAGGCCATAATCAAGCAGCATTTGTCTCATCCATAAGAGCTGAGTGCAGCAGCTGTCGGCTGCGATATATTCTGCTTCAGTTGTGCTAAGGGATATCGAGTTTTGTTTCGATCGTACTTAGCCAGGCGACCAAGTTTTTTCCCAAAAAAGAAACAGCCACCGGATGTACTTTTTTGATCGTCTGCATTTCCGGCTCAATCGGCATCATTGTAGCCTACAAGAGTCAAGTTAGTATTATTTGAAATCCAGATATCGTAATCAAGTGTACCTTTTGCATATTTGATGATCAGTTTAACAACTTTAAGATGAGACTCCTTTGGATTAGCTTGAAAACGAGCACACATTCCTACACTCAACATTATTTCCGGTCGGCTCGCAGTTAGATATAGAAGACTGCCTATCATGCTTCTGTATAGAGTAGGATCAATTGATGTGCCTCATTCGTCTTTGCTTAACTTTGTAGTTATAGATATGGGCGTTCTTGCTTCATTGGCTGACTCTAGTCCAAACTTTGTTACTTGACCTCTTGTATATTTTTCTTGAGATATAAAGATACCTTCATTTGTTTGCTGAACGTGTAGGCCTAGAAAGTAGGTCAGTTCGCCGATCATGCTCATTTCGAACTCCTGCTGCATGACTTGGACTAGTTGATCTGTAGCACCTGTTTGAGTGGATCCAAAGATAATATCGTCAACATAAACTTGAGCGATAATAACATGTTTACCTTACCGTTTGATGAATAGGGTTTTGTCTACTCCCCCTCGATTGTAGCCGTGCTGGAGTAGATACTAGGATAGTCTCTCATTTTGTTTTAGATCGTAGAGCGCCTTGTCCAGTTTATAAACATAGTCAGGATGATGAGGATCTTCGAAGCCTTATGGCTGGGCCACATATATAGCTTCAAATAAGTAACCATTTAGAAAAGCCGTTTTGATATCCATCTGAAATAATTTTATCCTTAGGGCACATGCAACGGATAGAAGAAGCCGAATGGATTCTAGACATGCTACTGGAGCAAACGTCTCATCATAGTCAATCTCTTCTATTTGGGAGTAGCCGTGAGCAACCAGTCGCGCTTTGTTGCGTGCAATGTTCCTAGCTGAGTCAGTCTTGTTACGAAAAATCTACATTGTACCTACAACATTTACATCGTTAGGTTTAGGTACTAGATTCCATACCTTGTTTCATTTGAATTGTCCGAGTTCTTTCTTTGACGTGTAGCACGTATACCCTGCAAGCTCAAGGAAATTACGTTTTGTCCCTCTTGTTCGAACTCCGGAGGTCAGTTCACCTATAATGTTCTGTGTTGGATGATCTTTGTGTCTCCGAGTGGCCACTTCAAGTGCTCCAACATCTGGTTCTGACTCAAGTTCTGGACTAGTAGGTGGTGATGGAGTAGGTTCTGGATCAGATGTGACTTGAGCTGGTCCAGGAGACTCTGGATTATTTGTGTCAGGATCTGGCATACCTCCGGTGTTGGGATTTCCTATAACTTTCGTTGTTTCATCTGCTTGATCGTCGACGACTACATTTATGGATTCCATGATGGATTTTGTGACTTTGTTGTAGACACGATAGGCACGACTATTCGTTGAGTAGCCAAGGAAATATCCTTCATCACTTTTAGGTTCAAACTTGGCATTTTGACTTCTGTCCTTCAAGATAAAACATCGTGAGCCAAAAATATGAAAGTAGTTGATATTTGGCTTCTTACCTTTCCTTATTTCATACAGAGATTGGTGTGTTCCTGGTCGTGACAGGCAGTACTGACTACTTCAGCCCAAAATTTCTGGGGTGGATTCTTGGCGTTGAGTAAGACTCGAGCTATCTCTTGAATCGTCTGGTTCTTTCGTTCAACAACTCCATTTTGTTGTGGCGTTTTGGGTGCTGAATATTCATGAGACATTCATAACGTGGCACACTAGTCATCAAATACTTGATTGTCAAATTCATGTCCGTGATCACTTCTGATGCGTATGATTGGCTCGTTTCTCTCCTTTTACAGTTTGAGGCCTAGAGCTTTGAAGGCTTCAAAGGCTTCTAATTTTTCCCTGAGAAAGCTGACCCACGTAAAGCGAGAAAAGTCAGCAACACAAACTAGAATGTACCTCTTACCTCCATTGCTCTCAGTTTTGGTAGGTCCGATAAGATCCATATGAATTAATTCTAAGCAGTGTGTGGTATTGATCATATTTTGAACAGTGTGGGATGACCTGGTTTGTTTTCCAGCTTGACATGCAATGCATACTCCAGCTGTTTCTATTTTGATATTCGGTAGACCACGTACACCTTCAATCTTGATTAATATGTCGAGAGAGCGATAATTTAGGTGACCCAGTTTTTGATGCCACAACTTGGACTCGTTTATGATGGAATTATAGCACATGGAATCGTTACTAAGGATATAGTAGTTTTCAGAAGAACGTTTACCTTCCATGATGTAATTTTTTAGATGGTCTGTGACATTGCAGCTATTTTTGGTGAAGCAGATTTTCCATTCTTGGTCACATAATTGGCTTATGCTTATAAGGTTTGCTTGAAGACCTTTCACCAGGAGGACTTGTTTTAGACCGGGTAACCCTGCCACATTAAGTGTGCCAACTCTAGTGATCTCACCATCAACACCGTCTTCAAACGTAACTTCTCCTGTACTTCCTTTTATGTTGTTCAAGAACCTTGCATTCCCAGTCATGTGACGGGAACATCAACTTTCAAAGTTCCACCTTTCTTCTATGTTCGTGCTCGTAGAGTGGAATGATACATGGCATACGAAGTCACTCATTTTCACCCATATTTGCTTAACAAATGGAGTAATGAATTTTTTGGTGTATTTCTCAATTCGTTGGTCTTTGTAGAAGTAAGAACACTCTGCTTTCGTATTTCCTCTCACCCTGCAGTAGTGACAAATAAGATTACAATATCTAAGTTTGGTTGTCTTTTTACTTGGGGTAGCCTTGACTCAGTGACAAGCTGTACTTGATTCTGGACTATCTTCTGGTCCAGTGACTCTGTCAGGACCTGAGGCTTTGATGAATATCGTTGCAGTCTTGCATTTTCTTCCAGAATATCCTAAACCATACTTTAAGGGAGTCTTCGACCAGAGTCTAGGATTTGGTCTAGATCGTAGACGTGTTGTCCATCATTTTTACCCTGCGTGCATTTCAGCAACTCCAGCTCACTTTTGCGTTCTTCCAACTCACGTTTTAGATCTTCTTCTCGATTGAGATTGTCTTCAATGTCTGTGTCCCTGACAGCTATTTTAGATTGGTACACTTTTTTGGCATTCTCTAGAATACTAACCTGACTAGACAAATATCTATTCACTTTTACAAGAATTTCCCATTTTGCATACAGTTTTTTATATTCTAACTCGAATGATGGAACTGGTAAATCTCGATCTTCAGATGACACATATTGTTCAATTTTTGAGTCTTCATCACTCTCTAATCCTGGCATTGTGTTGGTGATGGCCGTGAAAGCAACAAAGTTCCCGGAGATCTCGTCTGGATCAGGTTCCGGTTCCTCATCATCACTCCAGGTAAGAGCAACCTTCATCGACTTATTACGTCTTAGGTATGTTGGACATTCGGCTTGCACATGGCCAAATCCTTCACATTCATAGCACCTGATCCCTTTGCCCCCGGATTTTTCTTTGAATTAAGAGTTTCGTGCTGTACCTGAATGTTGATTTGAAGTATTTTGTTTTTGGTTGTTTCGAGTAGAGTTCCACCCTGATCCTTTTTGACTCTTAAACTTGCCAAATTTTCCATTTTGTCGTTGTTTTACCTGTTGCAACAATTTAGAGAAACCTTTAGATAATAAAACTACTGGATTCATCTGTAACACCCTGTGTTACGGCCTCCGTATTCAGACTAATTATGAAATTAAATCCGTTAACATATAATTAAAATGGATTTAATCAGACTCGAATTTCCGCTAATTAATTAGTATGCTCCACAATGGATCATGGGCCATTATCCTTAACCAAGCCTTTAATTCTATAAGAAATAGGAAAAGTGGACCTTTACTATTCAGATCCTAGTTAGGACTCCCAAATCTATATATAGGGACTTAGAAAGCATTTAGAAACCTTACTACAGTTAATTCCACCAAGCAAGATATTCCCGAGGAAACCTAGCAAAGGAATCCCCCGCAACCAAACTGAGAGGAATCCATTGGAGGGAAATCTTAGAGAAGAACCTTAGTAGCCGAGGATATTGATTAGGGCTAAGAGGTAACCAATATCTTAAAAAACCTATTTTCCTCGCTATATCTTATTCATTGGCTCCTTTGGTAATCGTATGTGTAATTCTGTGATTGAGTCTTGATAGAGCTTTGATTAGGATTCATATTGTGTTTATTTGATAATCTTGATGTTCTTGATATTGTGATTGGTTATATGTATGATCTCGTATTTTAATTATGTCTAGAGCCCTAGGGTTTATACCGTGAATTTCGTATTATGATGTTCTTGATATATTTGGGTGGGATTATGCATGATCGGGTGTTGAGTCTAGCTTAGGATTGTATTTAGGGCTTTGCATATAGACTTCTTGATATTCTTGTGGTTCCGGATGCTCCTAAACCGTTATATGATTAATACGGAGTATTGACATGTTTAGGAATTGTGTTAGAACGTATTTGGTACGATTCTTGATTTAATCTCGTTAATTGAATACGTGGTGTTGTCGTTATGTGTTTAAATGTGTCTGGACATGGTTTTGGGTTCCACGAGAAACCCCGTGACTAAAAAGTGGCCTAAGTATCAATGGCAGGTAGGTGGGGGCACAGGTACCCTCCACCTACCCACTACCCGGGAACACTGTTCCAGCGGGCAGCCGGCAGGCGGTGGCCTGCCCGCCGGCCACCATCTGGAATAGTGAGTGGTCGCCGGCGGGTGGCTAGTGGGTGGTCCTCCACCCGCCACCTACACGCTGGAATTTGTTGGTGCGTCGTGATGTTTGAGCACGAGCTAATTGCCCTAAAATGGAGCAATGAACACCTTGGTGAATCTGTCCCAATGCAATTGATCTCGCCGTAGAGCGGCTGCATCAGCTCTTTCGGGTAGACCAAGATCAACAAAGCTCCAAAGATTTTGAGCTTTCAAATGTGTGGTCATCATAATTGGGACCCGACCATACAATACTGAAATTTGCTGCCATATCTCACTACGAGAAATATATCGGGGTTGAAAGGTTGACTGGCTCTAATACCAAACGTAAGATATATTTAATAATAATATATCTATAATATAGAATTTAAGCGGAGAAAATGTGAAGGAATTTTTTAGAGAAGAAACCAATGCTTGTGTATTAAAAGAGAGTGAATTTTAAATGATGACTTTAAGATATATCTGCTAACTATTTATAGGGAATGAAAAAACTAACAAAAGCATTAATTTAGAAAGTAAAGCTCCCATGATTGCATGTACTGCAAGTTGCTCCACAAGCGTATGCCACTACCCATGGACGGAGCCAGGGGGGGCAGTTGCCCCCCTCACCCCACCCTCACCCCACATATAAAGAAACAAATGAATGTTAATAAGGATTGTGATAGATTAGTTGGTAGAGTATGTGTTTGTTTATAGTGAATATCTAGAAGGTTTAGAGGTTGAATCCTTTGGTTGTCATGATTACAATTTTACAATTTCTCTTGGCTTCAACACAATTGTAGTATCTGTTCATATACTACAAAGAACTGAGGCTCGAACTCATAATAATCTTCTAAATGAAAGTCCAACCCGAGTACCATTAGACCACATTGTCAAATTATTTATAATGTGTTTTCTATTCAAATTATTTTTGTCAAATTATTTATAATGTGTTCTCTATTCAAATTATTTTTGTCATATCCAATAATATTTATAGCTATATTTTTTGGGTAATTTGTTTGTTTTTAAAAAATTATCTCTTTCGTTTTAATGTTTCGCCTTCACTCGAAAAAATTAATGGATCTGTTGCTGCTTCTTCGCCCCCTCTCAACAAAAATCTAGAAGTGGACTACTAATAGTAACTTTGCTTCTTGTTTATAATTGGGGACTTTATTGCACATGTCAACTTCTTTTTTGTTCTACACAGCAAGAAGGAGATATGGACGTCACCACAAATGTTATAATGTTGCTTTGTGTTTGCTAACTAAAATTAGTAGTCCAATTAAAAATATCAAAGCAACAGAGTACAATGAAAACAAAGTTGAAAAAAATCTTATATATAATCAAATCTAAAAAAAATAAATAAAACATAACATTTCTAACAAAGAAACAAGGAATCAAAATCTAGAAATGTAATTCTAGAGTCGCTCAGATCACGAAGAAAAAAAAAAGTAATAGATAAACAAAAACATTATAGCAAAACCAATCTTAATTAGACTCAGATCCGATAAAAATAAAAGTAAAAATTCGAAACATTTAGACAAAGAATTACAGTTTCTAAAGGTAATTCTAATGTAAAGCATCAACAAATATATTATAACAAAATCATATTGATCTTTAAAAACCACTCTCAATTCAACTGATGATCAATGAAATCTTAAAAATATAATTCCTCAACAAAAATCTACCATGCCTAGGTGTTTAAGTGCAAGTGTATAGTAGAACTAAAAAGAAATAAATCTCTACAACGAAATCCTAAAAATGAACCAACAAGCAAAGTTATGACTACTAGTATGGCTAAAAAGATCAAGGCAACACATAGAAAATAACTAAACACAAGACCAAAAAAATCTCACTGAACAATCTTATATATATAATTAAAGATTTAAAAATATGAAATAGAGAACAAATTACTGGAAAGGTATTCTTGATATCTCTCACAAGATATAAAAATAAAGATCAAAGAAAACATCAATGAGGTAAATGAAAAACATGCAAAAGTTCAATCTTAGTGTAATTTTGCATTTCCTCTTTTTAAACAGATTACCTGGATTAACCAACTGATGAAATGGACTGACTGATTCAGCGATGAAGTCAGCCAGTGATAATAGATCATAGAGATGTTTAAAGGAAAAATATAACAGCACAATGCAAAAGACACAAGATGTTTACCCAGTTCGATACAGTGTGTATCTACGTCTGGGGGACGATCACATAGGTGTCCAATCCACTAAATCATAATCCAATATACAAAGGTAGAGAAACAATAATCTCACCCAAGTGCCCCACACAAGGAACATACCCAGTCTACACAGGTTTAGTGGATTGTTGAAGGTGGAGAGCCATGCATACAGAAGTCCAATAAAATCCCTTCACTTGGAGAGCCAACTCTGATGCAGTCCACTTCAATGACGCTCTTTACAGTTGCTCCCACAACAGTGTGATCACATTGTCCTTTCGTTTAAGCAGCAGTGATTCTTCTCAAGTTCGTTATATTAATCACAATGAACATGTTGTATTGAGAAGAGGCATGATAATCAAAGATCTGATCACATAAAGCTGATGTGGAGTGTTTCTTCTCTCTAAAGTCGTAACCCTAATTTACTTCGAATGAGGATACTTATAGATCCATCGATAGAACACTCCTTCCATAGATGTCTTTGATTTTAGATGGTAGGACAATATTTGAAGAGTGTAATCTTAAAGATTTGGTCCATACCTTTCCAAAGCAGATACGCTGATCTTCTTTCCAAATCTGTCTTCTGTAAAACCGCGTACAGCTTTTAAGTAAACAGCTTCTTAAATCAGATCTTCAGTGTCAGTCCTTCTGTTGTTGCTTCTGATTGATCAGTCTTCTGTAGAGCTGAACGGACACTAAGCTAAACCTATTTTAGTATGCCATAATAATATTGCCAATTATAAGATGGGGTTTTTGAACAATTAAAACACTAACAAACTCCCCCTTTGGCTATTATTTGGCAAAACAACTCGACTATGTAGAAAGACATAAACATAAAGAACTAAGATAGGTTATCATAAAGAAACAACCCATGAATTTGATCTGATTACATAGCAGAACAAAAATAAAAACACAGCATACATGTCTTGCTGGATCAAAACACAGTCAAAGAACATTCTTCAAATAAGAAGTGGTGCCATAAAAAACACGCCCAGCCAGGGCCAGAAGGTATACAAAAACAACTCCCCCTGAGTTACTACTCCCCTTTTTTGTCAATGAGGGCCAAAGCATGGTCAAGCATTGGAGGGAGTGTCACTGTCGAACTTCGCAGGTTCAGCAGTAGCAGTAGATTTAGATAGGCTTAAACGTAGAAGAACGGTTGCCAGCTCAGTACGGGCCCCTGTCAGTTGTTTAGCAATTATACAGTGAACTGTCTCAAGCTCAGAGACCCTTGCCTTTAACTGAATGGAGAGTTGAAGATCCTTTGCATGGGGCGAGTCCTCAGCCACAGTATTAGGTTCAGAATTGGAGGGGGCAGTTACCGGTATAACATCACGAATGTGATCTCCAATCAAAAGACGTCGATCAACAGTATAGAGCAAAGTTGGACTGATCACTTCACTCAGCATAGGATCAAGAACCTGAGTTGTAAGAATGCCATAAATCAGATTCGGGAAGGGTAGCATTACCTTCTGCTCTCATGGATGGATCATGGTGAGGATATGGGAGTAAATCCAGTTTCCCAGATCAATCGGCATCTTTGTCCCAATTCGGAACAAGAAACCTACCAGGTGCTTACCAACCGTATGTAAGTGAGCTGAAGGGAGCCAGTTGTGAAGAGCAAGACGATGCAGAATAACATATTTGGAAGTGAGTTGAGAGCTTGGTAGATAATCCTTGTCAGCAGTAGGCCATGTATCAAGCTGTCCACCCTTTAGAGTCTTGGCCACCAAGTTCCAATCTGTAATTGCCTCTTCGTGCACAGCAGTCAGTCCATAGTATTCATTGATCATGTCAGGCCCAAAGATGTACCTCTTCCCTCGAATGAAGATCTGCATTGGTCGTGGCCCAGTTAAGATGTCAATCTCTTCATTGAGGTTACAATAGAATTCATAAGTGAGGAGCTTCGAGTATGGGTAGATGGAGGTGACAGTCTTCAGCAGCCCTACTTCATTCAGCAGTGGTAGAATATCACACACGGAATTCAGCTGGTTTTCATCAACAGATCGTTGAACAATAAGATTTCTTCTGACCATAGTGGACCATTTGCCCTGAGCAGCGGGGATACAAACTAAGGCTTGTAAACAGATGTGTCAGATCCTTCAACAGGTTGAACTTCAGGAGTTAAGCTTCGACCTCTGGAACGTGTAGATGGTTTCCCCTTTCTGGCAGATGATGTAGGAACAACAGCAGGTTAAACAACAGTAGAACCCTTTTGTTTAACAGAAGATCGTAGTGTCTTGAACACTTGTTGGATAGGAGGGTTTGCTTCAGATTTGACGGTTTCACTAGACTTCCTTCTCTTCTCAGGCTGATCCACATCAGCATTGTCATCACCAGTCTCAACAACAACTTTCACAGGAACATTCTTCCTTTTGGACCTTCTCGTTTCTTTGGTTGTGGATTGGACAGCAGTCACAGAATGACTAGAATCAGAAACATTAGTAGACGAGCTTCCAAGAAGGTTTGTAATCTCTCTAATTTTGAAGGTGGTGGAATCAGGATGAGCTGTAGCCTCAACTGTCGGATCTGTAGATGCATGAGCTTGGGTACCATAAACTTCAGCGAGGATCTTTTCATCTTCACTCGAGGATTCAGAAGGGTGAATCACTCTGTAGGGTTCTGGAATGGAGGCAGCAGGTAGACCAGCAAAGTGCCTAACATGTTCAAGACTCTCAGCCAAAGATGAGGAGGTGTAGACCGGAATGCCAACCATTTTCTTGGGCTCACGGGGGTTGAGGGTTTCACATCCTCAACCGCAGCAGGCATATCAGAGGGATTAACAAAGGAGTTGACTTCTTGTGGGACCTCAGCAACAACAGCAGGGGACAGAGCAACATTATCAGACTAAAAAACAATCAAACTTAGATTGTTGGGCTCATCAACCGGTTTGTCTCCCTCTACAGATGCTTTAAGAGACTCATTATTCAAAGGATCAAACTTCACAATAGGTAAGCAAGGAGGATCAACAGATATAAATGATTTCTAAGATACTGAAGCTGGCACATTCTCAGAATCAACAGGAACAATAGATGGGACAGCATTCGACACTAGATCCTCAGGTTTATCAGGTGAAATTTCTATAGGTGGTGGGTGTCGAATCCAACAAATAATAAATTACTTACTCTTATTAATTGCAGTAGTGATTAGTAAGGTCGTACCCACAGAGATTGGTTCGATTAAATTTTATACCAAAAGACTTAACAAAGAATGAGGCGAGAATTGAAAATTAAATAGCGACAATAAAAATGCAAATAATATCAAATATCAAATATCAAATAATCAATAGCAACTAGTATCCAACTCAAGGAATAATATCAATTCGATCAATTCTAACAAGACAGGTCATTCATTTCCAAGAAATAATTACTTTACTCTTTACCAAATTGGTTATGGTTATTAACAAGCTCTAATAACCTATCTTTCCTTACTTTGTCGATAATCAAAACAAGCTCTTTGATTACTTCCCTAGTTAATAAACAATCCTAAACAGGCTCTTAGGATTTAATTTACTAACAACATTAAAAGAATTAGAAAGATTACCAATTCTAGCCAACAAACTCAAAAGCATGGTTCATTTAAGCTAGACTATATATCTTCATAACATAAGATTGAAAATCTAATTTAATATCAACTATGTTATTCGCTACTAGCTTTAGAACACTTAAACAATTACGGATTCAAAGTTGTAATTAGCAATATAATTCCTTGACAATTGAACAATGGACCCTCTTGCAACAATTAATTAAGCAATAATTAAAACTCATATAACAGGAGATATATAAATAATAAAGTGCAGAGAATAAAATTAAGCTAAATAAATCTCACTGGTCTTGTAGAATCAAACTTCAATAATCCTTGAATTGGAAAATTAAAACTCAGCAGTACATTGCAGGGAGTGTTTACAGAGTAAATAAAATTATCCTATATAAATTGACCATCTCTACTGAAAAGTTCAGCCATATTTATACTAGTTCAGGCTCCCAAAAACATCCCTAACTTCTCTAACATCCACAAATTAATTGCACTTCTTTCAACCACATAAAAACTAGAAAATAAATAATATCTATTTTCTAATTTCTACGCACGAGGTAAAATCAACAGAATAATCTCCAGCTCTTCGTTCATCGCCTGATTCTATGAAATAGTTGATAGCCATTAAATCTCCACCGCAATTTGCAAGTGCCGTTCGTCGCAGAAGTTCGCAAAAGTCGTTCACCCGTGGACTCGTTAATCAAAGCAAATCACGGACGGAGTCTTCTGCTTGCCGATGGAGTCGCAGTCGAACTGTACTGCTGCTGTAGTTTATGAATCCTACGTATAGAGATTACAATAAGAAATAGAAAAGGCTAATTAAAATTAAATGAGAATTGGGCTTCATATCCCTTAAAATACTTAAATCATTGTTTTGGGCCAAATACCTCAAAAAATAATATTTAAGCCTAATTATTCACACAATTATTATATTAACGGGAAAGATAAAGTAAAGTTAAAAATAAATATAATACTAAATAAAAAAATTAATAAAATTAATTTATTATAGAAACTAATCTAAATTAAAGATATAAATTGTGTTTATCAATAGGGGAGTCAGAGGAATTTGACACAGAATCTCAATATGATGTCTGGCTTCATTCTCGGCAGCTTGAAGATACAAGGGTTGAGCAATAACTCGACGACGGGGGATTTATTCAATCTCAAGGGCTCTTTGAGCAAAGTAATGGACGAACGGCCCAGCGCGATTTCCATCTGAGGGCTCTGGAATAGACGCCGGACTAATGTCATCACCTGCTTCGGAGGCCAACAGCAAAAATTCACTGGTGTCATCGTCAGACCAGTCGGCATAAAAACTCTGGATAATCGGACAGTACAGTGACAACGATTTCATCGCGAAGAAGGGGATCAAGCTTCAATTTTTTCTTCATAGCCAACAGGAGCAAGGTTTTGACATGTTTGGTGGTTGTTTCTTGTGAATGAACCTTTCTCCCAAGCTTGATGATCATATTACAAACTGCATCCGCCATTGATGAGAGATTCGAGAAGACGAAGAAGTAAACCCTAGATAGGAGATCAAAGGGAATATAGTCTTTGTGCAGAGATAGTCTCTTGTTTGTTCTCTCAAGTCTTACTCGATAAACGATTATAAACCCAAGGGAGAAGAACCCCAATAAATGCAGCTAGTCAGAATACATGCAGAGCTGATGTGATTGACGCAACGGTATACCTCCTTTTTAGGCAAGAAACATATGCTAGGCATATTTCAAATTTGAAAAAGCCTAATCACTTTTATGGTAATTTAGGTTAAGATATTCTCTTAACAAAAAAGAAGGGAGTTTTAAAAGGAAGTCAAAACTGAAATTTGACAAGTATACGTAAACCTTGCACTCTCCTTCTGAGTGATGATCTGCCCTACTAGTCAATTCTGCAAATTCCCAGAGCAGATCTGAGAATCTCAAACCGGTTTGCATCTAGGGGCTTAGTCAGGATATCAGCCAACTGTTTCTCTGTTTGAATATATTCCAACTCAATCTCCTTTGATTCTACCTGGTCTCTGATGTAGTGATGCGTTATATCAATATGCTTCATTCTGGAGTGTTGAACTGGACTCTTTGAGATATTGATAGCACTGACATTGTCAAAATTGAGTGTCATATTTCCTTGAGTAAGACCATTGTCTAACAACATCTGTTTCATCCATACTAGCTAAGTACAGCATCCACCAGCAGCTATGTATTCTGCCTCTACAGTACTTAAGGAAATCGAGTTATGTTTCTTACTCAGCCATGACACCAATTTCTTACCAACAAAGAAGCAACCACCAAATGTACTCTTACGGTCATCAGTGTTCCCTGCCCAGTGAGCATCACAGTATGCAATCAGACTCAGTTCACTGTCCTTGGAGTACCATAGACCATATTGAATCGTTCCTTTTATATATTTCAGAATTCGTTTAGCAGCTATGAGGTGTGATTCTTTTGGATCAGATTGATACCTTGCACATATTGTAACACTAAACATTATGTCTGGTCGGCTAGCCGTCAAGTACAACAGACTTCCTATCAAGCTTCGGTAGACTGTGTTATCCACTGATACACCTGTGTCGTCTTTGGATACTTTTGTGGAGGTGGAGATCGGTGTCCTGGATGGTTTACATGATTCCAGATCAAACTTCTTGACTAAATTCTTAGCATACTTTTCTTGTGAGATAAAGTGCTCTTCAGAACTTTGCTTAACTTGCAGTCCTAGGAAGTATGTCAGTTGACCAACTATAGATATCTCAAATTCTTCCTTCATAACTTTTACTAACTCATCTGTGTATTTCTGTAAGGTTGATCCGAACACAATGTCATCCACATAGATCTGAGCAATGGTGACATGACTTTCAGTAGTTTTTACGAATAAAGTTTTGTCAACACTCCCTCGTTTATAACCATGTTGTAGCAGATACTGTGTCAGGCGTTCATACCATGCACATGGGGCTTGTTTAAGACCATAGAGAGCCTTTCTAAGCTTGTAGACATGTGATGGATGCTCTGGATCTTCAAATCCCTTAGGTTGCGCCACATAGATATCTTCATGCGGGTACCCATTCAAAAACGCTGTCTTGATATCCATCTGAAACAATGTAAATCCCAGAATGCATGCAACAGCTAGAAGAATTCTGATTGACTCTAGTCTAGCCACATGAGCAAATGTCTCATCATACTCAATTCCTTCTATCTGAGTGTACCCTTGTGCCACTAACCGAGCTTTGTTCCTTGCAATATTCCCAGCTTCATCTGTTTTGTTTTTGAAGATCCACGTTGTTCCAATTATGTTGACACCATCAAGTCTTGAAACTAGATCCCAAACATGATTTCCATCAAACTGATGTAGCTCCTCCTGCATTGCCTTGATCCACAGATCATCCTGTAAAGCTTCTTTTACATTCCTGGGTTCTATCTTTGAGGCATAGCAAGCAGACCCAGATATTTCTGTCAGATGATTTCTTATTCTTCTCCTAGTCTTCATCCCATCTGTTGGATCACCAGTGATCTTATCTGATGGGCGATTTTTCTGAGTTCTGGTGGGTTTGTCTTTACCTGTATCATTTATGAGAGTTGTCTCCTGTTTCGAACTGTAGAAAGCTAAAAAGAGGAAGGTCTATGAAACTGACCTTGTATCTCTGCTTCACTGTTTACTGTGTTTGTTTTTCTACCAGTATGAGACACTTCTATATATACACAGGGGAGGGTTATCTATGCCTCTTCACATCCATGTCTGTTCACCTAATTGTGACCCTTCACATACTTGTCTATTTAGTTCTAACACTCTCCCTCAAGCTGGAACATAGATATTGAGCATGCCCAGCTTGTTACAAATATATTCAACCCTGTCCCTACTGAGTCCTTTGGTGAACAAATCAGCTAGTTGCTCACCACTACGAACATGAGCCATAGAAATTATGCCTTGTTGAATCTTTTCGCGCACAAAATGACAATCTACCTCAATATGCTTAGTACGATCATGGAATACTGGATTATTTGAAATGTGTATAGCGGCTTGATTATCACACCATAAACGTATAGGCTTCATCACCTCCATACCAACCTCCTTCAACATATTGTGCACCCAAGTTATCTCACATGTCACATGAGCCATCGCCCTATACTCAGATTCTGCACTGGACCGAGCTACAACAGTCTGTTTCTTGCTTTTCCAAGAAACCAAATTACCTCCTACGAACACACAATATCCTGTTGTAGACTTCCTGTCGCTAAACGAACCTGCTGAATCAGCATCTGAAAAGGCCTCAACTCTCATATGTCCACGATCAGCATATAGAATGCCTTTACCGGGTGCGTTCTTGAGATACTTTACAATTCGAACTGCTGCCTCCCAATGAGCTCGCATAGGTGCTTGCATGAACTGACTTACCACACTGACTGGAAAAGCAATATCCGGACGCGTAATGGTAAGATAGTTCAACTTTCCCACCAACTTCCTATATCTCTCTGGAGAGTCAAAGGCCTCCCCTTCACCAGCCACAAGTCTAACACCCTGCTCCATAGGGGTCTCGCATGGTTTTGATACCAACAACCTAGTGTCATCAAGCAAATCTAGCACATATTTCCTTTGGGAAAGGAATATTCCTTTTCGAGAGCGAGCAACTTCAATACCTAGAAAATACTTCAACACTCCCAAATCTTTCGTGTGAAACTCTTCTTTGAGAAAGGATTTAAGAGCTTCAATCCCCATTGCATCACTACCTGTGATTACTATATCATCAACGTAAACAATCAAGAGAATGCATCCAACATTAGTATGCTTGAAAAAGACAGTATGATCACACATACTCCTCTGCATACCAAACCCATTAATCACACTACTAAACCTCCCAAACCAAGCTCGTGGTGATTGCTTCAAGCCATATAGAGACTTCTTCAATTTACACACTTTCCCAGACTCCCCCTGAGCAACAAACCCAGGAGGTTACTCCATGTAGACTTCCTCAACCAAATCAACATGCAAGAAGGAGTTTTTGACATCTAGCTGATACAGAGGCCAATGATTAGACGCAGCTAAAGAAATAAAGATACGAACCGAAGCGATCTTAGCTACAGGGGATAATGTTTCTGTACAATCAACACCATAAGTCTGTGTATACCCTTTTGCCACTAAACGAGCTTTAAGTCTAGCCACCGACCCATCAAGATTCATTTTCACAACATAAACCCACTTGCAACCAACTGCAGCCTTACCGGACGGGAGGGGTACAAAATCCCATGTATGATTGTCCTCAAGAGCAGCCATCTCTTCCTCCATTTCCTGTCTCCACCCATCATGAGCTATAGCCTGACACAAAGTGTTCAGAACTGACACAGAATCTAAACGTGATACGAAGATGCGAGATGACAACGACAAATGATCATAGGACACAAAAGAGGAAATAAGGTTTTGACAATGATGCTTACCTTTACAAAGGGCAATGGGAAGATCCAGATCATTTGACGAAGATTCTGGTAAGGAGGAAGTAGTCACTTGCGGTTCAAGTGGCGCCACTTCATCTCTCGGCCGTCGAGTATAAACCTGTGTAATGGGGGGCCTAGAAATAGAATCGATTGGTATGGTAATAGTATATGTAAGGAAGTCATTATCTGGAGTAGACCCATACCCAAACAATACAACATCCCCAGAGAACACCATGTTTTCAAAGAATGTAACATCAGCTGATACTAAATACCGCCCCAAGTCAGGTGAATAGCACCTATAAACCTTTTGAGTATGTGAGTACCCCAGGAATACACACTTGAGTGATTTAGGATCAATTTTCCTGCATTGAGGTCGGGTATCCTAGATAAAACAAGTACACCCAAATATTTTTGGTGGGAGATGAAAAAGAGGGTTCGTTAGATACGCCAATGAATAAGGAATTTGACCTTTAAGGACAGACGAGGGCATCCTGTTGATCAGAAAACATGCAGTATGAACAACATCAGACCAAAAGACCTTAGGCACTTTCATTTGAAACAAAATTGCCCGAGCTACTTCTAACACATGACGATTTTTTCTTTCTGCAACTCCGTTTTGCTGAGGGGTATATGCACACGAGGACTGATGAACCATCCCATTTTGGCTCATATAAGTGGAAAAGATTTGGACAAATACTCTTCTGCATTGTCACTCCGTATACACTTAATAGTTTTATTAAACTGGGTTTTAATCTCAGCACAAAAATTATAAAAAATAGTAAACAGCTCATCCCTAGATTTCATAAGGTATAACCACATACACCTAGAGAAGTCGTCTACAAATGTTACGAAATATCTAAGCCCATTCTTCCCTGTGACATGACAAGGACCCCAGACATCAGAATGAACAAGATCAAATATCGATTGTACTCTTTTATTAATACGAGGAGGGTAGGAAACCCGACAATGCTTAGCAAACTCACATGACTCACACTACAAAGTAGACAATGAATCTAAACTAGGAAACAACTTCTTTAGGATCGAGAGTGATGGATGACCATACCGACAGTGTAGTTGAAAGGGAGAGGTATCACTCATCATGGCCTTGGACGGAGATACAGACTGTTCCAAAACATATAGTCATCCGACTTCCTTCCCCTTACCAATAATCTTCTTCGTCAAAAGATCCTGAAATAAACAATAACCAGGCAAAAAGGAGACAAAGCAATTCAAAGTCCCTGTGATTTGGCTAATGGAAAGAAAATTAAATGGAAACTTTGGAAGGTATAATATAGATGACAGGGGTAATGATGAGGTTGCAACAGTACTACCTCTACCTAAAACTGGAACAGATGACCCATCTGCCAAAGTAACCATAGCCCCAGGGCTTGATGGAGAATATGAGGACAAGATATTAGAATTACCTGTCATATGGTCACTAGCTCCTGAGTCAATAACCCACTGTGTAGATGAAGAAGATACACATGCAACAGGATTACCTGTTTGGACCAGGGTTGCAGTGGAGGGCGGTTGATTGGACGAAGACGGAGACTGCATAGAAGAATACACCTTCAGTTGATTGAATGCTGCTAACTCCTCATCTGTCATAAATACCATATGTCCTTCAGGGCCAGAGGTTGTATTAGCAAATCTCTATTGTCTGGGTGGTTTAGGACACTGATTCTTGAAATGTCATGGATCTCCACAGTTGAAACATACCTTCGGTCCTCCACGACCTCCTCCACGGCCCCTTCCTCCACGGCCTCGATGGCGACCACCTCCACCTCGACTATTACACCCCCCTTGTGACACAAATGTACTTCCTTCATTGTTGTTTCCTTGTGATATAAAAACATTCTTCTTGGGAGGTTCATCAGTACTTACTGATGCATTCTGTATTTGGGAAAAGACTTGATCCAATGATCCTAACTCCTTGTTTCCCAACAATTGTGACCTAAGAATCTCATATTCTTTGTCAAGTCCAGAAATCCAGCTACAAGCAATTAATTGATCACGTTGTGCTTTCATTGTCTTTACATCAGTTGTAATAGGCATCGCAGTACACAAAGCTTCACTTAAACTTTTGAAATCATAATAGTAGTCCCATAGATCTCGACCTTCTGATTAGGACGATAGACATCCTAAGACAACTGATACAGTTTTCTCAAATTACTTGACCCACTAAACCATTCAGACACTAGATCCCACACTGCTTTAACCGTGGTACAATGTTGCATTGATAAGATCACTTTCCTATCAATACAATTAATTACCCGGGATAACAAAGCTTTATCATTTACCTCCCACTCCTTATCATCTGGAGGGCAATCTTTATCTAAATGGTCACCTTTACCCATTCCATCTAAATTAATTTTGACCAAAAATTTCCATTCAGTAAAATTAGAACCATCCGCAGCCAGGACTACATCAATTAATTTAGATGGGTAGACACAACAGTGATATTTTTGTTTTCAGTCATACTTTGTAATTAGATTCAATACTGGAGTCAGTTCGCAGGAGTGCCAAAAAAAAACTTGAATTTCCAAGTGTCTAATAGCCCTGGCAGCAAATAAAAAATACAAACAATATTACCGCAGGGTCGTCTTCTCTCTCCCAGGATATGGAGTCTCTCGAACCTTCTTCCTCTCCACCCAGATGGAATCTATACTTCACGGCGAGCCTACCGGTGTGACCGCCGTCGAAGATGGTCGCCGGAAAAACCTTCACGCGCCGGCGCGTGAGTCGGCGAGCAGTGGGTGGCGGTGGCGCGTGGCTGCTCCGGTGACGTCGCGACTCGACCTCCGGCGTCGTCTTTCTTCTCCGAGCAATGCCTACTAACTTACTCTCACTCTCACCCGCTCTGATACCATGTAGAAAGCTAAAAAGAGGAAGGTCTATGAAACTGACCTTGTATCTCTACTTCACTGTTTACTGTGTGTGTGTTTCTACCAGTATGAGACACTTCTATATATACACAGGGGAGGGTTATCTATGCCTTTTCACATCCATGTCTGTTCACCTAATTATGACCCTTCACATACTTGTCTATTCAATTCTAACACGAACTTTCTTGATCTTCATCATAGGATTCTTGTGATTTGGGCTGACTGTTACTGTCTGCAGTATTTAGATCACTGAGAGGAAGCTTTGCCACTGGATCTGTCACTGTTGTGTCTACTAATTCTTCTGGACTGTCTTCTATAACCACATTTACTGATTCCATCACAGATTGAGTTCTCTTGTTGTAGACTCTATTGGCACGACTATTTGGAGAGTATCCAAGGAAGATGCTCTCATCACTCTTAGGTTCAAACTTCCCTCTTTGTTCTCTATCAGCCAGCACATAACACTTTGTCCCAAACACATGAAAATACTTCAGGTTTGGCTTCTTTCCCTTCCAGATCTCATATGGTGTTTTGGTCGTTCCTGGTCTGAGATAGACCCTATTTACTGTATGACAGGCTATGTGTACTACTTCAGTCCAGAAGCGCTGCGGCAGATGAGAGGCATGTAGCATAACTCTAGCCACTTCTTGTAAGGTTCGATTCTTTCTTTCCACCACACCATTCTGTTGAGCAGTTCTAGGAGCTGAGAACTCATGTGATATACCGTGCTCGGAGTAGAAATCTGGGTATAGTGAATTCTCAAATTCTTTTCCATGATCACTTCTCAGTCTCTGAACTTTTATTATAGACTCATTCTTTTCCTTCTGAACCCTTATGCACAGAGTTTTAAAGGCCTTGAATGCTTTTGATTTTTCTCTTAGAAAGTATACCCACCTGTATCGAGAGAAATCATCTACACACACAAATATGTATTTCTTTCCCCCAATACTTTCAGTCTGTGTTGGCCCCATGAGGTCTATGTGAACAAGATCTAGACACTTCTCAGTGGTGATACCTCTTATTGCTTTGTGAGGAGTTCTGATTTGTTTCCCAATGGCACATGCACCACAAACTCTTTCCATATCTATTCTGATCTTAGGTACTCCTCTCACAGCTTCCAGTTTGATCAGCTTATCCATATCTCTGTAGTTTACGTGACCCAGTCGTCTATGCCAGAGTTTTAATTCATCAGATTTAGATAGGTGACATGCAGTTTCATTGGCCAAAACATAACCATTGTCTGAGGATCGGGTTCCTTCCATGACAAGTTGATTTGCTTTGTCACTAACTCTGCAGCAGTTACGATCGAAGCACACATTCCAATTTTGATCACACAACTGACTGATGCTAATCAGATTAGCTTTCAACCCACTGACTAACAGAACTTCTTCTAATTGAGGCAAACCTGGTACATTCAGGGTACCTTTCCCAACTACTTTCCCTTTTTGTCCATCGTCATATGTTACAGATCCATTACTTGGTTGAACAACCATGAGACACTTTACATTTCCAGTCATATGTCTGGAACAGCCACTGTCGAAATACCATCTAGCTTCAGTCATAGACGCAGTCAGAACTATAGTGGGGTAGCATATAACTTCTGACTTTCTGACCCAAACTTGTCTAGTGAACGGTGTAATAGTCTTGTTCTGATATTTTTCCTTCCTTTGATCTCTGTAGAAAAAATAACGCTCAGGCCGAGTATGACCTTTTGTTTGACAGTAGTGGCAAATGGGAGTGTATTGTCTAACACTGAAAAACTTATTTTTGAACCTTGAATAATGAGATTTATGAGTTACTTTGGCAAGGTCAGTATCTGCAGTCTGGTCATATTTCCTTTTCTTGTCAATGCTCTGCACTGACCGAGATGACAGTCCTTGTTCAAAGCTGTGAACTGCTGTGGCCTTAAACATACCCTCTTTGACAAACATAGGTGCATTATTCAAAGATTCACCTCGTTCAAATCCTAGACCTTTTTTATCATTAGGATTTCTGCCAGAGTCTAGAATCTTGTCTAAAGTTGATGTGGTGTCCATCATCTGGATATTTTTCTTCAAACCTTCCAATTCCTTTATCAGTTTTCCTTCTCTGGATCTTATCTGAGTGATGAGATCTTCTTTTATGACAAGGTCTGTATTCAATTTTTTTAGAAGATCATCCCTTTGCTTGAGCTCGTCATTCAGATTTTTATTGACTTTCACTAGTTGTTCCCAGCTTGCAACAAGTTTAGCAAATTCAATTTCAAGTTGAGTATGTCTCTCTTCAAAATCATCTGTTGATATGTAAGATTCTTCATCTGATTGGTTTCCGTCTGACTGAATGTCTGTAGCTGTAAAGAAGGCTTCAAAGTTTCCCACATTATCATCTGACTGATCATTAGATATTTCCTCCTCATCATCACTTAGTGTAGCTACTGACATAGCCTTTTTCCTCTTGAGATACGTTGCACATTCAGCCTGTATGTGTCCATAACCTTCACACTCTCTACACTATACTGACCGGTTGAGAGACCTCCCTGTATCTGTGGAACTGTTTCTGTTCTGTCTTGTTCGACCAGTCTGAGATTGATTGTTCTGCGAAAAAGGAGTTGTTTCGGCTTTCTGATATGAGGAGTTATTGCCTTTGTATTGTGTCCTGGTGGGCTGACCTTGACTCTTTCTGTTGAATCCTTTTAATATTTTCTTGAAATTCTTCGTCTCTGTCAGATTCTCGATCAGCCTCAGCCACAAAAGCGACTGACTTTCCTTTTTTGTTGCTCGCAAGATCATCATCAGCACGCACTTCTAGTTCATATGTGTGTAAACTTCCCATAAGTTCTTCGACAGTCTTCTTTTCCCAACTTGTGTGTTCCTGAATAGTAGTTACTTTCATCAGGAAGCGTTTAGGCACAGATCGAAGGATCTTTTTGACTACTCTACCATCAGTGAATGGTTCACCAAGAATTGAGGCTCTGTTCATCAGATTCTGAACCCGACTATGAAAGGTTGAAATGGTTTCCTCTTCATTCATTCTAAGGGCTTCGAATTCTGACAGTACCATTTGTAGCTTCGACTGCTTGACATCACTAGTTCCCTCAAATCTTGTTTCAAGAATTTCCCATACACGTTTAGCTTCTTTTACCCCTGTGACAAGAGTAAAAACATATTCATGCAAAGATCCTACAATCAAGTTCAAAGCAATTTTGTTTAGATCAGAGGCATTCATTTCATCGTCTGTCCAAGTCTCCATGGGCTTATCTCCAGTGGTTTCATCCGCATTCTGAACAGTTGGACGGCTCCACCCAGTTAGGAAAGTACGGTAAACCCTGGTACCTTGTGCTTAGAGATATATCTCCATGCGAGCCTTCCAGAAAGAGTAGTTGTGACCATCTAGTTCTGGTGGTTTCATACTTGCATCCATCCTGAACAAAAACAACCAGCCAACAAACACACACAAAAGCACTTCCAAAAGAAAGAGAACAATGCAAAACTAAAACAACCCGTACGGATCAAGTCACTATGTAGACTTAAAAGCTCTGATACCACATGTAATTTTGCATTTCCTCTTTTTAAACATATTAACTGGATTAATCAACTGACGAAATGGACTGATTGATTCAGCGATGAAGTCAGTCAGTGATAACAGATCATAGAGATGTTTAAAGGAAAAAGATAACAGCACAATGCAAAAGACACAAGATGTTTACCCAGTTCAATACAGTGTGTATCTACGTCTGGGGGACAATCACATAGGCGTCCAATCCACTAAATCATAATACAATGTACAAAGGTAGAGAAACAATAATCTCACCCAAGTGCCCCACACAAGGTACATACCCAGTCTACACAGGTTTAGTGGATTGTTGAAGGTGGAGAGCCATGCATACAGAAGTCCAATGAAATCCCTTCACTTTAATGACGCTCTTTACAGTTGTTCCCACAACAGTGTGATCACAGTGTCCTTTCGTTTAAGCAGCAGTGATTCTTCTCAAGTTCGTCATCTTAATCACCATGAATATGTTGTATTGAGAAGAGGCATGATAATCAAAGATCTCTTCTCACAAAGCTGATGTGGAGTGTTTCTTCTCTCTAAAGTCGTAACCCTAATTTACTTCGAAGGAGGATACTTATAGATCCGTCGATAGAACACTCCTTCCATAGATGTCTTTGATTGTGGATGGTAGGACAATATTTGAAGAATGTAATCTTAAAGATTCGGTCCATACCTTTCCAAAGCAGATAAGCTGATCTTCTTTCCAAATCTATCTTCGTTATCGGACAAAATTGTTCTTACATCATTGTGCGCGATCTAACTACAAAGTTATTGATCAGATATACAATCACACCTACACTCTAAAACGGTAGGACCATTTTCCAAAGAATTGACAATGTTGACATCCCGATGACTCTAATTGAATAATTTTACACATCATTCTCAGAATAAAACTTCTGAAAATAATTTGTAGGTTAATTTTTTATTTTATATCATTATAACTATATCCATTGTAACCATATATTTCAAATTATTTATTACCATCCTCTAGTGGCGGACACAGGATTTACGTTGAGTGGGGGCGAAAAAGCAAAGGTAAAATGAATTAAAAAATGATCAAATACAATGTTCGAATACAAAATATCAAATACGAATAAAATTGTTAAACAACTATGCCAACATATACCTACCAAGTTGGAAACATTTTTTTAGTCACAATAATAATTAATCTCTCATATATTATAATGCATTTATATACTTTGAGTTATTGATTTAAATAAACAAATTCAACATTCAATTAAATTACCTAAGCATGAACATCTATCTCCTATATAATATTGCATTAATATACTTTGAATTATTTATTTGAAAATAATTTGGTATATATATGTGAAAAAAAATAGTTTGGTATATATATGTAGAGATTTCAATTGAGAACGTGATCCCATGTAAAAACAGAAGACTAGCCTAATCCATCCATATGGGTAGACTAACAGTTGAGTATTTGTAAATAATAAATGAAAAAGGGATTGGGTAAATTTTATAAATATTTTAAACTTAAAAGTTTTTCATAATTATAAAATTCACCTATGTTTTTTTTAATAAAATCCTCAAATGTTGATAAATCTAGATGGTCGGTCGAAATTAGTCTTCACTTTTATGGAGTTATTACATGCTTCTTAGTGATTGGATTAAATGTTAAGAAAAGAAAGAATATAAGTCGTTCAATGTTGCCAATAATTTGTTATATATGAAGCTAGTAGGGCGAATGAAAGAAAATAGAATTACATTAGGGATTGTTATGAAACTGATGTGTATCATCATGTAAATCTTGTATAATTATACACATATAAGATATAACACCGCTCAAAATCATACAGAGAAGGAGAGAAAGCAATAGAAACTGAAATATGCAGGAACTCCCAAAAAACCACCAGTTTATTGATCATTGTATCATATACATATATATATATATATATATATATATATATATATATATATACAAAGGTAACTATTACACTTGCATTATAAATAACTAAGATGATGGGATAATAATGGGGAAAGATAAAGGGATAGTGGGGACTGGGGATAATGGTCATAATAAATAATAAATATTTATATCACTTCCCCTTGGCCATGATCTATCCTTAATCATGCCTCGTTAAAAATCTCACTAAGAAAACCTAGTTAAGGAAAAGAGTACATGACGTATGTAACATCAATTTACATCATGTGTTGCACTAGTTGCCTCATTAAGAAAACTCAGTAGGAAAAAAACGTAGCTAAGGGAAAAAGAGTACAACCATAAACCTTCAGAGCATAATCTGCAGGATTTCAAGAGTCTTCTAGACTATCCATTTAATTACAACTAAAGGTTGTCGCTCCCCCTAAGGCAACAATCTTACAAGCAGATACATCAAAATTTTCTAAACATATCTCTTAAATGTGAATGTAGACAGGGACTTAGTGAACAAATATACTAGATTGTCACTAGAGCTATGATCAAAAATTCTATGTAATCACTACAACATAAATCACCTACAACGTCGCACATATAACGTCGGTTATTAACAAAACTGATGTCAAAACATTAAATAAATTTATAATTTTTGCAACAAGACTTTTAATGTCAGTTATTTTTGTAAAAATTGATGTCGTAATTCATTTTAAATAAATACAAAAATTAACAAACTATTCGTTATCTGTTGTTTGTATAGCCAACATCGTATAGTATTTTTAAAAATTTTTATATTTAGGTTACGACGTCGTAACCAAATTATTTTTTTAAAAATAATATCAATACGACGTGGGTTGTGGTATAACTGACGTCGTATAGTATACATATTTTTTATTTTAATTTAGGCTACGACGTCGGTTCGTCATTGAATCGACGTCGTAACATGTTATTTTTTTAAAAAAAAAAACTTAATACCTATACGATGTCGGTTTTGGTGTAATCGACGTCATATAGGTGTATTTGTTTTTTAAAAATATATGATACGACGTCGGTTCATCATCGAACTGACGTCGTAACTAGTTTTTTTAAAACGAAATTAATACCTATATGGAGTAAATTTTGGTGTAACCGACGTTGTATAGGCGTATTTCATTTATTTTTAAATATAATATACAATGTTAATTGTTCGTAACATCCGACGTCGTATAGCTATTATTAAAAAGATAATACCATTTCGTCTAAGGAATTTCCCCCCTTCTACTTCTCCTTCTTCAAACAAGCCAGAGCCGCCGCCACCATTTTCTACTCCTTCTTTGCTGCGAGGGGCGGAGGTACGTGGGGGCTATGGGGGGCCTTGGCCCCCACCCCACACCCCACCTCACCCTAACCTAAAAAATTTAATATATATTTAAATATATATTATTGTATTACAAATAAAAATTCTCTTTTGACCCCCTCAAATTTTCTTTTAAAAATTTTTACTATGTATTTATTAAATATAAGCCTAAAACATTATTGAAGTTCAAATTCACAAAACACAAAGAAATAAATCAAATAATTAATTAATTAGTTAGTTATTATGTTTTTTTATTATTTATTTACACTTTTAAAATGTATATTTGCTAATTCAAGATTAGTTTTGAAATTAGGAAAACTAATGTTAATATTGATTTTTTAATTCGTGATTTTGAGTTTCGTCCCCATTCTTCAAATTTTGGTAATACTAAAATAAAGGAAAAATCAACGATTTGGTCCCTCAATTCCATATTCATCAGTTTGGTCCTCGAAATGAATTAAATTTGGTCTAATAAATCCGTACAGCCGTATTCCGTCATTTTACAGGTGAGAGGTCCGATTTACCATGAGAATTTTACTCTTTTCTCATGTTCAACCCTTTCTTACCATTGTCGAACATTGGGCGACGGCGGAGCAGTTTCCGGCAGCGGCTACTGTAACACCCCCAAAGAAACATGCTAATTTAAAACCTTAAACATGCAGATAACTAAACCAAACACCAAACACAACGGAAGACTGAAAGATAGATAGATATAAACAAACTGGAATACGGGGTGTTATGCCACGTTCACCAAAGGGATGAACGCACAGGCAACATCTGCAATGTTTAAATCAAAACCAAATATCTCATTGTTCTACATCTAAGCTGGCTCACAGGCCACATAACGTAAGGGAGAAGCTATTCTAGCAAGCACTAGACCGCGCACTCGTCTAGACATCACTTGAAAGAACACAATAAACATGGGACGACGCCCGGTCAGCGAATAATGCTGGTAACCCACCAATACATGTGAAATATCATACATAGGTAAGATATACATTTGTTAAATCATTTGCGAAATGGAATACATATATATAAGTCAAAAACCAAGAGTAATAGTCAACACAAGACTCAACACTCTCAACAAGAACACGGGAACACATACCAAGACCACAAAGAACAACAACTCACAAGAAGTCTCAAGGTATGGTCTATCATCACACAATAGACCAACACCAGACATGCATAACTCACGGGAAAGAGACACGAGAAACGGCAACACATCCCAAGGCAACACATGCCCTTGTGAATACACACTTCACAAGAAGATAACTCACAACAACGGCTACACGAGCCCTCGTGACATCACACATCACGAGTTGATATGCCTTCCTTATGCCCAATTCCAACCTTATGGCTACCCCCGACCTTGTATCTTCTTCCAACCATTACCTCTAGGACCCCTGTACTTCTTAGTCCAACCTTTTCCCTCCTGGGACCGTCGTCCCCCACCAACAAACCACCAACAAGACCACCAATTTCATAGTACACGAGGGTACTGTTCACACACACGGCAACACATGCCACCCAAGAAATACGTGGACCCATCACTCAGGCTACAAACTCCATAATCACGTCATGGCCACCACGAGGACCACTGCAATACCTTGGTGACTAGTGTCCCATACCACTAATCGTGCAATCCAGGTAAAGCCACACACGCATCACACCACAACAGGAATCAATCAATGGATCACAACGAAGATATGAAACCATACTCAATCAAGGAATGGGTCACAGCCCAACAACAACAACGATGAATAACACAAGTTATCATCAACCAATAGGAAGGTACAAACAACACACACGCTAGCATTTAAACACTGAACTAGCATGCTTATCAAACGGGTAAACCAAACGTAGTTTCGAAGAACACACAAGACTCATCACGGTTCAACGAAACACAATGTTGAACACTTAGCACGATTCAAGACACCAAAACCTACATGGATTCCTATCATGTAGTTCTAGACATACGAAACATCAAGAAGACGCTCAAATTGTTCCACAAAAGAACATCGAAAAGTGAAAAGATCAAATATCGAGTCAAAAGAATCACGGGGAACAAATCCCGATCCAACACCAAAGTGTTCCCCGCGGGTAGGCGGCGGGTTGGAGCTCTACCCGTCATTCCGCCCGCGGGTATGTATACCTGCACAAATAATCCCTTCGGGGATTTTCAACTCCAAGCTCAAATTCAAGTCCAAAACATGCCAAATCTCACCAAATACAACAAAATGACTTTAATAAAAGGAAATGCCAAGCAATGGCACAAATGAACCCTAAACACAAGCTCTAGAAACGTATCGTGATCACGCCCAGTGACACCACACTGCTGCTTTAGGTTTCACGTCGTCGCGCTACTATCCCAGGATTTCACGACTCCGCGTTACTTTCCCCCTGTCTTCCACACTCCGGTAGAAACGTATCCCGTGATCTAATGCTTGGATCACAAAGCCCGCAGTAATCACGCCAGTGCCTCCGACACTGCTGCTTCGGATCTCACAGCTCCGTATGACAATCCAGGATTTCACAGCTCCGTGCTACTTTCCTCCCTTCTCTTGTTTTGCTCCAAAACAAGTGTTGTCTTGCTTCCAACTCCGAGACTCTGTAGTTGATCTTCAATGATGCGCAGGTCTCTTTGATGAAGATGAAACACTCTGGAATGATTTCTCTTGAACGCTATGAGTGTTTTCTCTCTTTGAGTGTATCAAGTAAAGCACTTGATATTTATGCTCTGTTTTGCTCTATTTAAAAACTCTCAGAATATTTTTCTTTCGAAGCTCTCTGAGTTCTTTTTCTTTTCTCACTTCTCACTTGAAGATTTTTGGTATGCTCTGTACGAAATGAGATTTTTTGCTCAATTGCTCTATTCATTCCCCTTGATGAGTTCGTTTACTCTCTACCTCTTCAAGTCTTCATATCTTCATCATTTCATAGCTGGTAATAAGAATCTGTCCGTTGGAAAGAGACGATCTCATTTTTGAAATATTGTATCTTTTGTCAGAGATCTTATCTTATCTTCTGCAAAGTGTCAGAAGAGGTAAGATAGCCATTGTTAGAGCTTCATCTCCATGTAAATGAGTTCCCAAACTTCATCTGATATTCCTCTGGTTTTACGTTGATTGGGAATATCTGGGTCTCTGTTTTGGTGTAGAATGGCTTCTCTGATCAGCTCTGAAGTGGTCCTTGTATCTTTGGGATTTAAAAATATTCTTCAATTTAATCCCATACTAGTTGGACTAGTATTTTTCCTTGTGAGAAATTCATCACTGTAAGTGTTTCTTCATCTTCTTCATTCTCACGGGGTGCTCTCAGACTTCAAACTGGCTTTGAACTTCCTCCCAAATTGAATTTCTCCTTTGTAATTGACACCCAATTTCAATTGACTTATAATTGGCACCCAATTTGAATTTCTCCATTGTAATTGGCTCCCAATTGACTTTGACTTGCAATTGGCTCCCAAACTTCTCCTGGTGCTTCAATTACATCCAATTTTGAATTATGTTGACCTTGATTTCGAAATTAGCTCCCAGACTTCTCCTGGTATTGAATTTCATCTCAATTCAATTGCTCCTCAATGTTTTCTTTTAATTGGTCCCCATTTTGAAATTGCATCCCATACTACAATCTCAATTGGCTCCCAATTTCAATTTTACATTGGCTCCCAACTTGAATTGATTCCATGTGAAACTTGCTCCCAATTTCAATCAATTTCAATTTCTCTGAAACTAGCTCCCATTTTCAATTTCTCTGAACTAGCAAAAAGATTATTTTTCAATTGCCACCCAAGTGAAATTGCTTCCCAATTTCCACTTGTAATTGGCGCCCAAAGCCAAACTAACGCTCAACTCCATCAGACTTAATTAATTTTGGCTTCTAAAATTTTACCTTGTAAAATTGTTGCTGTTGAGTTTTGAACTTGAGCCATTTCACATAACATATCAAGTATTTTCTACTTCATTCATACAGCTTATTGGTTATATTTCTAATCATATTTGATGTACTCCTTTCTTTCTATAGATGCTTGATCTCCAAGTCAAATTCATGCAATCTTCCAATCTTAATTTTCTACAACGAAAATTCTTCTGGGATATTTCTTTAAGTAGCATTAACGTGATTTCATATCATTCATCTTCTTCTTCTATTTGTCATTTTCTCCAGACAAATTCTTGATTTTAGGCTTTATATCTTCTTCTTCTATCTTCATGCATCTTCCTCTGTTTTTCTCTTTTCCAACTTAAATAATTTCCCGATCATGGTCTAAGACTCTACTAGACCTATAAAATAAAATTGGGGGGTTCTACCAATACATATTTGGCATATCAAAACCATTACACTTTATTCCTAACAATTTCCCCCCTTTTGATAATGCCAAAACCTATACTCAATCATTGGCTTTAAGTCTTTGAAAAATAATCTTTTTGCTCAATTTTATTTGACAAAGCCAAGATGAGTTTAACAAATGGTTTTCTAGACACAATCAAAAGAAACTTGTGAATTAATTTTTAGACAAGCTCCTAAACTCATCTTCAATTATTTATTTTTGATCATATTTTTTTTTTTAAATTTTTATGTGCGTTTTGACATTTCTTGTATTTTTAATTCACGAAGGTCTAATTACAAAAGACAGATAAAATATTAAACTCAAAATAGACCATGGGAAATTATTATTGAGATATTTCGAATTTATAGAGAAAAACGCAACAGAGGTTCGAAAATAGCAGAAACATCAGTTTAAGAGATTTTTCAGATTACCTTCTGAGTTTCTTCTCACCAAAGTCTTTCTTCAAAATTTCCTTGACATGTTCTCTGAGCTTGAAGAAATCATCTTTGAACTTCGCATTCTGAAATCCCTTTGTAACTTGCCCGGCCATGTAATATCCAAAAGCTTCTTTGATATTGTTGCCCGGAAGAACTCCAGCTTCCCACCATAAGACACATTCTTCGAAGCTTCTTTCTTCTCCAAGATTCATGCCCATATTTCCAGTGAAATCTCTTAGTTCATACCACATCTCGGTTCTTTTTCGTTTGCCTTCTTCTTCTTTATTCTTGTCCGAGATCCATTGGGCTTGATCGGCTGCAAGCAATTTTTTGATCATTCTTGGTAGATTTTCCTTAGTCCATATTGTTGTCTAAGTGGCGGTACATTTAGAGCATTCAAACCAGCCACGAGTTTCAGCAACTTTCGATGTACTCGTACCAAGACTAGGATTCGCGAACTAAGCAAAACCAATCTGAGATGGTCCTTGTGAGGATTGTCCACGACTTCGGCCTCTACCTTGAGTCGATATTACTGGCTGTTGTTGGCTTCCAAGAATAAATTCTATTTGTTGCAAAGCCAAGTGACTGAGAATTTCTTCCCCCCTTTTGGCGTTATCAACCAAAAATGCAAGGGTTTTACAATCTCGGTCTTGGTTTGATTTTACAGCTTCAACGCTATTGTGTGTTTCAATGGAAACAGCTTGTACATTTTCCAGCTTGTTTGTTGCAACTGTGAGCTCAACTTCAAGTTTGTTGAATCGCCTTGATTTGTCGCAAGTGACGTTCATTGTAAATCTTTTCAGCTGCTTCTCGTTCCTTCTACATGAGTTGAATCACTTCAAGTAAGCCTTTTGTTAATTCTCCTTTCAAGATTCTTTCTGCTTTGTCAATCTGGGTCTTCAAAATATTTTGATGCTCCATTAATTCCTTTAGATTGACTCGTGTATCAGTGTGTTGTTGATCCATCTTTTGATTTTGTTCAATCAACTTTTCTCCAATTGTTTGACAAACAACATCACCGGATTCGGCAACTTTGGCAAATAAGGATGTAAAAATGCCATCTTCTTGATCACTTGTCCGTACAAAATTTTGAGGAGATCCGAATGGACTCCTTCTCGGATCTGTGAGAACGGGTGTATCAACAAGTTGCATCCTTTCTTCTTCTTCAGGTGATTCGGCTTCTTGATTGAGATCACCAATCTCTTCTTCAAAAACTTTTGTTCTTGTGTAATTGTCTGCAAATATATATTCATTTTCTAGAACAGGGTCCATGATAGGCATGGTAGACTCGGTATTGTGTACTGGCAATACACTGGATAAATCCTCTGTGATTTGTTGTCTACTCTCAGTAGCAACTTCTACTGCAACTTCCACTAGTATATCTCTTCTTATTTCTTCTGACACTTCTCCTCTTAATTCTTCTCGTACTGACACTTCAACTTCATTAGATCCCACAAGTTGTTCAATGCACTCCAGATTCACATTAATTGTTGTGGGGGTCAAATCAGATATCAATAAAGAAGCATCATGGACTTTCACAGGTATGTCCATATGATTTTCAGTGCTCATGATTGGTACATCAATGAGTGCCGTCCCTTCAGTTCTTTCATAAAAAATTTCATTATCCACAAGAGATGTATTACCTGGATAATGATGTGTGTCATAGACTGACCTTTGTAGAGCTAACTGAAGTGATATTTCATTCTGTCTTTCTTGTTCGTTTATACGGTCTTGAGCCGTACTTCCTCCTTTCATTGGTGCTTTTCCTTTCTTTTTGTTTGCCTTTTCCTGTAGCTTCATGTGATAGACTTGATTTAAATCCATGTTGAGTGCATCTATCATCACGTTAGTTCCGCACCATTCCAAAGAAAAATCTTCACTTCGTATCAAATCTGGGGTGATTTTTGATATGAAAGAGTGATATCTTTGAAGTTTCCATTCTCTCCAAGTTTGCACCATTATTAATTCTCTCAACAGCTCCGGATCATCTTGAATGAGAGCTGAGTCAAATACTATAGGTCCTGCACTTCCTTCGGCTGCAGATTGACTAGAGAGTCTTCTTTGTACATCATTCAAATTTGCACATCAACTCTTGCAAATTCCATTCTTGTTGTATCGTTAACTCCTTCGGCCAACAAGTTCGGTTCGGCATATTTGAGCGGAACAATGGTCATAGTCGTACTGATGGCTTCTTGATCTCTTCCGGACCGATTACTTGATCCAATTTGATTACTTGAGGCTGAGATTGCTTTGTTGCTTCTCATTATTGAGCTTTGAGGTGTCTTTGAACTTGTAGAACTCCCACCTTCTTGTCCTTTTCTCTGGCTTGATCTTTTCCCAAAATTCGGGCTGAATTTTCTGAAGAGTACTTGGTAGATTCCAATATTTTTGTGCTTTCTCATTGGAATTGTCTTCTACCTTAGCAATTCTCCAATGATGAGACCATATCCAACATTCTGATAGAAACGGTCCACCACAGTAGGTTTCTTCATTGGTTTGGCAGCATGCACAAATATAATCATCTTCCTGTAGATAAATCTTGCCCATTTGAATTTGATTCCCTTCATAATTCCGTCCATCAAGCACACTGTTGATGCGATCAAATCTTCAGTACTTCCCAGTTTGTGTTCAAGAATCTTGTAAATCATGTCCACCAACATCTCATATTCAAACTTCAACAAGTTCTTGTGAGCGGATACATCAGAGAAAATTGGAGCTGTAGGACCACGAATCTCATTCCAAAAATTTTGAACAACATAGCTGTGAGATTCTGGCATTAACTGAGATTCGGGAAAATTGAAGCACTTGTGTATATCATCCTCAGTTATTGAAACTTCTGATCCTCCAACTCAAGATTTGATCGAGTCCTTTTCAAAGACTACATGTAGGTAGAATTCAGCTACATCTTCTTCAAATGTTCCAAAGTAGTTGTAGGTGAAGAAATCAAATAGTCCGCAGTCTTTTAGAGCTTGAAAAATTTTCTCGGCCGTGTCCTTGTCGGTAGAACCTAGTTTGAAAAACTCAGGGTTAAGTACCATCCCATTAGTCACTTGTTGCGAGAGGGCTAGGATGGGATCGATTTGCTTTCTTCCAGATTGAGCCATGATGATCAGATCGGTTTATAGGAGAGGGATAATTATTCAAGAGAGAGTTTTCTGATATTCTGAAGGTCTGAAAAAGTTTTTGAGAGATAAGATAGGGGTTTATATGAGGAGGGTGACTCGAAGGGTTTTTCGAATTTAAAGAAAGAGAGATGAGACTTCTCAATTGTACCCTTTGGTTGAGGTGTGTCGATTGGGTGAGTTTAGGGTAGATGAGTCATCTGATAGATGGTGTTACGAGGAAAGAGAAAATACCATCATTAGCAGACAAGAGCATTTAATGCTCACACCTCTTTAGAAATACCCAATGCACGTAAGGTGTAGAGGGTGGAGATTTGAAGAGACACTTAGAGAGGATTTGGGTTTTGATCTCCTTGAGATTTGTTTATGGGGATCGATTGAGAGGGTGATTTTTCTGACAGGCGAGATGGGGGTGTCAATTGAGAGAGAGGGTAAATCTGTTTGGAAAGATTTGATCTAGGAGAGGATTATGGGGGGAGGTTTAGGATGAGTGGAGGTTTAGAAAGGGTAGGAGTTTATGGGTGGAGGTGTGATACCCAATTAAACTCTGATTTTCCTCCTTTGTCTCCTGATTTCCTTCTCAAAAACGTGTACCACAAATATAATCACACTCAAACATCTCGTTAGTAGCAAAAATTACTCCACAAATAATTAATCACACATACCAATTATATTAAACATACACACGGTAATTTCCAATTAAAACAAACAAATTTTGGAAACTAACAAATTAACACACATATTCCAAATTAATAATTAGAAACAACTTCACATAATTAACACACAAATCAGATTCCAAAATATTCTAGAAACTAACAAAAATATTAATTTTTAGCTCAGGTTTCTAAAATATTTTAAAACAAATTATAACACATAAATCATATATGTACGAAACACATATATAATGCAATAAACATACTAAGTTAAAATTTTTAAAGCAAATTGTTCATGCAAACAAATTATTTAAATTATACAAACATGAACAAATACTTGTAGACTAAATAACACATTAAAACATGCAATTTTAAACAAATTGTCAAATAAAACACGAATTGCACATTTCATCAAATTAATTTGCATGGCATATGATTTCACGTTAAATAACACATGCAAATACACAAATAAATTCCTAACACATATTGCAACTTTATGACATAAAAATTTCGAATAAAAATATGCATATGATCACATAAAACAATTTATTCACATAAAACAATTTATTTTGAGCACAAGTATCAATTTAAATTGAGAGATTAAGTCCAGTGATACTTAGCTCATTTCGATCATTCCCAACTCGTGCCTTAAAGTAGAAAATCTCGTTTCGCATAAAGGCTTCGTGAGAATATCAGCAACTTGGTTTTCCGTAGGGATATATTCGATCTTTAGATTCTTCTTTTCAACGTGATCCCTTATGAAGTGATGTCGAATGTCGATATGTTTGGTTCTTGAGTGAAGCACCGGATTGTGAGTGATAGCGATTGCACTAGTATTATCACAATAAATACTAAGGTCATCACAATTAACTCCGTAATCCTTCAATTGTTGCTTCATCCACAAAATTTGCGCACAACAACTTCCTGCAGCAATGTATTCGGCCTCGGCGGTACTAGTTGCGATGGAATTTTGCTTTTTGCTGAACCAAGAAACAAGCCTTCCCCCCAAGAACTGGCATGTCCCGGAAGTGCTTCTTCTGTCTATTTTGCAACCTGCAAAATCCGCATCTGAAAAACCCGTTAGAGTAAAATCTGTACCTTTTGGATACCACAATCCAACATTGATTGTGCCTTTCCTATATCGTATGATCTTCTTCGTTGCGGTGAGGTGGCTTTCTTTTGGATTTGCTTGGAATCTTGCACACACTCCCACAGCATAAGAAATGTCCGGCCTGCTTGCAGTAAGATATAGAAGAGAACCAATCATTCCTCTACATTTTGTTTGATCGACATCATTTCCATCTTCATCTTTGTCTAGCCTTAATGATGTGCTCATTGGAATTTTGATCGATGATTTTCCATCAAGGCCAAACTTCTTTATCAAGTCGCGGGTGTACTTTGCCTGATTGATGAATACTCCTTCTTTCAGTTGTTTGACTTGTAAGCCCAAGAAGTAATTCAATTCACCCATCATGCTCATTTCGAATTTATTCTGCATAATTAAGCTTCGAAAATTTCTCACACAAAGAATTGTTAGTGCTTCCAAAAATAATATCATCAACATAGATTTGCACTAATAAAATATGATCACCATCTTGAATTCTAAATAGAGTTTTGTCAAGAAGGCCTTTGGTGAATCCACGGCTTATCAAGAACATTGACAAAGTATCATACCAAGCTCTAGGTGCTTGTTTCAACCCATACAATGCCTTTTTAAGTTTGTAGACTTTATCAACTCCGCCTTTTACCTCAAAACCTGGGGGTTGTTCAACATAAACTTCTTCTTCGAGTAGACCATTCAAGAATGCGCTTTTCACGTCCATTTGATAAATGGTGAAATCTTTGTGTGCGGCGTAGGCTAGGAAAATTCTGATTGCTTCAAGTCGAGCTACCGGTGCAAAAGTTTCATCAAAATCTATTCCTTCTTCTTGAGAGTATCCTTTCGCAACGAGCCTTGCTTTATTCCTAACAATCACGCCTTCTTCGTTTGCTTTGTTCCGGAAGACCCATTTGGTTCCTACAACATTGTGGTTCGCCAGTCTTGGAACAAGTTCCCAAACATCATTTCTTTTGAATTGATCGAGCTCTTCTTGCATAGCATTTATCCAATCTGGATCATTAAGAGCTTCGTCCACTTCTTTTGGTTCAATTTGAGATAGATAACACGTGAACAATGCTTCCATGGTAGATGATCTTGTTTTCACGCCTTCACGAATATTCCCAATAATTAATTCTGGAGGGTGATTTTTAAGCCATCTTAAATCTGGTTCAAATGGGTGCATGGTACTGGGTGGATCCATTTGTTGTGTACTGGAAGAGTTGGTTCGAATTTCCACATTTAATTCATTTTGAAATTGACCACCAACTTCACCAGTAACTTGATTACTAATTGGATCACCAACCTCAACCCGTACTGCATCTCCATTCTCACGTGCGGCATCACCTCCAAAATTATTATTAAAAGAATTTCCAACTTCTTCTGGATGAGAGATGGGATTTTCTAGAGAATTAATTTCCAACTCATCCATTCCCTGCAAAACATCATCTATACACGTATCATTAGTATCACAAAAATCAATATGACACTTGTTACCATTTTGTGCAATTTCTTCGTCAAAAGCGCCATTTTTTGATTTGTGATGTTTCATCAAATACCACGTGTATGGATTCTTCAACCACCATTGATCTTTTATTCAAAACTCTGAATGCTTTGCTGGTAGCTGAATATCCTAGAAAAATTCCTTCATCTGCACGCTCATCAAAAGCTTTTAGATGCAATTTATCATTAATATGAATAAAACATTTACATCCAAAAATATGAAAATAGCCAATATTTGGTTTTCTCCCTTTATAAAGCTCATATGGCGTCTTCTTGTACTGCTTATGGATCATGCTTCGATTTTGCGTGTAGCAAGCAGTGTTGATAGCTTCCGCCCAATATCGTTTCGGGAGACCGGCTGCACTAATCATCACTCGTGCGGCTTCTTTGAGCGTCCGATTTCTTCTTTCGGCAACACCGTTTTGTTGCGGAGTTCTTGCAGCAGATAATTGATGAGAAATTCCATGTGAATTGCAAAAAGCTTGTATAACTCCATTCACGAACTCGGTTCCGCGATCCGTTCGTATTTTTGATATTTGCAATTCTTTCTTATTTTGTAGTTGCTTCAACAGCTTCGGTAGAACTTGCTCAACTTCATTTTTCTTCTTGAGAAACACGGTCCAAGTGTACCTGGAAAAATCATCAACAACAACGAGAGTATATTTCTTACCACTTACACTTATTGGATCAACCGGTCCAAATAAGTCCATATGTAGTAAGCTTAGCGGTCTTGACGTTGACTCGTGTGTCTTTGATTTGAAAGATGATTTGATTTGCTTTCCGCGTTGACATGCATCACACACTTGGTCCTTCTTGAAGATAATATCTGCAAGCCTTCAACTAGATTCTTCTTTGCAAGTTGATTGATAGTCTTGAAGTTTAAGTGGTTGAGCTTTCTGTGCCATTCCCAATTAGCTTCATTTGAATTTCTGGCCATTAAGCACACTGAATGTTTGCTTGTACTCCAATCAACAACATACATATTCTTTCGTCTTTTTTCCAGAGAGAACAATCTCATTTGTGAGCTCATTTTTTATTAGGCAATTATCTTTAGAAAATTCTACAAGATAGCCTTTATCACAAAATTGACTAGTGCTCAACAAATTAAATTTCAAGCCTTCCACGAAAGAAACATCTTCAATCTTCAATCCATTTTTCTTGATCGTGCCAACTCCTTTTGTAATTCCATAATTTTGATTTCCTCCGAATATAACTTTTGGTCCATCGATTTCTTTGAAATTCACTAGATATGATTTATTTCTAGTCATGTGGCGTGAGCAACCACTATCGATGTACCAAACATCCTGCAAAAAAGATTAATTAACTTTAGGTACCCATACTTGCTTGGGTCCTTTACTGTTAGTTATTTTAGGTAACCAAACCCACCTAGATCTTATTGAATTAAGATGAGGTGATTTGTAACCATTAGAGACACGATAATCATAACTCACATTAGAAAACATTTTTGGCGCCGGATTTTGAAAAATGTTTTTATATTTTGGCACCTGGGAAGAGGATTGTTGCTTTGGTCTAAAAAAAAGGATTACATCTATTACACAAACAATCCTTTTGAGTGGGATAAAATCTTCCAACTTTATTTCTAGAAAAGCTTCCCTCTTTTCTATGAAATCTTTTTGCACTTGACTCTTTGGCATATCTTTGCTTGATGAATTTTTGTTGCTTAGCCGTACTGTAGAATTGTTTCGGCCTTTCAACATTCAAATTTGCTTTTGTTTGATAGCCAAGTCCTTGTCTCATCGTGTTATTCTGACTTTTAACAAATTTTACCACTTGAACTTTATTATTTAAAGTAGTAGTAGAATTAGTCAGATTTTGAGGGGTTTGAGAACATGTGGAGTCATAACCGATTCTAGTTCTATCTCCTGACGGCTTTTGCATGCTCACCATTTTATCTATTATTTTAGACGAATTAGTGAACGTAGCAATAGTTTCCCGAAGGTTATGTTCTCTAACCTTTCTTGCTTTACACTCTTCTTGAAGATGAATATTTTCATTCTTCAATTTACTCACTTCAAGTAAAGCATCTTGCAATTTTTATTCATTTCTTCTTTTTCAAGAATTAGAATATTATTGCGCTCCTTGAGTTGACGATGAGTGAGCATAATCTCTTGACAATCTCGCATTAGACTATCAATAGATTCACGAGAAAAAGAAGAATTAACAGAATTGAAAGAATTAGATGTTACCTCTTCTTCCTCTGCTTTAAGAGCCATAAGACAGTCTTCACTTGTACTCAACTCAATTGACTTGCATACTAGCGCCGAATCATCATCCGAACACACGCTTTCATCGCTTGATGATGAATCCTCTGAATCATCATTTTCGTTTGGTTCGTTGCCAATGAGAGCTTTTCTTTTGTCGCGCTTGAACCTTTTGCTTTCGGATTTGTTCAGCGTAGATTCAACAGTTTCGCCTTGATACTTGCTAACGATCGGATATGGACAATTTATTTTAAAATATCCGGGTTTGCGGCAATTGTAGCATAAATCCTTGTTTTCTTCGACTTTTTCTTCTTGTGATATGCGAGAGACGAATTTCGAGCTTTTTTGTTGTCTCCTTTTCTCATAAACCTTCTAAATTTTTTGACAAAAAGAGCAAACTGTTCGTCAGTCATAAAATCAACATTATTTTCTACTGACCTGGAGGTTGACGATTGTTCGGCCATTAGAGCAGAATTTCGAGCTTCATGAACATCATCATCTTTGGCCTTCATTTTGAACTCATATGCTTTTAGATCACTAAATAATTTGTCTGTTGACAACATTCTTAGATCTCGGTGATCGCGCATAGCCGTAACCTTCATATCCCACGCAGATGGTAAGCCTCGTAGTATTTTGAGATTAATTTCTTCTTGGCTAATATTTTTGCCAAGATCACTAATCTCTCCAAGAACTTTGATCATTCGAGCTTCCATGTCTGCAACACTTTCATTTGAGAGCATTTTAAAATCTTCATGGCGATTGTAAGCTTATTGTCTTTTTCTTGTTCATCTCCTTCGCCAATCTTGATGAGAGTTTCCCATATTTCTTTGGCAGTAGCACACTTTCGAATCTTCAGAAATATTGTATAATTCATGGCTTTGAATAGAATATCCTTGGCAATATTATCAAGATTATTCCGCGTTCTATCATCCGATGTCCATTCCGGTTTAGGCTTTTGTACGTATTGTGAAGCATCCGGGGATATAACAAACGCCGTATTGATTTTTAATATTTCTATAGGGCCAGTGGAAATAACTTCCCACATTTCATCGTGTAAAGCCGATAAGTGTACCTGCATATGAACTTTGTAGAATGGATCTTTCTAGCAGTCAGAAACGGATGACCCAATTAGACAACGTGCTTAGATAGCAAATTTGCCTAAATAGACAGCCTGCTCTGATACCAATTGTTGGTATCAGTTAGAGACAAATTCCGACTCGGATAGGCACCTGCTCTAATACCAATTGTTGGTCCCAAAAGAGGTAAGGCGAAAGTCTAGAAGAGGGGGGGGGGGGGGTGAATAGACTTTCAAACTTTTTCGCACAGCACAACAATTGCTAAACCAGAGATAAACCAAAACTCTTAACTAGATTGTTAGAGTATGGTGCATAGCGGAATTAAATAAAGATAAAGTGTGTGTGAGCAGTATATCTCGTGTAGAGCAATTAAGTAAAGAGCAGTAAGTGAAGAAAGTAGTAAAGAACACAAGACAATTATAGTGGTTCGCGAGGTGGTGTAATCCACCTACTCCACTTGCTCTTCTCTCCAAGAGCAATTCGCTATATCTACCACTTCTTGGTTCCAAGATACAATGAATTTCCGTGATCTAGTGCTTTGATCACAAAGCCCGCACTAATCACGCCCAGTGACACCACACTGCTGCTTCGGGTTTCACGTCGCCGCGCTACTATCCCAGGATTTCACGACTCCGCATTACTTTCTCCCCGTCTTCCACACTCCGGTAGAAACGTATCTCGTGATCTAGTGCTTTGATCTCAAAGCCCACACTAATCACGCCCAGTGCCTCCGACACTGCTGCTTCGGATCTCACAGCTCCGTGTGCCAATCCAGGATTTCACAGCTCCGTGCTACTTTCCCCCCTTCTCTTGTTTTGCTCCAAAACAAGTGTTTTCTTGCTTCCAACTCCGAGACTCTGTAGTTGATCTTCAATGATGCGCTGGTCTCTTTGATGAAGCTTAAACACTCTGGAATGATTTCTCTTGAACGCTCTGAGTGTTTTCTCTCTTTGAGTGTATCATGTAAAGCACTTGATATTTATGCTCTGTTTAAGAACTCTCAGAATATTTTTCTTTTGAAGCTCTCTGAGTTCTTTTTCTTTTCTCACTTCTCACTTGAAGATTTTTGGTATGCTCTGTACCAACTGAGATTTTTTGCTCTATTGCTCTATTCGTTCCCCTTGATGAGTTCGTTTGCTCTCTACCTCTTCATGTCTTCATATCTTCATCATTTTATAGCTGGTAATGAGAATCTGTCCGTTGGAAAGAGACGATCTCATTTTTGAAATATTGTATCTTTTGTCAAAGATCTTATCTTATCTTCTGCAAAGTGTCAGAAGAGATAAGATAGCTGTTGTTAGAGCTTCATCTCCATGTAAATGAGTTCCCAAACATCATCTGATATTCCTCTGGTTTTACGTTGAGTGGGAATATCTGGGTCTCTGTTTTGGTGTAGAATGGCTTCTCTGATCAGCTCTGAAGTGGTCCTTGTATCTTTGGGATTTAAAAATATTCTTCAATTTAATCCCATACTAGTTAGACTAGTATTTTTCCTTGTAAGAAATTCGTCACTACTGTAAGTTTTTCTTCATCTTCTTCATTCTCACGTCTGGGTGTTTTCAGACTTCAAACTGGCTTTAAACTTTGTATCTTTGGGATTTAAAAATATTCTTCAATTTAATCTAGGTGTTCTCAGACTTCAAACTGGCTTTAAACTTCCTCCACTTCCTCCAATTTGAAATGAAATCGCTTAACTCCATCAGACTTAATTAATTTTGGCTTCTCAAATTTGTTGATGGTGAGTTTCAAACTTGAGCCATTTCACATAACATGTCAAGCATCTTCCACTTTGTCCATATAACTTATTGGTTATATTTCCAATCATATTTGATGTACTCCTTTCTTTCCATAGATGTTTGATCTCCAAGTCAAATTCATGCAATCTTCCAATCTTAATTTTCTTCAACGAAAATTCTTCTTAGATATTTCTTTAAGTAGCATTGACATGATTTCATATCATTCATCTTCTTCTTCTATTTGTCATTTTCTCCAGACAAATTCTTGATTTTAGGCTTTATATCTTCTTCTTCTATTTTCATGCATCTTCCTCTGTTTTTCTCTTTCCAACTTAAATAATTTCCCGAACATGGTCTAAGACTCTACTAGACCTATAAAATAAAATTGGGGGTTCTACAAATACATATTTGGCATATCAAAACCATTACACTTTATTCCTAACACACACCTTCCAAACCCACTTCAAAAACACACCAAAAGATCATAAACATCCTATCTTTAAGAAAAGACACTTAAGAGAACACTAAAAACACAAGATGAACATGGATCTTACCCTCCTAGATGCCCAAATATATGAAAGGTTGAATCTTGGAAGCAACTCTTGAAGTCTTGACAAAGTTTCAACTTGGCTTGGAAGAATAGCTACCCAACTTTTTAGAGAGAAGATGGAGCTAGGATTTTGGAAAGTGTAAGGATAGAAATGAGTTGTTCTCACTAGGTTAGGTTACAATACTAACACAAGGTGAAAGGTCAAGAATACCCTTACTAACATGGAAATATGTAAGGAACAAGGGAACTCCTTACAAAGCTTAAGGTACAACTTTGACTTTGGGGTTGACTAGTCAATTACTAGTCCCCGACTATTAAATTTCAGGAATTTAAGGAATTAAATTACAAATTGAGATAGGATTAATTACTTAATTAATCCCTTAACTGAATTTGGATTTCGGGGTGTCACATCCTCTCCCCCTTCAAAGAAGCTTCGTCCCCGAAGCTTGGGTACGACGAATTAGAACAAACGTTGATAGGAAACAACATTGTGACAAGAGGCTCAAGAACAAACTCTTTTGGTCAAAAACTCCAAAAGATTCCACAAGATTTCAAGGCAATAAAGTATTCAAAACAAGGATTGGCAAGAGTTAAGCAAACGGATAGATTGAGCATAACGAACTCTACTCCCAACACAAACATTAACTTCTAGACAACAACTAAGAACTAAGCAACTAGCTCCAAACACCAACTACAAACTAACCAAGCAACAAGACAACAAGCAAAGACAAGCATACAAAGCAAGCAACAACTAAACGGCTAGGAAGATAACAACAACCAAAAGAAGGACAAACAAGACGGCCTCAGCTCCACTCTAGAAGGACTCGCTCTCCGACTCCTCGGACTCCTCAGACTCATCTTCATCTTCTCCTCTACGGCTAGAACTGGCTTCGATCTGATCCAGGCTCTGGTGCACTACGACAAACTGCGCCTTCATGGACGCGAAGCCTTCTGCGATCATACTGTTCTATTGACGAAGCAAGGTGACAACGCGCTCCTCATGCGCCATGGCGTCATGCTCCCTCTTGGTACGAGTTTCTTTCCTTCTTCGATTTTCCTCACTGTCAGAATCACTTTCTTCGATTTCGGCAGCTTCTGGTGCTTCCACTTCTTCCTCTTGGCCTGCTTCACCTTCATCTTCTTCATCACCGCCCAAACTCTAGACTGCGAGGCTCAACTTCCCGGCATGAATCCCAAGCTCTGTCGCCAACTCAGCTCTCTCTTCAGGGGCTTTCCTTGCAACTTCTTCAAGCGTGATGTACTCACCATCATCCTGCTGAAACAGATTACAACTCCGAAGATTGGTGGCATCCAACACCAACTTTCCCACAGCCTTCGGAAGACAACCATCCACACTTACACCCTTCCTAACCAAAATCCAGCTCAACACCATCCCATACGGTAGACTTTTCCGGTTATGATCACGACAGAAAACCATGTGTTGCAACATCAAAGCTGGCAGATTGAACTTAACCATATTCTTGAGACAAAAGGCAAAGGTGCACTCCAACTTTCCCAACAACTTACTTTTGTTGTTATTGGGTAACAAGCAATCCGATACCAACATAACCAAAATCCGTTGCTCCGCAGACAACCACTTTTTCTCTGGCCTGACGGCTTTACCAAAGTCCACATCTGGAGGCCTAACTAGGTTCGTTGCCCAAAGATTTGCACCTATCCTTACTATAAGTTCAGTAAGTCGAGTCTTGTACACTGTTGATAACTTTGCAGTCTTCATACAGTAGTCGGTTACAACCACTTGGTCTTTTCCTGACTTGATTAACGGTAGGCCTTCCCTGAAAACTTTGTTGTCGCACGAGCATGTCTTACTTATGAAGGTCCAACGGTAGAACTGGTCCTTAAGTTGATCTCTGACTGTCCTTCCTTTTACTGTTCAAACTTCCCATACAGGATTAGCTACTTCTCGATCCTTCCTGGTTTTAGGTAGATTTCTTACCAGGGATCATCGGCACAGAGTCCCACATGCAACTTAGGAACACTCGGTGATCAATACGTCTTTGCTTTGCTCTTGTTGGTTTGAGTCTTCTGACTGCCCCAACGTTTGATTGCAACTCGGTTACGGCTTCATTTCTTCTTTGTTGTCGAACCTCCTTACCAAAAGTCTTCATGTTAACCATAACTTTCCAAGTGTGCCGACAAGGATGAACGCTGCCCTCGGTCACCAACTACTACCCAACCTCTTCACGTTTCACGGGATCAGGCGACTGGTCAACAACGAGGTTCTTCTATTCCATGCACCTTAAGGGTCCAAGCTTTTCATGTATGGCAATCTTGATCTTTCTTACTTCCAAGTTCGTTGCTTCAAAATTTCCAGATCTTGGTTTCTCTGAAGAGAGGTAGAACTACATCTGTGTTGAGCACTTCGATCTTGCACGTCAACTCTTCGTGCTTTGGGACGGTCCACGGTTGACTCGTAGCTCTTTAACTTTGGGAGGCTTCAAACACTTTGATCCATGAATGACCTCTTTGCGTGTGTTGACATCTTCTTGGAGCGTCTGCGACCGCTCTTGACTTCCCCTCGCGAGTGAGGGTCTTCTAAACTTGATCTTTGAACTCTAAACGACGTCTTGCTTCTTATCGGACTACGGTTGCATGAAACGGTGACTTCAACTCTAGGATTAGCGTAGAACTGATGACGATGTCATACGAGAGACGATGCCACTTGTTCGAACGGAGATTGATGTAGCTGACTCCAGGTTGCGAGGGAAGCGGTCTATCTTCTTTGCGTTGACCACGTGCTCAGCTGCAACCATCACAACTTGACCAACTTGTATCAGTCGATCTTCGGTCTTCTTACTCTTGAACACAGACTTCGTCAAGACTTTAACGAACCCAGAACGAGGCGACTTACCGAGAAGGTTCAAACCAACCGAGAACAACAGCTACAACTACTACTGCTAACAACAAAGCAAGATAAGAGAACTGCACTGATAACAAAAAGGCAACACACAACCTCACCGCGCGTCCTAAGAATCCTAAACTTAGGTACTTAAACACTTAGAGGCGTCACTAAACATCTTAAGGTCTCAACTTACAGCACTAACCTAAGCTCAACTTAGTTTCTTAAGGTCCAACACTTAACATCCTAGGCTCAAACCTAGGCTTTGATACCAACTGTAACACCCCCAAAGAAACATGCTAATTTAAAACCTTAAACATGTAGATAACTAAACCAAACACCAAACACAGCGGAGGACTGAAAGATAGATAGATATAAACAAACTGGAATACGGGGTGCTATGCCACGTTCACCAAAGGGATGAACGCACAGGCAACATTGCAATGTTTAAATCTAAACCAAATATCTCATTGTTTTACATCTAAGCTGGCTCACAGGCCACAAAACGTAAGGGAGAAGCTATTCTAGCAAGCACTAGATCGCGCACTCATCTAGACATCACCTGACAGAACACAATAAACATGGGACGATGCCCGGTCAGCGAATAATGCTAGTAACCCACCAATACATGTGAAATATCATACATAGGTAAGATATACATTTGTAAAATCATTTGCGAAACGGAATACATATATATAAGTCAAAAACCAAGAGTAATAGTCAACACAAGACTCAACACTATCAACAAGAACACGGGAACACATCCCAAGACCACAAAGAACAACAACAACTCACAAGAAGTCTCAAGGTATGGTCTATCATCACACAATAGACCAACACCCGACATGCATAACTCAAAGGAAAGAGACACGACAAACGGCAACACATGCCCTTGTGACTACACACGTCACAAGAAGAGAACTCACAACAACGGCTACACGAGCCCTCGTGACATCACCCATCACGAGTTGATATGCCTTCCTTATGCCCGGTTCAAACCTTATGGCTACCCCCAACCTTGTATCTTCTTCCGACCATTACCTCCAGGACCCCTGTACTTCTTAGTCTAACCTTTTCCCTCCTGGGACCGTCGTCCCCCACCAACAAATCACCAACAAGACCACCAATTTCATAGTACACGAGGGTACTGTTCACACACACGGCAACACATGCCACCCAAGAAATACGTGGACCCATCACTCAGGCCACAAACTCTATAATCACGTCATGGCCACCACGAGGACCACTGCAATACCTTTGTGACTAGTGTCTCACACACGCATCACACCACAACAGGAATCAATCAACGAATCACAACGAAGATATGAAACCATACTCAATCAAGGAATGGGTCACAGCCCAACAACAACAACGATGAATAAAGCAAGTTATCATCAACCAATAGGAAGGTACAAACAACACACACGCTAGAATTTAAACACTGAACTAGCATGCTTATCAAATGGGTAAACCAAACTTAGTTCCGAAGAACGCACAAGACTCATCACGGTTCACCGAAACACAATGTTGAACACTTAGCACGATTCAAGACACCAAAACCTACATGGATTCCTACCATATAGTTCTAGACATACGAAACATCAAGAAGACGCTCAAATAGTTCCACAAAAGAACATTGGAAAGTCAAAAGATCAAATACCGAGTCAAAAGAATCACGGGGAACAAATCCCGATCCAACACCAAACTGTTCCCCGCGGGTGGACCCACGGGTAGGCTCCCACCCATGGTTCCGCCCGCGGGTACACTACCCACCGGCCATATGTTCCCCGTGGGTGGGCGGCGGGTTGGAGCTCTACCCGTCGTTCCGCCCACGGGTACGTATACCTGCACAAATAATCCCTTCGGGGATTTTCAACTCCAAGCTCAAATTCAAGTCCAAAACATGCCAAATCTCACCAAATACAACAAAATGACTTGAATCAAAGGAAATGCCAAGCAATGGCACAAATGAACCCTAAACACAAGCTCTAGATATGCATTTTCACAAGATAATGCATAAACACTCACATTTCATAGCAAAACACATGTAGAATCCAATAAATCATCATATAGGTAAGAAAAATAGATTTTTTAGAGCATGGGTTACCTCTTGTAGACCAAAAACCTTCACTTAACACCACACCAAGCTCCTATCAAAGCCCACCTTCCAAACCCACTTCAAAACACACCAAAAGATCATAAACATCCTATCTTTAAGAAAAGACACCTAAGAGAACACTAAAAACACAAGATGAACATGGATATTACCCTCATAGATGCCCAAATATATGAAAGGTTGAATTTTGGAAGCAACTCTTGAAGTCTTGACAAAGTTTCAACTTGGCTTGGAAGAAAAGCTACCCACCTTTTTAGAGAGAAGATGGAGCTAGGATTTTGGAGAGTGTAAGGATAAAAATGAGGTGTTCTCACTAGGTTAGGTTACAATACTAACACAAGGTGAAAGGTCAAGAATACCCTTACTAACATGGAAAGATGTAAGAACAAGGGAACTCCTTACAAAGCTTAAGGTACAACTTTGACTTTGGGGTTGACTAGTCAATTACTAGTCCCTGACTATTAAATTTCAGGAATTTAAGGAATTAAATTACAAATTGAGATAGGATTAATTACTTAATTAATCCCTTAACCGAATTTGGATTTCGGGGTGTCACAGCTACGTCGCCGGAGATCGCGAAATCAGCGACAGTGTCAAGGAGATCTCCATAAGCTTCGATTGATGATCAGATGGGGGATTTGTTGTCAGATTGTGTCTGCTTTCCAGAAATCGCGCCTCAATGTTATGCAAATTCCAGATCTGAGAGCGATCAAGTTGATGTATTGCAAAGGAGATATCTAGAAGCAGAAGAGGGTCGAGGAAAGCCGACGGAGAGGTTTTCAGAAGTAAAATTGGAGAAGAAAGTGGCAGTCTAGAAGAGACTCACCTTAATCGACCATTTTATGAAGGAGGGAACCTTCGCTGGATTTGATTAGGGCAAAAATATGTTCGATCCTACGCCTAGACGGAGGAATCCAGATTGGATCCTGGGATAGACGGACGATCTTGCTGCGATTCGATCTAGAATCCGACTGTAGAAAAGCGTCGCTGCAAGGTCAAACAATGGTTGAAGGGTCTAGAGTTTAGCTCGCAAGTTGGACGCCGGACTGGAGCGCTACTAGGGATTCGCCTCTAACCTGTGTACGAATTCGATTGCCTAGATTACCTTATTATTTGTTCAATTTCTGTTCAATTTCTCTCATATGTACTCCGATTTGAAGAGTACAGTCATCGACGAATCGAAGGTCAAGGCCGAGTGTGGCCAATGTGCGACTGGAAATTGATGTCTCCAAACCTAGAATTGATAGCGTTTGGATTGAAATTGTGAGTGAAAATGGTGAATTGAAGGGTTTTTGGCAGCAATTTGTGTTTGAGAACGTGCCAATGTATTGTGTGAATTTTGGTCGATTCGGCCATGAGGTGATGAGTTGTTGGAAGGCGAAGGAACGAGGTGGAAAGCCCAAGAGGGAGGAGGTGGTGGGACTAGGCCCAATTTGGACTTCATAGTCGCTGCCCTTTCTTACCATTCACTAGACTTGGGAAAAGACAAAAATGCCCATGGTAACTCGTACCTCTCATCGGCTGAACCACGGAATACAACCGAAAGGATTTATTCGACCAAAATTAATTGATTTCGAGGACTAAATGGATCTATATGGAATTGAGGGACTACATTGACAGTTCGCCAACAATTGAGGGACCAAATCGTCGATTTTCCCTAAAATAAATGTCAATTAATTATGTAAAAAAAAAATGCTGCCAACAAAATAATTGAAAACTTTTATTTCATAAAAGAGTGACATGCAAGATTGTTATTGTGTATACTTTGTGTTATGTGAAAAATTATAAAGTATCAATTAACATCAATGTCAATCATTACATAAAATATCGTTATAAATTATTATCGATAATATATAGTATAATTATGCGTGGTATATGTAAGGATATCATTTTATCATTTTGCTCCTTCGTTCCCCGGTGTGCCTTCAGGTGCTTCCCATGTGCTTTTATGCCTCGATTTCTCTCAAGATTAGCGTTATTTCATACTTCCTTGCACCATTACTGAATCTTTTCTTCCTTCAATCAAAATACACCAAATTTGCATTGTTGCACCATTATTTACCTAACATTTGAGCCAAAAGCAAGCATAAATGAGCACAAACATAAGGCTATTTCATGCCGAATATTATATGGCACAGACACATAAACTCACATGTGATTATGTGAAGGCACATAAAACAAAAACTACAGACACATAAAACCAATGATAAATGTCCAGAACATATTAAGCAATACCGTGTCTAATAAAATTCAAACCCTGCCTCTGTATCGTATATTTCAACAAACAATTGAATAAATCTAAAAAAAAAAAAAAAAAAAACTTTTTGATTTCTTTATCCTTTGGTGTGATTTAAATTCTCACCAATATGCCATATATAATGTCAATGATGTGAACTTGGAAATACTTGACAAATAGCAGCGAGCCAGCGACTATAGAAAAACATTGATCAGTCATTATAATTTGAGGACATCTGCCATCAATAGATTTCAAAAACGACCTAAAAACAAACAAAAGACTCAATCCTCTCATTCATTAAAAAAACGTGTTGTGTGTGTCATGCTCTTAAGGGACATAAATTCATAATACAAGACACTTAAAAACCATAATACGAGACGCATAACTCAAGCTACTCCACTCCATCTACATAAAAACCCTATTCAAAAATACACATTATCTCGTCTAGCAATTCAATCATAATAACTCAATAATAATTAAACAATATATCATAGAAACCGTTATTAGGTAAGTAATCACAACATCCCAAAAGGAAATTTAATCACATTAAACGTAAATATTTAAGCAACTGGCCAAAAAATAAATAAGAAAAACACGAAAGTAATCTTGTCTAACACTTCTAAATCTTGCTGAGCAATGAACTCGTCCATATCTAGCACAGATCCTGCGAGTAAATCCACAAAGACCAAATCCAAATTAGAGTGTTGGAAAAACTAGACACCATGAACATTATAAGAGAAAATCTAAAAAATGAAACTACTAAAGAAACTGTTGAAAATGAAAAAAGTGGGGACAATTATAAACCATTATAATCTAAGCCACAAAACGACGTCATTTCGATCTAGGGTCTCTAAAATTATGTGGACATTGATTCACGATATAATTTGTCGCACTAATCTTGGGGGACATGGTAGTAAGATGACATAAGCACAACTAGAAAAGTTGATCCAATGTGGCTGGGCCTAGTGCCCTAGTTAGCCATTAGAGGCACATTCTACCAAGGACCAGGGTCCAGTTTGCACTTTGGACCGTGGTCCAAAATGATATTCAAATTATGCGTCTGTATTTAACATATTATGTGCATGCAGTTAACAGATTATTTGTCTGTAAATAAATTGAAGGCACATAATATATTAAATACAATCACAAAATATGTCGTCAACATTTTATGTGCCTATAGCTAATCTATTATGTATCCGTAGTTAAAATATCATGTACCTTCAATTTATTTATAGGTGCATAATTTAATAACTAAAAACACATAATGTGTTAACTGCAAATGTATAATTTTTTGGACCAAGTTCATATTGCAAGGTAGACCCTAAATTGCTCCAAACCCTACTAATATAACACAAAAACCCTACCATAATGGAAATCCAATTAGATAATTAATTAAAATGAACTAAAATTTTGAAGAATATAAGCATAATGTTCTGATAGTAATTGCAGTAAAACAGCTTTTTGGTGCATTCTGAACATCAATCTTTTTGCATGTCGTTTTGTTGTCTAATTCTTATGAAGTTTGTTACATAAAAACAAGATAACATGCCAAAAAGAATGATGTTCAGAATGCACCAAAAAGTTGTTTTGATGCAATTACTGCACAGAACATTATGCTTATATTCTTGAGAATGAAATTTTTTAAGGGTCTTCAGGAGGATAATGTAGAAACATTTGAAGATCAGATGGTGAACAATATAGTTAGAATCAGTTCGAAATTGAACTCTAACTCAAACAAACATTTATACCAGCTTCACCAAGTTACAGGCCAAATGTATTGCTGCCTAGTGTTTCGTCCTGCAATTCCGTATATATCCTTCTGTTTCTTTTAGAACAAACACCATCTCAAGCAAAATATAACATGTCAAGGTTTCTAGACCATCAAACAATAGACTCGTAGAGGTGTCAAAATCCTTGTTGTAAGCCAGCAAAATCAAAGCACCATTAACAACATTTGTGGTGATGTTCATGTATCCTTGTTCCTCAGTGTATACCAGAAAAGAAGTAGACATCTGCAACGAAGTCCACAAATGAAATAACAAGCAAATTTCAAATAAATAGTCCAACTAATTACAAATATCCATCGAACAATATAGCACAATGCAAACCAAATTGAAAATAATCTCATAGAAAAATCTTTACATATAATAAAATTTAAAAAAGTTAATCGTAACATTTCTAACAACCAAACAATGAATCAAAGTCTCGAAAGAATATTCGAGAGTTGTTGACCAAGAAAAACAAAGTAATAGATAAACTAAAACTGTAACGTTTATCCGTTACTATTAGTATAACATTTGGATAAGTTATGATAATATTCAGTATTTGATATGTGGTGCAACACTAATGACCTAATAACTAGACTACCATTATGATTAGGAGTCTGGTTAGGGTTTAGGAGACCTAAAGACAATCAACCACAATGATGGCCAGTGGTTATATAAGGTCACTAGTCCTCTCACTGCTCACATTACATACCTCATACACCATCTAGAGAGAGCTGAGTAAAGTGAGAGACAAAATACTCGTTATCTCTGCAGCAGTCCGGATCACTCAACCGTATCAAGAACTATGGCTGTAGGTTAGTCGATCCTATTATCACATATTATAGTGATGCATGTGATATTTTAGTCTAACAAAAACATTATAGAAAAACCAATGACACAGTAAATAAATAAATAAAAACTCATTTTCAGCTAATGATGAACAATGAAATTTTAGAAATATACTTATTCAAAAAAATTCTAAAAAAAAATAAAAACCACAGACATATACACTTAATATATATTAAATATGAAAGAGATCATTTTCTAAAATGATGAATCTACCATCCCATATTAAATCTAGCTTTAAAAAAAATTCCTATATATAATCAAATATATAATAAAAGGCAAAAAATTGAAACAACAAAGGAATCAATATTTGGAAAGGTATATATTTCCAAAGTGGCTCACCAAGAGAAAGAAACTAATCGATTAACATAAACATTATAGCAAAATCATATCGATCATTATAAAAACACTCTCATTTTGAAAAACGGATAAAAAATCTCAGACATTTCCTCAGAAACTCTAGTTTTAAAAAAGTATACATATACTCAGATCTGACAAAACTACAAGTAAAAATTCAAAACATATAGATAATTAATTAAAGTCTAGAAAAGTAATTTTAAAGTGGCTCACCAAGAGAAACAAAGTAAAAAATCAACAAATATATTATAACAAAATCAAATTGATCTTTAAAATGCACTCTCATTTCGATGGACTAATGAACAATGAAATCTAAAAAAATATAATTCCACAAAAAAATATCAGACATATATACTAAATATACATTGGACATGAAAGAGATGAAACATAAGACCTAATTCTATGCAATTCACAAAATAAGAGAGAGAGAGAGAGAGAGAGAGAGATAGAGAGCGAGAGAGAGAATAACTACCACGCCTTGGGTGTTTAAGTGAAAGTGTAGAACTGAAAATAAATAGATCTCTACAACAAAACCGCAAGAATGAGCCAACATGCAAATTTATGACTACTAGTATGGCTAAAAAGATCAAGACAACACATAGAGAATAATAAAACACAAGACGAAATAAAATCTCACTGAAAAATCTTATATATAATCAAAGCTTTAAAAAAATAAAACTGAGAACAAATTACTAGAACGGTATTCTTGATATTTCTCATGAGAGAAAAAAAAAAAAAAAAAGAGAGAGAGAGATCAAAGAAAACATCAATGGATTAAATGGAAAACATGCAAAAGTTCAATCTTTGAACTTACAAGACACCGATCATAAAAAAAAAACAAAAAACAAAAAAAAACAAAAACAAAAACAAAAAACAAAAAAAAAAAACAAAACAAAAAAAAAAAAGAGGTTGTCTCACTTTTTGAGATTGTAAAATAGCTGATGTGTTGGACTGTGAAGTTTAGCCTGAAATATATATAGGCTCAGCACACAGTGATGTTGAAACTGACATTGTAACACAAACGATCTATAATGCAGTTTGGGCAAACAACCCTAATCTACGAGGCACTTCTCAATTTGAGAATTTGCCTAAATCCACTAAAAGCTTAATATTTAAAGTACACTGTTTGGAACCTGAGATTACACACTAGAATGATCTTTCCTACCAAACTATTGAAACCTAAACACATGTACTACTTTCTAGGGGAATTTAGTATCCTATTCTCAAAGACTCTCATACCTCACAAGATCAATGTTGAATGCCTAATCTCTGAGGATAAAGGAACACCCCTATTTATAGTAGCTACTTCTAACAGATTTGTGAATAATAATGCTATTCCTAATCAAACTAGAACTAGAAGATCTTCAATAACAATTCCCTCCCAGAACTAGTATTCTTCAATATCTATTCCTTTTAGGACAGTATTCCTTCATAGATCTGGAATCCTTTTTGCACATAACTTTGAGTCAACATAGCCAATGTTATATAGGAGAGATATGGCTGTTGAATGATGTCATGCCTTACGTGACATTTTCCTATATGGAAATTCTCAACAATTATATTTGTTTCCATTGGAGAAATATTTCCATCCATAAATTTATGAAAACATTATAAAATATTTAAATTTGATTTCTCTAATTTTAAAAAATTTTAAAATACCTTTTCTAATAATAAGAATTTAATAAACAATTAATTTTTATGCATAAATGAAGAAAAAATATTTATAAATACGCACTTATATATTTTATATTTGTACTTTCCTATGTGTTTCGTATTCTAGAATTATTGTCCTCCTTTCCCGTTTCCATGAAACATGGACTGGCATTCTTCAATTGCTTTGACCCTTTCAATCACTTTTCTAGCGATTCTAGCAATTAAACATAAATACACTTGTAATCTCTTGCATTACAAAAATGTATAACAAGATTTGTATTTTGTAATATTTTATTAGTATCCGATCAATAGTTAACAAAATAAAAATATAAACGATAAAAATTAATAAGCAACACATTCAAATGATATAATTTTACGACACTTACGTTTAAAAAAAAAATAAACAAAAAAATATATATAATACAACACCAAATACTAATTAAATATGCATGCTATTACTATTAGTCAATGTTATATTAAATTTATGCCTCAATACGAACAAATATTATCAATTTACTATATATAATTTTATTTAAGAATTAATAAGAAAGTAATTCATAATTTTGGAACTTCATGTTCACAATTATTAAACTCTATATTCACAATTACAGAATTCTATGTTCATATATAAAACTCTATGTTCATAAATTTTGAACTCTATATTTACAATTATGATAGTTTTGAAACCCGGTCCACTTTGCAAGGTGGATACAGTTCCAGAACATAATTTGTCATCACCAGACTATGCGTCAAAAGATACTGAATATTTAATGTACACTAAAATCCAAATAGTTTAGAGTTACTTCCATTTTTGGTCCTAGATATGTGGATGACAGTAAACTTTTAGTCCTTTTTTATCAGATCACCCATTGTTAGTCCTAGTATTATTGTGACATGACAAATTTTGATTTTTTATATAAAAAAAAAAAAAGAATTGTTGAAATTTCGTTAAATACAAAGGCATTTCGCTCTTCAATTATGAATTTAAAACAAAGAAAACAAACATAAAAAATATAATGGGTTAACACGCTTTGTATTAAAAAGATCAAAATGCCCTTCAATTTAACAAAATTTTAACAATTTTGTTGATAGAGGAGCAAAATTAATTGTTCATGTCACAATAATACTAGAACCAAAAGGGATTGTTTTGATAAAAAATAATTATAAAATAACAATATTTATTATATTACAAAATTTAAATAACTACTTGATGGGCCAACTTCGACAAAATATCTCAGTAAGACAACTACTTCAATGGGGATAGCATTTATTGTAATTATTAATTATATTATAAAAGTTTAATAGTTACTTAGTAGGTCAACTTCAACAAAATATCTATGAAAGACGAGAATATTTGTAATAAGCTATTTTCTTAGTGTTCTAAAAAGAATTTTTTAAATTAGAATTTCATAAATAATTATTATTGATGAATAAATGAGAAAAAATATTTGAAAATGTACACTTATATTTTTTTATATGTACTTTTCTCACGCATTTTGTATCATAGGACTATTGTTCTCGTTCCTATTTCCATTCAACCTAGACTAGCACTTAATTGTTTTGGTAATTTCGATCACTTTTATTGGAATTTTAACAATTAAACATACATATATATATATATATATATATATATCCATGTAATCTTTGTCATTAAAGAAATATATAATATGATTATAACTTACATGTGTTGTATACATGTATATTTCTATTTTGTAATATTCTATCAGTATCTAGTAGTTAATTAACAAAACAAAAATTTATATCGTAAAAATTGAAAGCAGCCCAATTGCAGAAGGGGAAAGGTATGTCCTCAACTTAATTAAGTATCACTCGATCACCATCCTATTAACCATCATGTGACATTCTTTTAGGTTTTTTTTTTTTTTTTTTTTTTTTTTTTTTAACGCTAGCCGACATTAGCCTCTCAACTAGATCACAACTAATGTTAAGCACTCAAATCAATACCTAACTCCACAATAAAATCTTGTGTAAGAACGGGCAAAAGAGGCACAATTAATGTGAAGCATTCAAATCAAAATCCTAACTCCACAATAAAATCTAGTGTAACAACTTACAAAAGAGGTAACATATATATAAGAATAAGATAATTTTATGAGATTTACATTTTGAAAAAGAAAAATAAGCAACAACAACAAAAAAAATGATACAACATCGAATACAAATTAAATATGCATCCTATTACTATTAGTCACTGTTATATTAAATTTATGTCTCAATAAGAATAAATATATTCAATTTACTATTTATACGTACTTTTAAGAATTAATAAGAAGCTAATTAACTACTATATTCAAATTAATATACAACAATTATAAACGAAAGACAATATTTGGTGTGGGTGTGTGCGCGTATAGGGAAGAGTTTAGGTGAGAACATCTCCTCTGTAAAAAGTAAGGACACATCCACACCCTACATCAACTTTCAAGTTTGCAATAATTATAAAATGAACTCCACTCTTAAATTTTTTTAATAATTTTGTAATTCACCCCATGGTTTTTTTACCTCATTATATATATTCTTCCAAAAGGTTGAACCCAATATCATTACGAGAGAAAGCCTAAAAAAAAAAAGGAAACTACTAAAAAAATTGTTGAAAACGAGAAAAATAGGGACAACTACAAACCGTTACTATCTAAGCACTAAACAACACTGCTGGAAATCTGCCAATTTCCGACCACCTTCAGGTGGTCGGAAATGACCTTAATTAGGTCGGAAACACCTGTTCCGACCTCTTTTCCGACCAATTTAGGTTTCCGGAAAAATCACCCTCGCTAATTCCAACAACCGGATAAGAGGTCTGAAATAGCGACCACTTTTCTAAGGCCATCGGAAAAAATGGCCAAGAGAATAGTCAGGCGGGTCCCTGATTTTCCGACCACTTGTGGTGGTCGGAAAATGTGCACGATATAAAAAAAATTCATTTCACTACAGAGAAAACCCCTCTGTAGTGAAATGAATATATATATATATATATATATATATATATATATATATATATATATATATATATATATTGTTGCTAGAAGTTTGATCTGAACAATCATTAACCACAAATGGCTCAGAAAATTTTATAAAGATCAATACAGTATGCATTATTATCAAAATAGTGCTAATTACTAAGTTGAGAATGAAGTACATAAGTGAGTTTCATCTCCTATCTTCTCCTTCTGCAATTGCAGCTTCTTCTGCATAACAGAATGGTGCAGCTTAACAAGACCATCCCATGCATTTATTGAGTTGTTATGCAAAATCCCAAAGTTTGATATTCACTAGAATTAGCGCTACATTCAAAACTATGAAGCATGCTGACATAAACTGAGCTGATACCTGATCAAAATTTGATAAGCAATGTATCAAATAAAATACTTCATTTTCATAGTCGATACCTGATCAAAATTTGAGTAAAATGGAAGCACGTGGGAATACTTCTGTGAAATGCCCCAGGATTTCTCTACAAGCCCCCACCAACTTGCAAATAAATGACAGAGAAATTCAGAATAAAAAGTTACAATAAGTTTCCATGATGATAGAAATTATGCATATGCAGAGAAGGATTAAATCTATCTGAGAGTGATTGGGTGGTGGGTTATATATGCATATGAGTCAAAGGAAGCCTCTACTTGGGGTGTTTGAGCACTTAGCTCTATAAGGTTTCAACCAAAGCAAGAAATCACAATTCACAAACATACATATACTCTCAGTATACAATAAACCAGAAAGAGGTAGAGTAGTAAGCCATAAAGCCCAAGAGCATATTACAATTCAGCAATAATAAGAGTACTTACAGGTAAATTAGCTAATAATCAAGTGCTTTCAGAGAAATAACTCAAATTACTAGAGCAAGAAACTACATTAAGAACTAAACTACATGGCAATTCATCACATTATCAGTAGTATATATAAAATATGGATAATAATTAGAATCAAAGAAAGGCATGCTTCACTAACCTGGAAGGCCGAACATCGTTCACCTCCGGCTACAAAATTTGCTAGCCAGATATGATGATAATTCTTCTATGATTGCTTGGACAACAAATGCAGTGTCCCATGATTGGCTGTCATTATATCCCTTAAGTAACAAGTTCGTGAAAGAGTTTTAAGGAAACAAAAAATGATAGAAAGTGCAATAAATATACTAGTCTTATATGAACAAATTAGGATCAATTACACTATTGTTCAACCTGCATTTTCATGCCATCTTCAGCAATCCAGATATAATCATAGATTCTTGGCAGGTGCAATTTGAAGGCCTCTGAATTAGGATCCTCAACCCAGCAGCAAAGCTATTTAATATCTGCACATGAGAGATGACTTTCATTACAAGCAAACTTTCCTCCAACATACTATCTTATCTGTCACCAAAAATAATGTGGAGCAGTAATAATGATAATAGTAATGAAAAGAAAAAATAACAACAATAAGCCACAAATATGTGCACTCACCTCAAGTAGCTCTTTTCCTGCCTCCTCATCAAATCTACTCCTCCAATATTAGCAAGATCAAATTGTTTCCTAAAAGCAACCCAAAGTCGAGGATAAAAGCAGTGTCTATCATATTACTTGATTTTGAGAAAGAAATTTGAATAACTATAACTGCAATCCAATTATGCAGCCAATACAGTGCAACATCACATTTCATAGAGTAGAACAAATTATGTTTACCTATCGCTATGGTGTTTCACTCTTCCTAGACTCGAATGCCAAATCTATAGTTGAAATTCAATTGATAAATGACGTAGTGCACATTCAGATTAGTCTAGAAACACACATACTTGCATCAGTCATCAACCTTGAAACTAGTTCAGTAGTTCAAGTTGTTTCTCTACTGCATATATTATGGCTGAAAAGAAATTCAAAAGTAATAAACTAGTAACAAGAACAGAGGCCAACAACGTATTGTAGATACCACAAATCAACTTTCATCCATTCTTGATTCTATACACAATCCAAATGAAGTTCTATACACAATCACAGAAAACAGAAGAGGAACGAAAGGGTTATACCTGATTAGTTCGGTCTCGTCAGTAGTGATGCGGTATTCAATTGTCCAAAGAAGCAAGTAGATAGCTAAGCCCATCACCATTGCCAGCCCCAACCCAATCAGGACTACTATCATTCAAAAGGAATACTCTTTACTCACAACAAATATATAACCTAAACTGTTAATAAACACCACCATGGCTTTAAGTAGTTCATAGTACATGGCACCAAAAAGATCACAGTAATATAACACACAAAAAAACTATGAAAACATAGATGAAACTTACATTACACACAACATGTTGAAAATTGTTAGGTAAATGAATGGGCAAACAAGAAACTCACATTGGCAACTGAATTGACTTGGTGAGAATCTTTAACAGACAGGAGACTGCTCCAATGATCTTCCTGCAGCTGGTACAGTTAACAGATTGCTCCAAAGGCAAGTAATGCACAATTAAATCCAACAAAACATCAATAAACAGATCATAATTACATAATCATGTTTATAGTAAAAAGATCCTATGAGGATAAAATGCATATCATTACCTGAAGACAATGACAAAGAGACATTGGCAACAAATGCAGCATCCAAGCTTTAGTAAATCAACACCATATTTTCAATATAAGGTACTCGCCTTATGCTTGCACAAACAAACGAACAAACAAACAAACAAAAAAGAAAAAAGAAAAAAAAAAGCTCATTATCATTCAGTTTATCATTGTAATTCAATTTATCACTCCATATCTTATTCCTGGGGCCAAATATATGTCATAAAATGAGTTTTGCCAATTAAACACATATACAACATGATATGATGCATAAAAACACAGAGTATTCACCCCTCATCTACCCAGAAGAATACCAATTACCTTCATATTGTCTTCTGATGGAGATGCACTTATTCTCGGGGCTGCAAAAAAATCAAGAACAATAAAAAAATTCTGAAAACTCATCAATTACAAATATGCATATCACAATCAACATTATAAATCCACAAATAAACATGTAATCTAAGCTTCATATCTTGAATGAGAAACAAAATACAGGAATCACCAGCTCAAATTACACTGGCATACCTTCCATAATCTCAATAACTGAGGTCCAACACCAAAAGTTACTTTATGAACAATTCAAAAACTTCATGCTCGTAATTCGGTTAGCAGCAGCGCTTACAAAACCCTATATCACGATATCTCTACCAGATACACGGGCATCATACATACATCACAGATACAGTCATAATTTAAGGAGAACAAGCAGCCGGAAGGGGTACCTGAGGTCGAAAGGCGAGCATTTGAGTGGCGTTTATCGTCTCTCGAAGCTATTGGCGACCAGAAGAAGCGGTTCCGGATCTGGACGAGGATGCGATGATCCCAAGGCGAAGAAGCGTTCCTGATCTAACGCGATTCGCCGGACGATATAATTGGAGAAGAGAGGTGGGCGGCGTCATCCATAAGCACCGCTGCGCCGTCGTCGTTCTTCAGGCAGGCGGAGGAGAAGTGTTGAAGAGGCGAAGAGAGAGGCGTGAGAGCCTGAGAGGTGAAGTGTGAAGAGGTGAAGAGAAGTGAGAGGTGAACAGCTGTAAATAAAAGAAATTAAAGTAGAGAGAGTAAAAGTAGACATACTTAGCTACCGTTCTTTAAAAAATACCGAGGGGAATATAAGTTGAATTTAAAAAATTTAACCGACCGGTAAATTTTTTCGACCACTACGTAAATGTGGTCGGAATTTCAACCACTTTTTCGTCCAGTATACTTTTTTGACGGAAAAGTGAAAAAATAGCATTTTTTCCGACCATTTTTCTTGGTGATCGGAAAGGTGGTCAGAAAATTAAAAATTTCCAGCAGTGCAATGTCCTTTTTATCTATGATCCATAATACTATGTGGACCTTGATCCACGATATTATTTGTCGGACTATTATCAGGGGACTTGGTTGTAAGATGGCATAAGCCCAACTAGAAAATTTGATTCAATATGGCTTCGCCTAGTTAGCCATTAGAAGAAAATAAATTCTACCATGGATCAAGGTCACCTTGCATTTTGGACTCTGTTTAAAAATGACATTCAAACTATGCGTATGTAGTTAAAATATAATGTGCATACAGTTAACATATTTTGTGTCTGTGAATAAATTGAAGGCACATAATATGTTAACTACATATACATAATAGGTTAACTTTAAAAAGAATGACTAGGGATGGAGTCCTCCTTGTACACAGTAAAGCTGAGTTACCATGATTTACATGGCAAATTGTATCATGCACCATGGCGCACAATGCATTGTGCGCCCTGGTAACATGATTTACATGGCAAATTATATCGTGCACCAGGACGCACAATGCATTGTGCGCTCTGGTCCAAAATTAAACGACATCGTTTTGTATCTATTTTTTACAAATTCTGTTTCTCGTTTCTGCAGTTAACTTCTAAAAAAAAAAAAAAATTCCCTATTTCGAATGTACAGAATTGTATAGTTGAATACATATAAACTCCTAATTACATACTACACATAATTTAATATAATACATAATACACATAAACTCTTAACATAATACACATCAACTCTTAACATAATAGTATAATACACATCAACTCTTAAGATAATACATGTAAACTTTTAACAGAATACACATAAACACAAGTGTTAAAAAAAAAAAACAAAAAGAAAAAAAAAACAGTAACAGACAGAACGGTGTCCGTCGCATCAACTCCCAGACAACTTATTAAAATGACTTCGTTTTGGGCCAGAGCGCACATTGCATTGTGCACCCTGGTGCACGATATAACGATTGAATTTACATCCTCCCATATACTCTGACGTGTCGGGGTGTGGGGGCCCTTAGAGTTGAGGATTCAACCTTTTGGGAAGAATAATTTTTTGGGCCAGGTTTACATTGCAATGTAGACCCCTGCCTGGTCCATGGCCATAGGAATTGCTCCAAACTCCACTAATATAACACAAAATCCCTACCATAATGGAAATCCGATTAGATAATTAATTAAAATGAACTAAATTTTGTTCCAAAACATCTTAAACGGGTATTATGTAATTTGAAATAATTATTTTAGTATATTGAGAAGAAATTCATTTAATTCTTCTGTATGTGCATATTTAGAAGCTATGAGAGAACTGAGAAATGATTTAATCTTCATACATTAATGTAATTCAAGAAGGTAATTAATTTATAAATAATAAAATTTAGCCATTGCGTACAAATATGAATTGATAATTTTGGCTTTTTCATATTTAGTTTCTTCATTCGAAGAAGAAGGAAAGTGGAAAGAAAATAATTACCCTTGCGTTCAAAATATTATCGAAGAGTAAATAATAGGAGTTAGTCTATCTCTCATTCTTAAGACATACGGAGTACATATATTATTTACGTTTTTGATCTCTCATTCTTAAGACATACGGAGTACATATATTATTTACGTTTTTTATCTCTCATTCTTAAGACATACGGAGTACATATATTATTTACGTTTTTGATTGAATACTGCTGGATTTACTATATCTGCGCACTTCAAAAACTTCTTATTAGGGGTCAAACTATACGCATTGTTACAAAATTGGCTCTGTACGTTATAATGTGTTAGATATATTAAATATAACATATTTAATATAATATATATTAAATATAATATAATATATCTATAATATATATTAAATATAATATATCAATATATTATATTTATATATTGAGAGAGAAGAGAGAGGAATGAATAATGTTATTTGAAGGGATTATTAACAAATGAATACAAACCACATATTTATACTAAATGAAAGCTACTAATCAGGAAGCTAATGCTCCATGTACTAATGCTATAATTTAGGCCACTCTTCACATACAATGCATGACCCACACCCATTATTTCCAACAAATTAACTAATTATTAATTACTTGCTTGGTTTAATAATTATAATAATAATATTATTATAACATTGCCTCCTTTAAACCAAGTTGGATATATTGGTCATTCCAATTTCCTTCTTCAATTTGAGAAATGTCTCTGTCTTCAGCGGCTTCGTAAAGATATCAGCGGCTTCGTAAAGATATCTGCAACTTGACATTCACTTGAACAATACTCAATGTTGATTTGCTTTTCAGCAACCAACTCTCTGATTTTGTGATACTTGATATCAATGTGTTTGCTGCGACCATGAAAGACTGGATTTTTGGACAACGATATTGCTGATTTGTTGTCACAAAAAATAGTTGTAGGTGCTTCTTGGTTGTGTTGTAGAAATTCCAAAATTCTCCTCAGCCAAACTGCTTGAGTAGCACAGTTTGCTGCTGCAATATATTCTGCTTCTGCGGTTGAAAGTGCTACAATCTGTTGCTTCTTTGAAGACCAAGAAAATATGGCCGAACCAAGATAGAAGGCATACCCTGACGTGCTTCTTCTAGTCTCAACATCTCCAGCCCAATCACTGTCTGTGTACCCAACAAGTTCCACAGCTTCATTAGTAGAGTAAAAAAGTCCATCATTACTCGTACCTTTGACATATCTCAGAATTCGCTTTGCTGCAGCCCAATGTGATTCTTTTGGCTCCTCCATGAATCTGCTAAGAATTCCAACTCCAAAAGAAATATCTGGCCTTGTTGCCACCAGATACCTTAGACTTCCAATTAAACTTTTATAAGCTGTAACATTCACATTCTTACCACACTCATCTTTGGACACCTTTAACTTTTCAGCTAACGGAGTCGAAACTGGTTTGGAGTTTTCCATTTTGAACTTTTTCAAAATATCAGCAGCATACTTCTTCTGTGAAATAAAGATTCCACCATCCATCTGAATAACCTCAAGGCCAAGAAAGTAAGCCATAAGGCCCATATCGGTCATTTCAAACCTCTTAATGAGTGCCTCCCTGAATTCTGAGATTAGCTTCAAGTTGTTTCCAGTAAAAACCAGATCATCAACATACAGACAGATTAAAACAATATCACCAGAATCCGTGCATTTGACATACAAAGTGTGTTCATGAGGACATCTCATAAAACCACTTTCAACAAAATATGAGTCAATGCAACCATACCACGCCCTAGGCGCTTGCTTTAAGCCATACAAGGCTTTTCTCAACCTGTACACTTTATTTTCCTCCCCTTTCTTCAGAAATCCTGCAGGTTGCTCAACATATATTTCTTCTTCAAGAAAACCATTCAGAAAAGCAGACTTGACATCCATTTGATGCAATTTCCAATCATTTTGAGCAGCAAGAGAAATAACCATTCGAACTGTATCAAGTCTACTTACAGGAGCAAAAACCTCAAAATAATCAATACCTGGTTTCTGCTTGTAACCCTTTGCTACTAACCGTGCCTTAAAACGGTCAATTTCTCCATTTGACTTGTACTTCGTTCTGTAAACCCACTTCACTCCAATTGGCTTCTTTCCAGGAGGTAAATCTGTTAACTCCCAGGTACCATTCTTTTCAATGGCACGGATCTCCTCATCCATCGCCTTAAGCCAATGAGTTTCTGTAGCAGCCTCCTCAAAAGTTAAAGGATCACAATCTGCAAAGAGAGCAAATTGAACAATTTCTTCATCAGACAGGTCATTATCATGACCCAAAACATAATCTTGCAAGCGAGCTGGTAAGTGGCGCTCGCGCTGAGATCGTCGAATTGACGGCTCTGGCTGTGAAGGAGACCGGACATTATCTGGAATCGGTTGCTCATCAACAATATTTTCAACAACAGGAATAACAACTGAACTTTCATCTTTAGCTAACCAATCCCAAGCACCATATTCATCAAAAGTGACATCACGACTTATAACAACCTTTTTAGTTTCAGGATTGTATAGTTTATAAGCCTTTGAAGCGTCACTATAACCAATGAATATGCATTTCTCACCTTTATCATCCAACTTCTTTCTCAATGGATCTGGCACATGTGCATATGCCAAACATCCAAAAATCTTGAGATATTTGATAGAGGGTTTTCTCCCACTCCAAGCTTCTTCGGGCGTCTTATCACGGACACTCTTAGTTGGACACCTATTCAACACATGGACAGCACAAGCAACAGCTTCTGCCCAAAAAGGCTTAGGCAGATCCTTAGATTTCAACATGCACCTCACCATATCCATGATTGACCTATTCTTCCTCTCAGCCACTCCGTTTTGTTGTGGAGTGTATCTAGCTGTCATTTGGTGCTGAATACCCTTTTCTTTCAGAAAATTATCACAAGCAATATATTCTGTACCTCTATCAGTTCTCAAGATTTTAACTTCATAACCACTTTGCTTTTCAACAAAAGCCTTAAATTGTTTGAAAACATCACATGTTTCAGACTTTTGCTTCAGAAAGTAAACCCATGTTTTCCTACTGAAGTCATCAATGAAAGTAATAAAGTACTTACAACCTCCATATGAGGGAACCTCCAACGAACACAGGTCTGAGTGAACAATCTCCAACTGTTTTGTGGCTCTCCTTGACTTGGCCACGGGAAAGGGATCTCTATGCTTCTTCCCAATCACACAAATCTCACAGATACGATTAGGGACATTCACAACAGGTAAATCAGAAACAAGTTCCTTTCTCGCAAGATAGTTTAACCCAGAAAAATGAAAATGCCCAAACCGCATATGCCATAACCAATTATCATCACAAACTTCAGAATTAAAGCAAGCAAGGAGAGTATGCTTAATTTTCAAAGGAAATAGTCGATTTTGGGACATATTTACCTTTGCAATCAAAACTCCTTTAGCATCTGCAATGGTACAACACCCCTGAGCAATATGTATCTTATATCCTTTTTCTGACAACTGACCCATACTCAACAAATTTTGGTGTAGTTCAGGAACATAGAACACATCGGATATAAAATTGTGAGTACCATCCTTCAACTGAATAGAGATTTTACCTTTTCCCAAAATTGGCACCTTTGACTTATTGCCAAACGTTACTTCAGACCGGACTGATTCATCCAATTCAGAAAACAATTCTTTCTTCCCACACATATGGTTACTACACCCAGTATCCAAGAACCATATGTTCTTATCTGCAGAAAAACTATCGCTGGCTAAAAGTAAAGTTTCAGAACTCTCACCAGACTTTTCAGCAGTGTTTTCAGCAATGTTTGCTTGATTTCCACGATTGTTGTCCTCATTATACCAACAATCTGCAATCTTGTGCCCATACTTGCCACAATTGTAGCAATGAAATGGAAATTTACCTTGTTTGGTATTACCTCCACCTCTTCCTTGGTTGGAGCTACCACGTCCTCCTCCTTGGTTGAAGTTACCACGACCTCTTCCACCAGAACCTCCTCTTCCTCTTCCACGACCTCTACCAGATCCTCCACCTCTTTGATTAGTGCCAGTCACATTAAGGGTGACTTGACTCTTCAAAGCTTCTTCTGCTAGTGGTTCCGATTTTGACGCAATCCTGTCAACATGACTTTCTACCATACCTTTCAGCTCTGCAATTGATAAGAGCTCAGTTTTGTGTGACTCTGTTATTGAAGCCACCACATGGTCATACTTCATCGACATAGTTCGAAGAACTTTTTCAACCACTGCACCATCTTCAATCGTATCTCCATATAGCCTCATCTTATTCACCATATCAATAAGACGAGTGAAATACGCATCTACTGTTTCTGTAGAGGTCATCTCACAATTATCGTACAACCTTCTCAACGACTGCAACTTAGACTTCTGTGCCCGATCGACTCCTTTGTGTGACACCTTTAAGATGTCCCAAGCTTGTTTTGCTGTTTGAGCACGAGCTAATTGCCCAAAAATGGAATAATGAACACCTTGGTGAATCTGACCCAAGGCCAATTTATCTCGCCGTATAGCGCCTGCTTCAGCTCCTTCGGGTAGACCGGGATCAACAAAGCTCCAAAGATTCTGAGCTTGCAAATGTGTGGACATCATAATTTGCCAATAATTGTAATCGAGTTTCCCGTCCAATTTGGGACCCGACCATACAATATTGAAATTTGTTGCCATATTTCACTACGGGAAATATCTCGGGGTTGAAAGGTTGACTGGCTCTGATACCAAATGTTAGATATATTAAATATAATATATTTAATATAATATATATTAAATATAATATAATATATCTATAATATATATTAAATATAATATATCAATATATTATATTTATATATTGAGAGAGAAGAGAGAGGAATGAATAATGTTATTTGAAGGGATTATTAACAAATGAATACAAACCACATATTTATACTAAATGAAAGCTACTAATCAGGAAGCTAATGCTCCATGTACTAATGCTATAATTTAGGCCACTCTTCACATACAATGCATGACCCACACCCATTATTTCCAACAAATTAACTAATTATTAATTACTTGCTTGGTTTAATAATTATAATAATAATATTATTATAACATAATGAACTATTTACTTTTTCAACTTACTGAAGCATAAAGAGTGAATACCAGCACTGGGGCTCAAACCTATGACCCCCCCCCCCCCCAATTAGGAAACTCACTTAGTGCCACTAAACCACAAGGTCATTGACTTTAAATGACCCAACAAAAATCAAAAGGACCTGCGATTGGAACTGACTACAGAAGAGATGCGCCACCAGAACTTCCATGTGAATTGGGACTTGTTTGATGATCCCATATAGACAAAGATAATCCATAGTAAACACCTTGCTTCCTAATTCCCTACTACAAATAGAGCGCGAAAGAACATATTGGATCAATTTATATTCCTCCTTTCAGGGACCCTAGTCTAAAGGAGATTGCTAGTGCACTTGGGACATTGAAAAGCCGTTGCACCTTCAATTTACGTATCTATCAGCTTTGTGGGTCACTATTACCTTCACAAAGGAGGAGTATAAATTGATCCAATATGTTCTCTCACGCTCTATTTGTGATAGGGAGTCAGGAAGAAGGTGTCTACTATGGATTATCTTTGTCTATATGGGATCATCAAACAAGTTTGAATTCACATGGGAGTTGTGGTGGTGCATCTTTTCCGTAGTCAATTCCAATCGCAGGTCGTCCCTTCGATTTTTGTTGGCCTTAAATGGTAGAAACTAATTCAAAATGATTATGTTGTTTTAAATTAAGTATCAACTAGCTTAGCACACCCAGATCTGACAAAACTACAAGTAAAAATTCAAAACATATAGATAATTAGTTAAAGTCTAGAAAAGTAATTTTAAAGTATCTCACCAAGAGAAACAAAGTAAAAAATATTGATGGACTGATGAACAATGAAATCTAAAATATATAATTCCTCAAAAAAATATCAGACATATATACTAAATATACATTAGACATGAAAGAGATCAAACATAAGACCTAATTCTATGCAATTCACAAAATAAAAGAGAGATAGAGATAGAGAGAGAGAGAGAGAGAGAGAGAGAGAGAGAAAATAACTACCATGCCATGGTGTTTAAGTGAAAGTGTAGAACTGAAAATAAATAGATCGCTACAACGAAACCCCAAGAATGAGCCAACATGAAAATTTATGACTTCTAGTATGGCTAAAAAGATCAAGACAACACATAGAGAATAATAAAACACAAGACCAAAAAAAATCTCACTAAAAAATCTTATATATAATCAAAGCTTTAAAAAATGAAACTGAGAACAAATTACTAGAACGGTATTCTTGATATTTCTCACGAGAGATAAAAAAAAAAGATCAAAGAAAACATCAATGGATTAAATGGAAAAAATGCAAAAGTTCAATCTTAGAACTTACGAGATACCGATCATTAAAAAAAAAAAAAGGTTGTCTCACTTTTTGAGATTGTAAAATAGCTGATGTGTTGGACTGTGAAGTTTAGCCAATGTTATATAGGAGAGATATAGCTGTTGAATGCTGTCATGTCTTACGTGACATTTTCCTATATGGAAATTCTCAACAATTAAATTTGTTTCCATTGGAGAAATAGTTCCATCCATAAATTTATGAAAACATTATAAATATTTAAAATTGAGTTCTCTAATTTTAGAAAATTTTGAAATACCTTTTCTAATAATAATAAGAATTTGATAAACAATTAATTTTTATGCATAAATGAAGAAAAAATATTTATAAATACGCACTTATATTTTTTATATTTGTACTTTCTCCCGTGTTTCGTATCCTACGATTATTGTCCTCCTTTCCCGTTTCCATGAAACTTGGACTAGCATTCCTCAATTGCTTTGACCCTTTCAATCACTTTTCTAGCGATTCTAGCAATTAAACATAAATGAAAAGCACGTGGATCTTAAATGCAAGGAATAACCTAAGGTTCCTACTTAATGTTATTTCAATTATGAAACTAGACTAGCTCCAGGACTACTCCAGAAAGAATAAATAAAATAAAATAGAAAGCAATAAAGGAACCGTGCAACAGGAAATGTTCACGCAGTTCGGAGCCTCACTCCTACGTCTGCGGGGCCACTCACATCAACCCTAATCCATTATAATAAACAGGAGTACAAATAGAGAACTTAATTACAGACTATTGTATAACCTATAACTACTCCAGAACCTATTCCAGGGGATTCGATGTGCATGCGATCTTCTTCGCTTCATGATCTCGTTAGGACACTGATAAACATTATTTTTAATGTTATTTTTAATAATCTTTTTATAGTTAATTTACAATAATCGATTAATTTTATATCTATTTTATTTATTATTGTTATAAGTAGCTTTATTAATATTATTCTAGTTTAGGATTGTTTTTATCTACTATTTGAATTCTGATAATAATAACGGGTTTGATTATATTGATATTTGAGCCTAAGGATTATGTTATTGAATATTGTTTGTTGGCCCTTTTATTTAATTAACCTAGTCTTCCTAGTAGTAAAAGAACAGATCCCCTTTCAATATTTTGACGATGGGAGTGGTCTAGTTTGTTGCTCAAATTATGGACGACCAATTCAAGTCTTCCCTTACGGTCCTAAGGTTCAGTATTCCGTTGCAGTCAAGGGAGGTTTCTACGGCAATCTTTTGAGGAGAAGCAGTATAAAAGAGAAGCATCTTCTTCACCAATGGGATCATCAATCGTCCCGGACCAATTCCGGTGGCGGTGAACAAAGACTCTTCGATTGGCGGTAGAGATTCCGGGCAGCGACTTGTCCGGCGCAAGCAGCTCTCGGCGGTGCGCAGCAATAGCATCTTCTGGTTCAATCAGCTTAGTTTTTCATTAATCTTTTCAATTTGCTTAGTAAATTGCGCTGTTGATTTTGAGGATTGCTAGTAGAGCTTTTTGGTTTGGCAACAAAGTCTTTGAATTTATTTAGATATATAGATAATTGTTTGGCAGTAACAATTGCACACGCCATCTCCTTATCCCTTCATTCCTTTTATTTACTCTATCTTATTTACTCTATCAAGATCAAATGTGCTGATTTAATTGGTGTTAAGTTCATGTTTTTAGACCTTTTTAATTCGATTGTTAGTTAATATTCTGGTTCGTGGTAATTTACTTATTCACCTTCTTAAGTTTTGATTCAATTATTCATTTGGTTAGCTTTCAGAATTTTAATTATTTGACATTTGATTCCTAACTAGCTTTGAACTTTTTAATTGTTTAATTAATTATTTTAATTTCAAGTTATTAAATTGTTCATTTGGTTAATGTTTCTCGAATTTATTTGATGTCTTGCTATTTCATCTTGAGGTTATTCAATTATTTTTTTCAGTCGTTATTTTCTTCTTGATAATTTAATTTAGTTCATCCATTCTGATTATCAATTATGTTTCCTTGACTTCAGATTATTATTAAGTGTTCTCATTCAATTTAATTTCACTGCAATTCAAACTTTATTCTCTTTCCACTCTTTTTAACTAATTAAATTGCATCGTATCAATTCCCTGAGGGATCGACCCTTGCTTAAAGCACGCTATAACTACAATCGACTCGTGCACTTGCGAGGACATATATTAAAATTGTCTAACAATTTTTGGCGCCGTTGCCGGGGAATTGTTTATTTTGCAATTTAATTTTTTTTGCTTTTTTTTTTTCGTTGATTGCTTGATTTTTTTTCCCGTCATTATTGTCTTCTCTTCATTTTTAATCATGAATTTTATTTAATTCATTCGTCCATTTAAAAATTGCTTTATACTTGTTTTTACTTTCACTATTCTCTTTATTTTTCCCATTCCTTAACTGCTTGATTCTTTAATTCTATCACATTATTATTATTGTCGTTTGATTATCCTTTTTAATATTGCTATTTATTCAAGTCATTAGTCCAGTTAAAAACTGCTTACTATTTCTTTTTGCTTTCCCTATTCTCGTTGTTTATTTTTTTCCCTATCTTAATTTCTTTTCCCATACTTTTGTTTGCTATATTTTTTTCTCTTCCAATTTAATTCTTTCGCTTCCTGAATTTCAAATAATTTGCATTTGAATTGATCCTACTCAAGTTTATTTTTTTCCCCTCTTAATATTACCTTCAAAACAAAAGAAGTACTTAATAATTGTTTAATATTCTCCATTTCACTTTTTATTGATTATCCTATATATTTATTTGTTTACTTAATTGTTTGATTTTATTTACTTCTTTGTGTATTTATTTTTGTTATTTTGTTTATTTATTTGATGGAGGGTCGTCGTTCTTTATATCCTAAACTGTTGCCTTTAGACGATCATATTGATAGGACAAAGAAAGAAATATTACTTTTTGAAAACCCCATTTTTGAACCGCAAGAAATATTACTTTTTGAAAACCCAATTTTTGAACCGCAAGAAATATTACTTTTTGAAAACCCAATTTTTGAACCGCAAGAAACAACTACAACCATAAATGCACTTCCTCCACCCTATTGGGATAATAATAATCAAAATGATTTTCAACCAATTGACCCACCCCATCCTGAAAAACCATCTTTGGAGGATACTTTACAGGAATTCATACAGGGTTGCAATATCCAAGAAAATGAGGCTTGCTTTAAAAGAATCGAAGCACATTTAGAGAAAATTGCTAAATTTGTGCAAGAGCATGTGCCAGGTAAGTTACCTAGTTAACTTGAAGAGGCTAAGACTAGTGATATCAATGAAAACAAGTCAGGAGATAATATCATTTCTAAACAAGCTGAAATAATTGAAAAATTGCATAATAATGATGCTGATATTATTGTCGAAAATGATGAGCCTCAATTGCATAAATCTGATACTCCTTATCTGCCTCCCATGCATTATGTGCCCCCAATCCCTTTTCCTGTTGATGAAAGCTTTGAAAACACCAAACCGATGCAAAATGAATATTTTGAGGTAGACGAGCCTTATGTACAACCCAAGCCTTATGTGCCCCCAGTTCCTTTTCCAAATAAGCTCAAAAGTTGTGTGCCTGAAACGGTAGGTACAGAGCTACAAAAAGAATTGCCCCCAATCTCTTTTGATGCTCAAGTTGGCAAATTGACCAAAAATGTGTTTGTTGACACTGCTGAGTTTTCAATTTTTCCATCTATGAATCTGTCTGATAGATCTAACCATATTTTTGCAATTACGGGGTTGACTTTTGCTGATGATGGTAAGTTGGTGTTTGATAAACTCCTAAAGGAAAATCTTTTGAATGACGTTGATAAATCAGTTTCTTCTTGTTATTCTAAAATTGCAGGGCTAAATAAAAATTACACAAAAGAAAAAATGAATAAGCGAGGGCTTTCTTTGTCTTCTTTTCTTCCTTCTCACAACATTGGGGACAATGTTGAAAATAAGTGTGGGGAAGAAGTTTTACCCACAAATCATCCCACAAATCACAAAAAATATAAAAAATTCAAAATTTTTAATTTTCTTATGTTTATTTTCTTAAACCTTTTCATTTTAAAATTCTAACATTAGTTTGAGCTTTACCCTTATAAGTTTTTTTTTTAAATATTCGCTGATAGAAATAATGCATATTTTTGTCGACTCTTAGTGTATATATTGCTTTTGACTAGTTGTTAATTTCTCTAATTTTATATCTTTGTCAAAAAAACAAAAAACAAAAAAAAAAAAAAAAACAAAAAAAAAACAAAAAAAATCATAAATAGAATTTGAAAATCACAAATACCCTTATGTGTTCTATACAATTTCTTTAGTAGTTTATATGCATCTTTCACTTTATTTTACCTTTTTCAAATTCTTAAACAATTTTTGAGTGCTATAAATTGTGGTATATTGTGTTGGTTCAAGGATCATCTTTATGACATTAGTGAAGTAAAAAAAAAAAAGATTAAATAAATAATTATTTTAAAAAAATAATAAACGAGACTGTTTTATTTATTTATATTTATTTATTTTGTTTGCAATAAATAAGAGATTCTACTCCGCTGAATCAGCCACATACACACATGTATAATAAATAGATCAATAAGTGTTGTGGTCTGATTTATGAGTACACACAAAATTGAAAACCCAAACAAGTCTGGCGTAAAATGGCGAGGTTTTTGGGGAAGTTCTCTTTGGAAAAAGTCAAAATAGAAAAATAATGAGTGAACTTTAGAAGAGACGAGCAATTGCATTTCAATTTTAATAAATGTCTTAATCCTGATTTCTTATATTTTGCACCTGCATTGTGATAGAATATTTTTGAATTTGGTTTAGGTTGAATTTGGTGAAATTTTCATAATTTTCTATTGAGTTTTCGTATAGTTCATATAAGGGGTGTCAGCACACGAGCACACGTTTTATATTTATTTTAGTTGTTAAAGTTTTTAATTTCTAGTCAAATGTTTTATACATTCTTTGAGTTGGCACTAACTTTGCATTGGTGGCAATAAATTTGGAAGTCTATTTGGGTAAAGCTCGATCTTATGTTGATTTTATTTTAATTTGTTTTCTTTTTAATAATGCGGACAAGCAAATAAATAAGTGTGGGGAAATTTGATAAAAATTATTTTTAGTGTTATTTTTAATAATCTTTTTATAGTTAATTTACAATAATCGATTAATTTTATATCTATTTTATTTATTATTGTTATAAGTAGCTTTATTAATATTATTCTAGTTTAGGATTGTTTTTATCTACTATTTGAATTCTGATAATAATAACAGGCTTGATTATATTGATATTTGAGCCTAAGGATTATGTTATTGAATATTGTTTGTTGGCCCTTTTATTTAATTAACCTAGTCTTCCTAGTAGTAAAAGAACATATCCCCTTTCAATATTTTGACGATGGGAGTGGTCTAGTTTGTTGCTCAAATTACGGACGACCAATTCAAGTCTTCCCTTACGGTCCTAAGGTTCAGTATTCCGTTGCAGTCAAGGGAGGTTTCTACGGCAATCTTTTGAGGAGAAGCAGTATAAAAGAGAAGCATCTTCTTCACCAATGGGATCATCAATCGTCCCGGACCAATTCCGGTGGCGGTGAACAAAGACTCTTCGATTGGCGGTAGAGATTCCGGGCAGCGACTTGTCCGGCGCAAGCAGCTCTCGGCGGTGCGCATCAATAGCATCTTCTGGTTCAATCAGCTTAGTTTTTCATTAATCTTTTCAATTTGCTTAGTAAATTGCGCTGTTGATTTTGAGGATTGCTAGTAGAGCTTTTTGGTTTGGCAACAAAGTCTTTGAATTTATTTAGATAATTGTTTGGCAGTAACAATTGCACACGCCATCTCCTTATCCCTTCATTCCTTTTATTTACTCTATCTTATTTACTCTATCAAGATCAAATGTGCTGATTTAATTGGTGTTAAGTTCATGTTTTTAGACCTTTTTAATTCGATTGTTAGTTAATATTCTGGTTCGTGGTAATTTACTTATTCACCTTCTTAAGTTTTGATTCAATTATTCATTCAGTTAGCTTTCAGAATTTTAATTATTTGACATTTGATTCCTAACTAGCTTTGAACTTTTAAATTGTTTAATTAATTATTTTAATTACATGTTATTAAATTGTTCATCTACCAGGACTACGTGGTCTAATGGTATCCGGGTTGGGCTTCCAATTGGAAGATTATGAGTTCAAGCCTCAGTGGAGGCGTTATTGGTTCTTTGTGTTTCAGTAGGTTGAGAAAGTATATGAACAGATACTACAATGTAATAGAGCCAGTAACTTTCAAAAAAAAAAAATAAAAATTGTTCTCGAATTTATTTGATGTCTTGCTATTTCATCTTGAGGTTATTCAATTATTTTTTTCAGTCGTTATTTTCTTCTTGATAATTTAATTTAGTTAATCCATTCTGATTATCATTTATGTTTCCTTGACTTCAGATTATTATTAAGTGTTCTCATTCAATTTAATTTCGCTGCAATTCAAACTTTATTCTCTTTCCACTCTTTTTAACTAATTAAATTGCATCGTATCAATTCCCTGAGGGATCGACCCTTGCTTAAAGCACACTATAACTACAATCGACTCGTGCACTTGCGAGGACATATATTAAAATTGTCTAACAGACACCTTCTTCACACGTAGCAATACTATAGATAATCAGAATTAATAGCTGAAGTATCTCAATGTATACGCTTGTTAAAGTGCGCATAGAAATGCTAGACAAAGTAGCATTTTATAAAGGTAATGACATGCTTCTTCGACCAAACAACATGCAGCCCTTCACTCTGTTAGTGTTTTTAATTGTTCAAAAAACCCCATCTTATAATTGGCAATATTATTATGGCATACTAAGATAGGTTTAGCTTGTGTCTGTCCAGCTCTACAGACGTCTGATCAATCAAAAGCAACAACAGAAGGACTGACACTGAAGATCTGATTTAAGAAGGTATTGACTTAAAAGCTGTACGCGGTTTACAGGAGACATATTTGGAAGGAAGATCAACGTATCTGCTTTGGAAATGTATGGACCGAATCTTTAAGATTACTTTCTTCAAATATTGTCCTACCATCTACAATAAAAGACATCTTTGGAAGGAGTGTTCTATCGACGGATCTATAAGTACCATCATTCTAAGAGAATTAGGGTTACGCCTTACGCAAGAAGAAACACTCCACATATGCTATATGAGACTAGATCTTTGATTGTCATGCATCTTCTCAATACAACATGTTCATGGTGATTAAGATGATGAACTTGAGAAGAATCACTGCTGCTTAAACGAAAGGACACTGTGTTCACACTGTTGTGGGAACAACTGTATAGAGCGTCATTAAAGTGGACTGCATCAGAGTGGGCTCTCCAAGTGAAGGGATTTCATTGGACTTCTGTATGCATGGCTCTCCATCTTCAACAATCCACTAAACCTATGTAGACTGGGTATGCACCTTGTGTGGGGCACTTGGGTAAGATTATTATATATCTACCTTTGTACATTGGATTATGATTTAGTGGATTGGATGCCTATGTGATCGTCCCCCAGACGTAGATACACACTGTGTCGAACTGGGTAAACAATCTGTGTCTTTGGCTTTGGCTTTGTGTTTGTAACACCCCGTGTTACGACCCCTAAAACCAATTAATCATTTAACCAATTATCCAAAGAAAGAATTAAATTACAATAATTAAATTGGAAAAGGCCCACCATAGTCCGTGGGCCCGCTTCTCTAAACCCAACCCCTAGTCCTTAAAGGAATAGAGTTAGCAAGCCTATAGTATTTGGGCCCTAATTAGGACTCTTAGATATATAAATAGGGGACATAGGAGGCACCTAGAACCCCCCACCACAATAATCCCTCACCACACAAGAAGTTCCAAGAATTCCCTTAGAAGAAATCAAGAAAGAAGAAAGCTTAAAGAAAGACCCTTCATAGCCAAGGAATTAATAAAGGCTAAGAGGTAACCCATGTCTCAACAAAACCTATTTTCATAGCTATGATTACCCTCTTAGGATTTCCCCATATTCTTGTGTATTGATGATTCGTTATATTGTTCTTGACGATTGGTGTTATGATTCCATGGGCGATCTTGATAATCTTGTTGATGAAAAGGGATTCTTGATGATTGTGTGATTCTTGATGGAACCTAGTTTCTTGATGATTATGTGCCATTCTTGATTGTTCTTGATGTTTAAAGAGGAATCGTGTTCTTATTAAATTAGATGCGTCTAGAGCCCTAGGCCGTGTCGTGAAATTCGTATGGTGTTACTCTTGATGTATTGGGTGGGAATTCGCATGTTCGGGTATTAATTATGTTTAGAAAAGCATGATAGGATATGTGTCGTATGTTTCCTGCTTTTGATCCGTTAATTGTCTACGTGTTGTTATCAACTGCGATTGAAAGTGTCTAAGCATGGTTCCGGGTTCTACTAAGGTTCCCGGGGCGTTTTTGTGATGAAAGAGTCAGTGGGGGTAGGTGGGGGTAGGGGACCCGCCACCTACCCGCGGCCAACTTTGAAGTCGCCGGCAGCAGGCAGCCGGCGGGCAGGCGACTGCCCGCCGGGCACCCGCTGCCCGGAACCACGACGCCGGCGGGCAGCCGGCGGGTGACCCCTCACCCACCGGCTACCCGCTGGATTTTACCCCACTTTGGGATTCCGGCTTCCCCGTTTGATGTTCCCCCGACCCCCGTGGTGTCCCAACGGACTCCGTCTGTCGTGCCTATGTCTAGTTTGATGTTCGGGTACCATTCGTAGGTTGAATAAGTCCTATATATATTGCATGCTAGTTGAATTGGTATCCCGTTGGCCTAGGCGTAAGAAGTATGAACCCCTTAGGATTATTCTTAGTATGTGAATGATCACGCATAGGTTTCGTTATACGATTTCTTCCCCTCCCCAATGTGCCTATGTGGGTTGCATGTGTTTGCTATGTGTTATGTGTGCATGATACCCCAATTCGGTTGCGATCGAATTGGTTATTCCTGAGCTGCGGTTCAGAAGCTGGCTGCGGTCAGATTTACACTCTCGGGCTGCGGTCCACCGTTTGGTTGCGATCAAACGTTTTACATGAGCTGCGGTTCATATTCCTGGCTGCGGTCAGATGACTACTCTTGGGATGCGGTCCACTGTTTGGTTGCGATCAAACTATGATGAGCTGCGTTTGATCAGTCGGTTGCGATCGACCCCTCCGTGTTGCGATACGGGGCAGGGTGCTGCGGGGCAGTGTCAGAGCTATATGCGCTGACCCTCATGTATGGGCATGCGATTGGTCCTGTGGCGCCAACAAAGTGTGCTATGTGATGAGTTATGGATGGTTTGGTGTTATGATTGTTATGAAAACGTGACCATAGGATACATGCTAGTAAACTGTATACGCTTGGTTATGACTATTGACTGTGCTTATCACTATCTGTCGAATCTGTTCCCTACGCTTGTGAATTGTATATGCTTATGACTGTTGGTTGTGCTTATCCCTATCTGTCGAGTCTATTCCCTGTTTTGAAAGCTAGAGTCTCTTAGGATATATCTTCATGCTTCGAAATGGTTTTTCGTATATCTATGTATATATCTATATATATTTTATTTCAACGCGTTGGAGTGGGTTACCAGCATCTCTCGCTGAACAGATATATTTGGCTTTCAGGCACAAAAGAGTAGACACTGGAGCGCGCTAGAACCGTGGAGCTTAGAAGTAGATAGTTTCCCTTTTGGCCTGCGTGCCATGTTTATGCATTTACTTTGTTGAGGATATTAGTTAGTTAGCATGTGCACCTGAGTTCTCTAGCTCAGGTGTGGCATAGCACCCCATACTCTTTATATTATGTTTTGGGATTTAATGAGATTTTACCTTCTTTATATAAGTTTCAAAAGTTTTGAAAATCTGGGGTGTTACAGTGTTGTTCTTTTCTCTTTTATCTTCTCTATGATTTATTATTACTGACTTCATCGCTTAATCAGTCTGTACATTTCGTCAGTTGATTAATCCAGTTAATCTGTTTAAAAAAGAGGGAATGCAAAATTACACACTCCTTGATTTCAGCTGCTCCTATGGATTTAGATCTCCTCCAAGATAGGTTCTTGACTGAATTAATGATTTGAAGGGGTTTTACTTCTTCTGGATTGCTTTCTTGCGCAGATCTAGTCAACTACTCCAGATGTTTAGACTAATCCAGCAACTAATCCTCTAACTACTTTGACAACTAATCCAAGCCAATATTAAGAGGTTTAATGTGCAACATTTTTTACACTTACAATCTCCTCCTTTGGCTATTAGTTGACAAAACTACCAATGACTACCACAAGATCTCAACGGCTTATAAAATCAAAGGTTTTGCCAGATGAGAAAATCTTGTTACAAACTTGACAATATTGGATTAGTCACTAGTCAGGAGTAGTTCACCACAAACCCTTCTTAGACTTAAACAATGATGTGCCAATGAACTCAAACACATATAAAGCACAAAAGCACTTAAAAAATTAGAAAAACACATACAACACATAGGGTATCAACTTAGCATTTATCATAGAGGCAAACAATGCATTTATCAAGTAGACCACGCAAAAGAAACTACAACTAGCAGATAGCGAATAACTAAGCAAAGAACCACACTTATTCGCTGGCACACATTGTAAGTTCACAAAACCGCAAAAAAACAAAAACCTAGAATCAAGCAACCAACAATTGCCGCTAAAGGGGGGAAAGAGAGTCAAACCGTAGATTGATCTCGTAAATGCCAAGCCCAAAGCTCTGCTTGGAGGCCTTCCTCGTCGAACACTTCATCGAGTGGCTAGGGGTCCTCAGTAATGCCCGAAGCTCTCTCGAAGATAACTTTTGATTCTCGTACAGATAGATCTTCCATGAGTATTGGGTGACGACAGAGAGTGGCAAGAACAAGCCTGGTGGAGAGATCAGAGATAACTTCCTTCTAAGCGTTCATCCTCAGTATGGTAAATAAGGATGGGATTGATATGGGAATGAGATGCCATTTGCGGATGAGAGATGAAGGAAGAAGATTTTGTGGATGATTTCGACTAGATTTAGGTATAGAGAGAAGATTTTGGGAAAAATAAATAGACATTTTGAGAGACATTAGGGATTTTTGATCGTAGAAAAAAGGGTAGGGCCGAAAGTTTATAACAAACCCAGAAAGAGAGAAAAAAATTAAAATAATAAAAAAATGGGCGAGATTAAGATTTTGGATTAGAAAGGGCCTGGAGTACGATCTGGATTAGAGCACGGGGCTGGAGTATCCGCTGGATCAGATCTGCAAAACAAAAAAAAAAAGAAAAAAAAAACACAACACAAAAAAATTTATTTCATGGAAATATAAATTAGATGGAAAACCTGCACACCCCTAGAGCTGCTCGAAGTAATTCAAATCTTGTGTTGTCCAAAGGTTTCGTAAATAAGTCAGCTAGATTTTTCTCCATTGATATATATTCCAGATTTATTTCTTTATCTTCGACCAATTCCCTTGTGAAATGATGCCTGATTTCAATGTGTTTCGTACGGGAATTTTGAACCGGATTTTTTAGATGTTGATTAGCACTTGTGTTGCCGCAATAAAGAGTCATGCACTTTTGATGTAGGCCATAATCAAGAAGCATTTGTCTCATCCATAAGAGCTGAGTGCAGTAGCTGTCGGCTGCGATATATTATGCTTCAGTTGTGCTAAGGGATATTGAGTTTTGTGACACCCCGAAATCCAAATTCGGTTAAGGGATTAATTAAGTAATTAATCCTATTTCAATTTGTAATTTAATTCCTTAATTTCTGAAATTTAATAGTCGGGGACTAGTAATTGACTAGTCAACCCCAAAGTCAAAGTTGTACCTTGAGCTTTGTAAGGAGTTCCCTTGTTCCTAACAACTTTCCATGTCAGTAAGGGTATTCTTGACCTTTCACCTTGTGTTAGTATTGTAACCTAATGTAACACCCCGGATTAATTATTTAATTAATTCCGTTAATAATAATTAAAAAGGGATTTAATTTGGCTAGGATTCCCTTTAATTAATTAATGTGGTCCACCATGGATCGTGGACCCTTGCCTAGACTAGAGTCTTAAGCCTATTAGGAATAAAGAGAGTAAACATTTTTACTAATCAGATTCTAATTAGGAGTCCTAGACCTAATTATCTATTAGAAATAAAGAAAGTAGGTCTTTACTATTCAGATCATGATTAGGATTCCCTTTAATTAATTAATATGGTCCACCATGGACTATGGACCCTTATCCCTAAACCAAGCCCTTAGTCCTATAACGAATAGAATTAGTAAGCCCATACCATTCAGACCCTAATTAGGACTCCTATATATATATATATATATATATATATATATATATATATATATATATATATATATATATATATATATATATATATATATATATATATATATATATATATATATATATATATATATATATACATAGGAGGCACCTAGAAGTCACACCACAATAGATATCACCACACAAGAATTCCCAAGGGATTCCCCACCACCAAGCCTAGGGAGGTCAATCGGATGGAAATTTTAGGGAAGAACCTTAATAGCCAAGGGAGGATTAATGAAGGCTAAGAGGTAACCCATGTCTCAACAAAACTTATTTTCCTTACTATGATCTCCTTCTTTGGCTCCCTCTATATACTTGGGTTTTGATGAATTTCTTTATGATATTTGTGATATAATCTCGATTGATTGATGTGATGATTTTATGAGGGATCTTGATGATCTTGATGTTAAAAAGAGGTTCTTTATGTTTATGTGATGATTCTTGATAAACCTTGATGGTTCTTGATAATGAAAATAAAATATGATTTTGATGATTTGGGTAGGATTAGAGCCCTAGGTTGGATTGGGAATCGGTATTGTGATGTTCTTGATTTATATTTGGGTGGGAATTTGCATGTTCGGGTGTTGTTCGTGTCTAGAAGTCATGTTAGGATGTGCTCAATATGATTCTTGCTTTCGATCCATAAAATGCCTATGTGGTGTCGTTAATTGCAATTAAAAGTGTCTAAGCATGGTTTCGGGTTCCACGAAGGATCCCGGGACATGTATTTGATAAAAGAGTCAGTGGGGGGGGGGGGGGGGGGCGTACGGGAACCCGCCACCTACCCGCTGCCCAAAGTGAGACCGCCAGGCAGCGGGCAGCTGGCGGGCAGTCGTCCGCTCGCCGGGGACCCGCTGCCCGGAAGTTGTCGCCGGCGTGTGGCCCTCCGCCCATCGGCTACCCACTGGTTTGTCACCCACCCGGGGTCTTTGGCTTCCCCGTTTGATGTTCCCCATCCCCCGTGGTGTCCCAACGGACCCCGTTTGTCGTGCTTGAGTCTAGTTTGATGTTTCGGGTACCGTTCGTAGGATGAAAGAGTCTTACGAATTGCATGCTAGTCGAATCGGTAACCCGCTGGCCTAGGTGGAAGTCGTATGAACCCCTTAGGACTATTCTTAGTATGTGAATGATCACATGAAAGCTTATTTATGTGTCTACCCCTTCCCAATGTGCTATTATATGTTATGTGATGCATGATTCCCCAATTTGGTTGCGATCAAATCAGCTATACGGGCAGTTGGATGGGTTGAGAACCATTCCAACTGTTAACCAGACCGGTTGCGATCGGTCAGGTATATAAATATTATATAGGGCTACGGTCCACTGTTTGGTTACGTATGAGCTGCGGTTCATCCTCATAGCTGCGGTCAGTGATTCAATTCTTGGGCTGCGGTCCACATGGGCCTCGTGTGCTATGACCCAACGACCTGGACGCGCCAGGTGGTGTGTAGGGCCAATAAGCCCGAGGAAGGCTGTAGTCCACCGACCTGAGTAATCAGGCAGTGTGTAGGGCTACGGCTGGCTGCGATCCACCGAGTGATGGGCCAGCGGTGTGTAGTGTAACACCCCGTGTTACGACCTTTAATTCTGAATTAATTATTTAATTAATAATAATTAAAAAGGATTTAATTTGATTAGAAATCCCTTTAATTAATTAATGTGGTCCACCACGGATTGTGGACCCTTGCCTAAACTAGAGTCATAAGCCTATTAGAAATAAAGAAAGTCAACATTTTACTAATCAGATCCAAATTAGGAATCCTAGGCCTATAGATCTATTAGGAATAATGAAAGTATACCTTTACTATTCAGATTATGGTTAGGATTCTCTTTAATTAATTAATATGGTCCACCATGAACCATGGAGCCTTATCCTTAAAACAAGCCCTTAGTCTTATAAGGAATAGAATTAGTAAACCCATACCATTCAGACCCTAATTAGGACTCGTAAATATATATATATATAAGGACATAGGAGGCACCTAGAAGTCACACCACAATAGATATCACCACACAAGAATTCCCAAGGGATTCCCCACCACCAAGCCTAGGGAGGTCGATCGGATGGAAATTTTAGGGAAGAACCTTAATAGCCAAGGGAGGATTAATGAAGGCTAAGAGGTAACCCATGTCTCAACAAAACTTATTTTCCTTGCTATGATCTCCTTCTTTGGCTCCCTCTATATACTTGGGTTGTGATGAATTTCTTTATGATATTTGTGATATAATCTCGATTGATTGATGTGATGATTTTATGAGGGATCTTGATGATCTTGATGTTAAAAAGAGGTTCTTTATGTTTATGTGATGATTCTTGATAAACCTTGATGGTTCTTGATAATGAAAATAAAATATGATTTTGATGATTTGGGTGGGATTAGAGCCCTAGGTTGGATTGGGAATCGGTATTGTGATGTTCTTGATTAATATTTGAGTGGGAATTTGCATGTTTGGGTGTTGTTCGTGTCTAGAAGTCATGTTAGGATGTGTTCAATATGATTCTTGCTTTCGATCCATTAAATGCCTATGTGGTGTCGTTAATTGCATTTAAAAGTGTCTAAGCATGGTTTCGGGTTCCATGAAGGATCCCGGGACGCGTATTTGATAAAAGAGTCAATGGGGGGTAGGGGTACCCGCCACCTACCCGCTGCCCAAAGTGAGACCGCCAGGCAGCGGGTAGCCGGCGGGCAGTCGTCTGTACGCCGGGCACCCGCTGCCCGGAAGTTGTCGCCGGCGGGTGGCCCTCCACCCATCGGCTACCCACTGGTTTGTCACCCACCCCGGGTCTTTGGCTTCCCCGTTTGATGTTCCCCATCCCCTGTGGTGTCCTAACAGACCCCGTTTGTCGTGCTTAAGTCTAGTTTGATGTTTCGGGTACCGTTCGTAGGATGAAAGAGTCTTACGAATTGCATGCTAGTCGAATCGGTAACCCACTGGCCTAGGTGGAAGTCGTATGAACCCTTTAGGACTATTCTTAGTATGTGAATGATCACATGTAAGCTTATTTATGTGTCTCCCCCTTCCCAATGTGCTATTATATGTTATGTGATGCATGATTCCCCAATTTGGTTGCGATCAAATCTGCTATACGGGCAGTTGGATGGGTTGAGAACCATTCCAACTGTTAACCAGGCCGATTGCGATCGGTCAGGTATATAAATATTATATAGGGCTACGGTCCACTGTTTGGTTACTTATGAGTTGTGGTTCATCCTCCTTGCTGCGGTCAGTGATTCAATTCTTGGGCTGCAGTCCACATGGGCCTCGTGTGCTATGACCCAACGACCTGGACGCGCCAGGCGGTGTGTAGGGCCAATAAGCCTGAGGAAGGCTGTAGTCCACCGACCTGAGTAATCAGGCAGTGTGTAGGGCTACGGCTGGCTGCGATCCACCGAGTGATGGGCCAGCAGTGTGTAGTGTAACACCCCGTGTTACGACCTTTAATTCTGAATTAATTATTTAATTAATAATAATTAAAAAGGATTTAATTTGATTAGAAATCCATTTAATTAATTAATGTGGTCCACCATGGATTGTGGACCCTTGCCTAAACTAGAGTCATAAGCCTATTAGAAATAAAGAAAGTCAACATTTTACTAATCAGATCCAAATTAGGAATCATAGGCCTACACATCTATTAGGAATAAAGAAAGTATACCTTGACTATTCAGATTATGGTTAGGATTCTCTTTAATTAATTAATATGGTCCACCATGGACCATGGACCCTTATCCCTAAAACAAGCCCTTAGTCCTATAAGGAATAGAATTAGTAAACCCATACCATTCAGACCCTAATTAGGACTCCTAAATATATATATATAAGGACATAGGAGGCACCTAGAAGTCACACCACAATAGATATCACCACACAAGAATTTCCAAGGGACTTCCCACCACCAAGCCTAGGGAGATCAAAGCGGATGGAAATCTTAGGGAAGAACCTTAATAGCCAAGGAATGATTAATTAACGCTAAGAGGTAACCCATGTCTCAAGAAAACCTATTTTCTTCGCTATAATCTCCTTCCTTGGCCTCCCTCTATATTCTCGTGTCTTGATTGAATTCTTCTATGATAATTGTGTTTTGTTCTTGATGATTGATAAGATGATTTATATGCTTTCTTGATAATCTTGATGATCTTGATGTTAAAAAGTAGTTCTTGATTATGATGTGATGACTCTTGACGAATCTTGATATTTCTTTATGCTAAAAATAAAATGTGTTCTTAATGATTTGGGTGGGATTAGAGCCCTAGGTTGGGTTGGGAATTTGTATTGTGATGTTATTGATTTATATTTGGGTGGGAATTCGCATGTTCGGGTGTTGTTTATATTTAGAAGTCGTAATATGATAAGTCGTTAATTGCTTACCTGGTGTCGTTATTTGCGTTTAAAAGTGTCTAAGCATGCTTTCGGGTCCCACAAAGGTTCTCAGGACGAATATATGAGAAAAGAGTCAGTGGGGGGTAGGGGAACCCACCACCTACCCGCTGCCCAAATCGGCACTGCCCGGCAGCGGGCAGCCATCGGGCAGCTGACTGCCCGCCGGCAACCCGCTGCCCGGAACAGCGCCCTCCGGCGGGCAGTTGGCGGGTGACCCCCACCCACCGACTACCTGCTGGTCCGCACCCCACCCCGGGTCTTTGGCTTCCCTGTTTGATGTTCCCCGCTCCCCATGGTGTCGCAATGGACCCCGTTTACCGTGCTTGAGTCTAGTTTGATATATCAGGCACCATTCATAGGTTAAATGAGTCTTAAGAATTGCATGCTAGTTTAATTGGTAACCCGTTGACCTAGGTGGAAGTTGTATTAACCCTTAGGACTATTCTTAGTAAGTGAATGATCACACGTAAGTTTATTTATATGTCATTCCCCTCCCAATGTGCTACTACATGCTCCTATGTGTTATGTGTTGCATGATCCCCCATTTTGGTTATAGGCCAATTGGGTGGTTCCCGGACCAAGGTTCGGAAGTCGGTTGAAGACCGAATGGATTGTTCCCGGACTAAGGTTCGGAAGTCGGTTGAAGACCGAATGGATTGATCCCGGACTACAGGTTCGGAAGTGGCTGAAGGCCAATGGGTTGTTCCTGAGCTAAGGCTCAGAAGTGGCTAAGGCCAAATTGATACACTTGGGCTGCGGTCCAACTATGGGCCTCGGTGCTATGACCCACCGAACTGAACGCGCCAGGCGGTGTGTAGGGCCAATAAGCTGAGGAAGGCTGTAGTCCACCGACCTGAGTAATCAAGCGGTGTGTAAGGCTACGGCTGGCTGCGATCCACCGAGTGATGGGACAGCGGTGTGTAGGGCCGTAGTCTCCGAGGATCTTCGCCCACCGACTGAGTTTAGTTCAGCGGTGTGTCGGGCTTGATCCGCTACGGTCCACCGACTGTACGCATCAACAGTGTGTAGGGTCGTAAGTCCCCCCTTGTAAAGGGGATTGCGGTCCACCAATTGTGCGCGTCAGCGGTGTGTCGGATCGTGGTCCGACGTTGAGTTCGTCAGCGGTTCTCAAAGGGTTGGTTGTGATCAACTCCCCTCATACCACGGTACTGAGGTAGTGTGCTGCGGGGCCGTGTTAATGCTATAAGCATTAACCCTCATGTTCGGGGTATGCGATTGGTCCTATGGCGCCATCAATGATTATGTGATATGAATGATAATTGAATGATGATGTGTTTGAATTGAATCTGTGACCTTAGATGCATATTCCTTATGATGTTATCTCTACTTAACTGTTTGTCATTGATTAATGTGCTTGTCCCTATTTGCTGAGTCTATCCCTGATTTTAAAGCTTGAGTCTCCTAAGTATATATCTTCCTGCTTCAAAATGGTTTTCCTATATCTATATCTATATATATATATATATATATACCTATATTGTATTTCAATGCGTTGGAGTGGGTTACCAGCATCTCTCGCTGAACAGATATATTTGGCTTTCAGGCACAGATGAGCAGATCCCAGAGCGCGCTAGATATCCGAGGCGTAGAGTAGCTAGTTTCCCTTTCGACCTGTGTGCCATGCTTATGTATTGACATTATTTGAGGATTTTAGTTAGTTAGCCTGTGCACCTGAGTTCTCTAGCTCAGGTGTGGCATAGCACCCCATACTCTCATGTTTGATTTTGGGATATTAATGAGGATTTACCTTTATTATATAAGTTTTAAAAGTTTCAAAATTTCGGGGTGTTACATGTAGGGTTGTAGTCTTCGAGGATCATCGCCCACCGACTGAGTCCTTCAGCGGCGTGTAGGGCCTGATCCGCTACGATCCACCGACTGTGCCCGTCAACGGTGGGTAGGATTGTAGTCCCCCCTTGTAAAGAGGATCACAGTCCACCGACTGAGCGCGTCAGCGGTGTGTAGGACTGTGATCTGCCGCTGAGTTCGTCAACGGTCTATAGGGTTGGTTGCGATCAACTCCCTTCATGCTGCGGTATGAGATAGGGTGCTGCGGGGCTGTGTTAGTGCTATATGCACTAACCCTCATGTTCGGGGCATGTGATTGGTCCCGTGGCGCCACCAAAGTGTGCTTATGTGATTTGAATGATGATGATTGGAATGATGTCTTGAATGATGGTGTGGATGATTTAAAAGTAAACTGTGACCTTAGATACACGTTCTTTATGATGTTGTTTCCATATAACTGTTTATCATGATTGTTTGTGCTTACCCCTACTTGCTGAGTCTATCCCTGAATTTAAAGCTAGAGTTCCCTAAGTATATATCTTCATGCTTCAAAATGGTTTTCGTAAATATATATACATATATATATATATATATATATATATATATATATATGTATATATATACATATATATATATACATATATATATATACATATATGTATATATATACATATATATATATACATACATATATATATATATATATATATATATATATATATATGTATATATATATATATATGTATATATATATATGTATATATATACATATATATATATATATATATATATATATACATATATATATATATATACATATACATATATGTATATATATACATATATATATATATATATATATATATATATATATATATATATATATATATATATATATATATATATATATATATATATACACCTATACTTTATTTCAACGCGTTGGAGTGGGTTACCGGCATCATTCGCTGAACATATATATTTGGCTTTCAGGCACTGATGAGTAGACACCGGAGCGCGCTAGAGATCCGAAGCGTAGATTAGTTAGTTTCCCTTTCGGCCTGCGTGCCATGATTATGTATTGACATCAGAGGTTGTTTAGTTAGTTTAGCCTGTGCATCTGAGTTTTCCAGCTCAGATGTGGCATAGCACCCCGCACTCTTATGTTGATTTTGGGATTTAATGAGAATTCACCTTTATTATATAAGCTTTAAATGTTTCAAAATTTCAGGGTGTTACAGTTGGTATCAGAGCCTAAGTTTGACCTTAGGATAAGATTTTTAAAACAAGACTTTAGGACATTAAGCTCGAACTCTAGGTATTTAGGTACATAGGATTCAGGAAACTTAGGACGCGCGGTGAGATTGTGAGTTTATCACTTTTTACAGGTCCCACATACTTGTTCTTCATCCCACATACTTGCCCTAAAAGTTGTGACATCCTTACATGCTTTCACCTGTTTTGTTGCTTATCACTCTTTGATTACCATACTTGTTTATTTGCTTAAACATATTTTCCTAATTGATTTGTTTATAAACCGAGTCAGGAATTGCGTATTGTTGCTTAAACTATTTGATCAAGCGTGCGTTATTTGGATATTTGTTAATTGATATTTTGGAACTTGTAATTGGTAATTTTATTAGACATATAATAGCTCACTTCCCCTTATCATAATTGACCAATTACTCTGATAATTAACCCACTAATAGCTTGATAAGTACTTACGTAAGTTTGCATGGAGAAAATTGTGGGAATGTAGCTCTAGTTAAGAAAGGGGTAATGGGGTGTGTGATCCTTATGATATCTCATTGAATGTCTCCCGTGTCACTTGTTAGTATCATTATAATGTGATTTCCTAAGATTTTCCATGCATTTAAATCCCTTTTATTGTTCATATAAGCGTGGAATTGTTTGGACTTAAATCTATGCATTATCGGGACTTTCCCGAAGTGATTCCTTCTTCACAGTCACATTCCAGTAGGGCCTAGGCAGGAGGTCGACCACCCACTACTGCACGTGCCCACTGCCACATTCCAGTGGGGACTTGACAGGCGGTCGACCGCCCACCTCGCACCCACTGGTACGGTATGTTTTCTTGACTTCTCGTTTTATTGATCCATTGTGCATTTGTGTGCCTTCCTTGATACTTCTTATGTGTTTAACATGTAAGCAACAATCAAATGCTTGAACATGAAAGTCGAATGATCTTCCTAAATGATTTGTTTATAAGTTACATGGAAATTATAGGGACTAATTCTACTTCTAGAAATCTAAACCCTCGGGTACATTGCATATTATGTTTTGACCCAAGGAACCTAAACCAAGTGGTCATCTAGAAATTATCCTTGGAAAAATTATATTGCATCCCCAAACCATCTTAAAAGCTAGTTATACCTCTAGACTGTGGCCCATGTTGCATAATAGACCACAAGCCTCCAATACCCTGTTTAGAACCCTTAGCCACTAAGACGAGGACCCCCTAAACGAACATTTATATATAAATAGGTATATCACTACTATTCTGAATATGTTCCCCTGAACTTCTATTATATATATATATATATATATATATATATATATATATATATATATATATATATATATATATATATATATATTTATATATATATTTATATATACCTATGTGATGATTTCTTAGATTCTACACGTGTTTTGCTATGAAATGTGAGTGTTGATGCACTGTCTTTTGAAAAAGCATATCTAGAGCTTGTTATTAGGGTTCTTATATGCCATTGCTTAGCTATTCCTTTGATTCAAGTCATTTTGTTGTATTTGGTGAGATTTGGCATGTTTGGACTTGAATTTGAGCTTGGTGTTGAAAATCCCCGAAGGGATTATTGGGCAGAGCTCCACCTGTCGCCCCACCCGCGGGGTACATGGCCGGTGGGTGTGGTACCCGCGGGCAGAATCACGGGTGGGGGTCTACCCGTGGGTCTACCCGCGGGGAACAATATGTGGTTGTTAGGGGATTTGTTCCCCGTGATTCTTTTGACTCGGTATTTGGTCTTTTGACTTCCCGATGTTCTTTTGTGGAACTATTTGAGCGTCTTCTTGATGTTTCGTATGTCTTGAACTATATGGAAGGAATCCATGTAGGTTTTGGTGTCTTGAATCGTGCTAAGTGTTCAACATTGTGATTCGTTGAACCGTGACGAGTCTTGTGTGTTCTTCGGAACTATGTTTGGTTTACCCGTTTGATAAGTATGATAGTTTGGTTTTTAAATGCTAGCATGTGTGTTGTTTGTACTTTCCTATTGTTGATGATGACTTGTGTTAATCATCGTTGTTGTTGGACTGTGATCCATTACTTGATTGAGTATGGTTTCATATCTTTGTTGTGATCCGTTGTTTGATTCCTGTTGAGGTGTGGTGCGTGTGGCTGTACCTGGATTGCACGATTAGTGGTATGGGACACTAGCACCAAGGTACGATAGTGGTTCTTGTGGTGGCCATGATGCGATTATGGAGTTTGTGACTTGAGTGATGGGTTCACGTATTTCTTGGGTGGCATGTGTTGTCGTGTGTGTGATCGGTACCAGGAGGGAAAAGGTTGGACTCAGAAGTACAGGGGTCCTGGAGGTAATTGTTGGAATTAGACATAAGGTTGGGGGTAGCCATAAGGTTGGAACCGGGCATAAGGAAGGCATCTCAATTCGTGATGGGTGATGTCACGAAGGCTTGTGTAGCCGTTGTTGTGTACTTCTCTATTTGTGACGTGTGTAGTCGCAAAGGCAATGTGTTGCCATTGGTTGTGTCCTTATTCTCTTGTGTTATGCATGTCGGGTGTTAATCTACTGTGTGATTGTAGATTATGCCTTGAGCCGTTCTTGTGTCTCGTTGTACCTCTTATTGTCTTGGAATGTGTTCCCTTATCTTTATTGTGAGTGCAAAGAGTCTGGTGTTGATCTCTATCTTGGCTTTTGAAATTGATATATACTATATCCCGTTTTGCAAATGATTTTGTATACATATAAACTATCTACATATGATATTTCACATGTATTGGTGGGTTACCAACATCATTCGCTAACCGGGCGTCGTCCCATATTTTATGTGTTTCTTTCAGGTGATGAGTAGACGAGAGCGCGGTCTAGAACCTATTAGCTTAGATCCCTTTGTTTTGATCTGTTGTGGCCTGTGTGCCAATGTTAGACATTAGTACTCTTGTTTATGTATGGATTTTGTAGATGTTTCGCCTGTGCGTTCACCTTTGAGTGGACGTGGTATAGCACCCTTTATTTCCTATATATATAACCCTTGTTTAGTCTTCCGCTGTGCATAATGTTATGATTAGTTATCTGCATGTCTAAGGCTTAATGTAGCATGGAAATTAGGGGGTGTTACAGTGTATCATACCAGGCTCTTGGAGCTTGTTTCAAGCCATATAAGGCTTTCTTTAAGTGATAAACTTTATCACTTTCACGATTTGTAGCGAAACCTGGAGGTTGTTCCACATATACTTCTTCTTCAAGAAGTCCATTTAGAAATTCACTTTTTACATCCATTTGGAACACCTTAAAGTTCTTGTAGGCAACATAGGCAAGGAAGATTCGTATTGCTTCTAGTCTTGCGACTAGAGCAAATGTTTCATCAAAATTTATTCATTTTTCTTGACTCCATCTTCACTCATTTTGTTTCGAAAAACCCATTTGGTTCCTATATCATTTTGATGAGTAGGTCTGGGAACAAGTTCCCATACTTCATTTCTTTCAAAGTGATGGAGTTCTTCTTGCATGGCAGTCATCCAATCGTGATCACTTAAGGAATCTTCAAGAGATTTTGGCTCAATTTGAGACAAGAAGCATGCCATCATAGTTTCGTGTATGGACGCACGAGTTCTCACTCCTTCTTGAACGTTCCCAATGACTTGATTTGACGGATGATCTCCTAAGCATCTTAAATCTGGTTCAAAAGTTGTTGGTTGAGCATGCTCGTCAATTTCTGGAATATAAGGCAACTCAACATATATCATTGGTTCGGGTTGAGTTTAAGGTGTAGGTGGAACTTCCTCAACATTGGGTTCGGGTTGAGGTTTTGTTTCGGGCTCAGTAGATTTCGACTGATATTTCTAATCAGATGATAAAATATCTTCATGATCCAAACTTTCTTCTTCCACATTGCTTGGCTTAGCTTGAATGCTTAGATTTCTTACATTGATTGCTTCATCAACTTATGGATCTTTTCAGTTCTTTCATCGAATTTGACATAAATAGATTCTTCTATGACCATTGTTTTTTTATTTAGAATTCTGAAGGCTTTGCTAACTGTAGAGTAACCCATGAACAATCCTTCATCAGCTCTTTCATCGAAGGCTTTTAGATGATTCTTTCGGTTGTTATGGACAAAGCACCTGCACCCAAAGACATGAAAATAACTAACTGAAGGTTTCTTACCTTTCCATAACTCATAAGGGGTGAGTCCATGAGTGTTGTTGATGAGTGATCGATTTTGAGTGTAGCAAGCAGTGTTAATTTCTTCAGCCCAGAAACGTTTAGGTAATCCAGAATGAGCTACCATTTTTCGTGCTGCTTCTTTGAGAGTTCTGTTTCTCCTTTCGGTAACTCGATTTTGTTGAGGTGTTCGTGCAGCCGATAGTTGATGAAAAATGCCATTTTGTCCACATAAATCTTTGACTACTTTGTTCACGAACTCTGTCCCTTGATCTGATTTGATTCGTATGATGCAAACTTCTTTTTCTATTTGAAGCTGTCATAAGAGTTCTAGTAACATCCTTTCAGTCTCATTCTTTTTCCTTATAAATAATGTCAAAGTATATCTTGTGTAGTCGTCCACTACAACGAGAGTATACTTTCGTCTACTTAGACTAACAGGATCAACTGGTCCAAATAGATCCATGTGTAAAAGACTTAATGGTCGAGAGTTTGTGTCTATTTATTTAGACTTGAATGAAGCTTTGATCTGTTTTCCTTTTTTGTGGGCATCACAAACTCTGTCTTTGACATAAGCAACTTTCGACAAGCCTTCTACATGGTCTCTTTTGGCCAATTTGTTGATGATTTTAAGATTTACATGATTCATCTTGTGGTGCCATTCCCAACTCAAATCTATGTTACTTTTGGCGACAAGACAAGCATTTGCTTTTGAGGATTCCCATGCAACTACGTACATATTCTTCTTTCGAATTGCTGATAGGACGATGTCTCCATTTTCAGTACTGATGACTTTGCATTTACCATTTGAAATTTCCACTTTGAAACCCTTGTCACAAAGTTGACTAGCACTTAAGAGATTAAACTTGAGTCCTTCTACATATGAAACATCTCGAATGATTAATCTGTTTCTGACGATATCACCCGTTCCTTTCGTCTTTCCACAAGATTCTCCTCCAAAAATGACTTTCGGGCCATTAACTTCCTTGTAGTTGCTCAAATTTGATTTGTCACCCGTCATGTGTCTTGAGCATCCACTGTCAACCTACCACATGACCCTATTGTCCTGAAATAAAAAATTATGCATTTTTAGGTGCCCCTTCGATTTCGGGTCCTTTAAGGTTAGTGGATAATTTCGGGATCCAGACAAACCTAGAGCTGGTGTTGCTCATCCTTGGTCCCCTGTGTCCATTAAACACGCGATATGTAAAAGGGATTTTTGCAAAAGTTTTGGCTCTGCATTGAATTTTAAAATAGGCTTCGGGTGGATTCCAATACACCTTAGAATAGTTAGTCTGTTTGTGTTTGTGAATTTTCTCGAATTCTGCTTTCGACAAAGGTTCGGAAACACAAGCCAGTCTTCCTCGGAAGGTCCACTCCTTCTGTTGCCTGTCATCGGTCTTCTAAGTGACCTCTTAGGCTTAACACACACGTTTCGTTCATTTTCTGACCTTCATGTGAATAACCTTTGCGTTGATTCATAGAACGAACTTGCCTCTGATTAACATTCGGGTTTACCTTCAAACAGTTACTTCTCGCAGGCTGATCTTTGTTGTAGTATAGACTTGGTCTATTTACTTTTGTTCCATTCCTTCTGACAATGTTGCCATGTCTGGGATTGCCTTTCGATAAATTTCCATTCGTTGGTTCCACAACACTTTCGATAGCTTTTCCATTGGAATGGCTTGTTGTTTGTGGTGTTTTACCCTTGTTAATCTGATTCATTGGCTCGGGCATCTGAGTTGGTCCTTGAACAAACACAGATTTTTTACTCCATTGGAAGAAGGATCCGTGGGTTTGTTCAACAAGATTTGTGATGGGGAGCTTCGGCTATAGCCAATTCTGGCTTTTTCCCTTAGCAGTCTTGATGCATTCACCATTCTATCTATCATCTTAGATGAATTGGTAAATAATGCAATAACCTCACGCAGATTTTGTTCCCGTAATTCTCTTTCTGTGCACTGCTCCTTAAGAAGAAGAACCTGCTTCTCGAGTTGATCATTGGTGATCGCTAGCTCTATGTTTTTTATTCTAACGCTTCTGAGCTCGTCATAACTGATCATAAGTCGAGAGTTCTCTTCTTTCAACTTGGAGTATGTGTTTTTTACAACTTCAAAGTCCCTTATCATTTTGTTAACTGATTCATTGGAACTTTCTTCACTCTCAGAACTAGATTCTATTTGAGTAGAAAAGGAGGGTTGAGAGTTTACCTCATCATGGTTGGCCATCAGGCATATATGATTTTCATTTTCCTCTCGGCTAAACAAACAGAGGAGCACTTTTTCAGCTTCTGAACTTTCGATATCTGAAATGGAGCTTGACGTGCTCTCTTCGGGTTCAACCACTTCATTTGATTCATTCACGACCATTGCTATCCTTCTTCTTTCGTGTCGTGACAGATTGGACTCTTGTCGGTTGTTTCCTCTTTTCGATTCGGGTGCATCCTTTCTTTCGATTGGAGAGCTCGTGATAGGTTCCTTATCATGGTATTTGCGGACAATGGGATGGGGACAGTTTGCCTTGAAATGTCCTGGCTTTCTACAATTGTAGCATAGCACCTGAGCTTCCTCCGTCTCCGTTTTCTTGGGATAGGATGATCTTTCTGCTTGCCTTCGGTTTGAGGAACTTGGGAATGTTTGCAGCTTTTGAAATTTGTTCTTTCTTATGAACCTTTTAAATGTTCGCACAAATAGAGAAAACTGTTCGTCAGATAAAAATTCAGATGGGTTAGAATTTGACCTGTTTGAAGTAGAAGTTTGCTTACTATCTGCAAGCGCGATATTTATGGTTTCGGGTTCCTCAATTTCCTTGGGCTCATTCTCGAACTCATAAGCTTTGAGGTCACTGAATATTTTAGTTGTTTGAATGGATTTTAGGTCTCGGTGATCTCTCATGGCAGTCAGTTTCATATCCCATGCTTTTGGTAATCCACGGAGAATCTTCAAGTTGATCTCCTTTTGAGTTGGTTCCTTGCCAAGGTCAGAGATGTCTACAAGAAGATTTGTGAACCGAAACTCCATTTCGCCAATTATTTCATTAGGAAGAATCTTGAAGTCTTCGAATCTCTTCATAGCCATGGTTAGCTTATTGTCCTTTTCTTGCTCATCTCCCTCACCTAGATCCATGAGGGTATCCCATATTTGTTTGGTTGTCTTGCACTTTCTCACTCTTGGAAACAATGAATCGTCCAGACACTTATATAGGATGTCACGCACAACGTTGTTAAGGTTTGCTCTCGTCTTTTCTTCTGAGGTGAGCTGGGACTTAGGCTTTGGAATCAGCACTGTAGGATCTGCTCCTTGAGCTGCTGCTTGCGTGTTGACCATTGTTATCATGATGGGGCCATTTTCTATAACACCCCACATCTCATCGTGAATAGCCGAAAGGTGTGCTTGCATTCTCACTTTCCAGTCATCAAATTAAGACAAGTTGAAAGCAAGTATCCTAGATCTATTTCCATGATCTTTTTCAACTTTTATAGAAAAATGTGCAAAGAGAGAATTGAGATTTTTCTAAAGTTTCGAAAGGGGATCTACCAGGCAGTAAATGCAAAGCGTTTATCGTTCAAGGCAACTGCTCTGATACCACTTGTTGGTCCCGGTAGGGTCGAAAGTGAGTCTAGAGGGGGAGGGGGGGGGGATGAATAGACTCTACTCGAAATTTATTAACAATTCCTTTCAGAAGTTATACACAGCGGAAAAATGTAGGTTTGTTTTAGATTAAACTTTGCACAATTTGAATATGAGAAATCTTTTAGGGTTTGGTCAATATGAATGCAATGTCAGATAGATAGTTAAACGAAAGTAATGGGAGAGTGAGAGAGAGATTTTAATGGTGGTTCGGCTATTAATAAAGCCTAGTCCACTCTTCTTTCACAACTTGTGAAAGGCCAGGGTTTGCACTATCACTCCTATTACAAACTAAACAATCTAGCTTCCTTGATCACTAAGCCCGACAGCTACTTGTGTAGGTTTTTCAACTCCTTGAGTTTACTCCGCCTCTATCAACTTCTTCTTCAGAGTTGAGGATTGGAAAGGAATAACAGAATCCTCCAACTGGTTGAAGTCTTGACTTGTTGATGAATGATTCTTCTCGTAAAAGATGCATGACTTCGTCAAGCTGTGAAGTGTGAAATCTGGATGAGCATCTTAAAAAACATCACAGTCACGTACACGCTGGTTTGTAATTTTGCATTCTCTCAATTTAATGATATTAATTAAAAGAGTGACGAATTAGTCTGACAGATTCAGCGATGACATCAGTCAGATAGCTGAACACTAATTAACTTGCGAAAAGAATAAACTAAGGGAGACAGCGAAAAGAACAACATACAAGATGTTTACCCAGTTCGATATAGTGTGTATCTACATCTGGGAGACGATCACATAGGCGTCCAATCCACTAACAAATCATCCAATGTACAAAGGTAGAGAACAATAATCTCACCCAAGTGCCCACACAAGGTACGTACCCAGTCTACACTGATTTTGTGGATTGTTTAAGATGGAGAGCCGTGCATACAGAAGTCCAATGAAATCCCTTCACTTGGAGAGCTAACTCTGATGCAGTCCACTTCAATGACGAAGTCCAACGTTGTTCCCACAACAGTGTGATCTTAGTTTCCTTTTCGTTTAAGCAACGATATCTTTTCTCAAGTTCTTCATCATAATCAACAAGAACAAATTATCTTGAGAAGAGTCATGATAATCAAAGATGTAATGTCTTAGTATATTTCGGGGTGTTTCTTTCTTCTCAAAAGCGTAACCCTAATTCTTGATCGAATAAGAGTACTTATAGTTCCATAATAAGAACACTCTCCATAGATACCTTTGATTGTAGATGGTAGGACGATATAAGAAGAATGTAAACTTAAAGATCCGGTCCATACCTTTCCAAAATAGATACACTGATCTTGTGATACCCCGTTATTTTTTATAATATTATGTTGATTTAATACCCTCCGAAATTAATTTGAATGATCCAAAATTATGTTAGCCTACTATTAAATTATTTTATTATATAACCCAAAAATATTTTTGAAATTATTTAATTAATATATTTTTCAATGATATATACTTATGCTTATAAATAAACATATATTATTTATGCAAACATATGATATATATGTTAATGTGTTACGGATGTACATATATATTAAATATGTTAGTACACACTGTTTTGCTATATATAATAAGTATGTAATCTAATCCTCCTCATAATCATCCTAATCCCATTTAATATGTTTCTTTCTGTTACACAACTCTAATCCCATATATACCTATAATCCTAATCTTGCTATAACTCTAATCTGATTATGTATTTTTCTTATCCTAAATATTTTCCTCTATCAATTCTCACCGATCATCTTCTCGCCAAATAGAAGAAAGAATAAAAACAAATTAAACGTTAGTCTCCTCCTTCATCAACATAGTCCGGTCCTCCATCATCATCATCATCATCAATTATAGCTCGCAGACGAGGGTCAATGAGTATAGGTGTTTCGGATGTGCGCTGAGTATTTCAACTTTTAATTAGCCCGGGTAAGATTTATGTTCACTAAAATCCTTTTACCCCAAATCAAAAATTGATTTTTCTAATTGTTTATGTGATTCATGATTTTGAAAAAAAATTGATGATATTTAGTGTTGTAAGTTATTTGATTATATTATGTGGATAGATATATGAGTTTACTCAGTTTAGATGTGTTGAAAACCCTGCATATGTGATATGGTGATTTTGTGGTGATTAAAAAGAAAATTTTTTTACTCAATCTGATTATTGCCTGTGAAAATTCTGACTGGCGCAGCTGGAAAGAAAAATTCGTGAAAAATGCTTCCTAAACTTGTTTTTGCTTGAATGTTTTTATGGAGAACTTAGACTTGTTATAATTGATGTTTGTAAAAAGTTTGGGTTAAAAATATGTTTCGATATTTCCAGAAAAATTTCGTAAAGTGGAGGCAGTGTGCTGCCAGTTCAATTTCTGTCTGGCGCAGTGTTGGGAAATAATTAGGGAAAAATACTTTTAGACCTTGGATTGATTTGAAACTTTTTGTGTATAATCTAGACTCACTGTACCTTGTATCTGGAAAATTTCATCCGAAAATGTGTTACCAATATATTTCTATAAATTTTGCAATTCAGGTTATGCCTTTTGAAAATTTCTGTCAATTCCTTATTTAAGATGTTGAGAATTTGTTTGCTTGAGAAATGTCAGTAATGTTGTCACTTTTATAAAGATGGAGGATAAAGGAAATTGATTCTTAAGACTTGTGTAGTATCCTGTTGTGAAATTCTGGATACTTGGGTTATGACCCAGTTTGTTGTGGAGTGAGCGGTTGAATATACCGACTCACTAGGGAGCTTAAAAACTCTCTGTTGTTTTGTGGAGTGAGCAGTAGAAACATATCCTGTCTCACTAGGACTTTTACCTGTTGTTTTGAGGAGTGGTTAGCGGAGTCTACCACTTGGGTATTTACCCTGTTGAGTAGTAGTCAGTAGAAACGTATCCTGACTACTAGGACTAGTTACTACCCATTGGGCTTGGAAACCCATTGGGGGTGTGCGCACTTAAGGTATTAGTTCTGTTCCACTTTATTGGGATTTTTGAGTAGTGTTCAGTAAAGAGAATTACTGTTCACTAGGGCTTAAATAATTAAGACCCTGCCCATTATTTGAGATTGAATGGGATTTTGTGTAGTGTCCAGTAGAGTGATTACTGTTCACTAGGGCTTGATGAAACAAGACCCTGCCCATTTTGTTGGAATTGGTGTTCCTCCATGTTGGAATAAATATATTACTTTTGAAAGGTTCCTAAAATATCCATTGTGAGAACTACTGATTTGGTATTAAAAATTATGAGTATTGTTGGGAAATTATGGTTGTTGGAAATTCTGAGTATTTCATATTTGAGTTATGTTCTATATGATTATGCTCTATTGATGATAAAAGATTAAATATTTAAAGGGTCTACGCTTTATGCCAATTATCTGCTCCTATGTACTATGTGCAAAATGTTTTACGGGGTGAAGTAGATCTTACAAGCTTAATGCTGAATTTGTGTGTTTCTTTGTTTTCTATCCTTTAATTGTTTTTGCAGGAACTCTTGCATGAGCATTGGGCATGAGAATGAGCGAACCACCTAGATATATCATGTATTAGTTAGACATTTTAATTGTTAGTTGTTTTTGTACTAATACATATTTTGAGTTGTTTGTTGAAGTTGTATTATTAGCCTTAGTGTTTGGGTATAGAGAGATACCTGAGCGTGGCGGTAACACCCACTTTTCTTTTGGTTAGTTAATGTTTCCGCTATGGTTTTTGTAAAATTCTAAATTAAGGAAAAAAATTTAAGGAAATTTTGGATAAGAAAATTGGGGTGTTACAGATGTTCTTTCCAAAACTTGCCTTCTTAAACCGCGTTCTGCAAAAGGAAACATCTTCATAAAATAGATCTTCAGTGTCAGTCCCTCTGTTGCTATATCTGATCAATCAGTCCTCTGTAGAACAAACCGATACCAAGCTAACCCTATTTTAGTTTACCATAATAATATTGCCAATTATATGATGGGTTTTTTTTTGAGAAATTAAAACACTAACAAACTCCCCCTTTGGCTATTATTTGGCAAAACAACTCGACTACTTATAAAAACACAAACTAGATTGGACTAAGATAGTAAATGCATAAAAAGTTTTTTTCAGTATCAACCTGCGTAACCTCTGAAAAATGCTCCGCAACTTTCGCATCTCCTCGCCACTTTCCGATCCCTCTTTCCGATCGTGATCCTTGTTCGTGCTTCCGGTGATCGTGTCTTTGCATTTCCTTCTGAACGTGGCCCCCTCTCTAAGCGCAGGCTGAGGGAGTGTTTCCCTAGTCATCTAGGGCTTTATATGTTTTGTCTTCCCAATGGAGTTTTCACTGCGAATCTGTGTTTTTCTGATAAGTATGTATCTTTGCAATCCACAATTCATCATGGATACCGGCCATATTGAGGAGCGTTGCGCGGCCATGACTCTGGCTGAGGAAGAATCGGGAGACCTGCAAGCGCCTGAGATCCAAGCCAGCCCTGATGCGACGATCCACCATAACCTCGTTGGACGATTTCTGACAAATCGACCGATCAAATTCTAATTTATGCAACAAACGTTAGCCTCTGTTTGGAGACCTGTGATCGGAATGCAGGTGATTCCCTTGACGGAGGAGCTCTTCCTTTTCCAATTTCCCCCACCCGAAGGATCTCAAGCGTGTCATTGATGATGGCCCCTGGACCTTCGAAAACAGCCTCCTAATCTATGATGTAGTCCCCAAAGATATCCGACCGAAAGATGTCGTGCTAGATGCGGTGTCCTTCTGGGTTCAAATTCATGGCCTGCCAACTGTCTTCGCCACCGCGGATTTCCTCACCAAGATCGGGAACTATGTGGGCTCTTTTATCGCCATAGACCCTGCGAATTTCGGAGGCTCCTGGCGTAGTTATTTCCGAATCAGAGTGCGGATTACAATCTCTGATCCTTTAAAGCGGAGGATGAAAATTATGCGCAAGGACGGGTCTAGTAGTGGATATCTTTTCGCTATGAGAGATTGAATACTTTCTGCTTCTGCTGCGGGGTTCTTGGCCATACTGACAAATTTTGCAAGAGGGTGTATGAAGAAGGTGTTGCGCCAGAGGAGTTTCCATTTGGATCATGGATGCGTGCCGGTCCGCGACGACAGGTACAACTGGTGGGCGCTAAATGGCTATTATCCTCTCAGATGAAAAATGCTGTGACATCTAATGTGCTTGATGCTGGACCGTCGCCACAATTGACAATCGCGATGGAAGAGAATGGCGGGCTCCAGGGTGAGCTTAAGCGACGTAGGGAGGAGTCTGAAACTCAGATAAGCGACACAACAATGTTGGAAAACTCAACAATTCTGCCGATGGCGGGTCTGGAAGGCCAGGCTCGCCGGGTCCAATGAGTGTTATAAGCTGGAACTGCCGGGGTTTGGGCGGCACCCGGACAGTTCGTGAACTCTTGGGCATGGTGTCCAAGCAGCGGCCTGTTTCGTTTTCTTAATGGAAACGAAGGCGGATGATATTAGAGTGGAGCAGGTGCGGATTCAATTGGGTTTTGAAGGTGCATTTAGTATGGATTGTGTGGGGCAAGGTGGTGGATTAGCGCTTTTCTGGAGGGATTCCGATACGGTATCCCTATTTAGCTATTCAATGAATCACATTGACGCTGAAATTAACATTCCTGGCAGACCAAAATGGAGATTAACAGGCTTCTACGGCAACTGGGACAGATCGCAACGGCCAATTACGTGGAACCTTCTACGCCACCTCAAAGACAAGTCCTCACTACCGTGGCTGGTGGTGGGAGACTTCAATGATATTGCAGGCTTATCCGAAAAGAGGGGCTCTCATTCGCATCCCGAAGCTCTCATTGAGGGATTCAATGATGCGTTGAAGGACTGCCGCTTGAATGATTTGGGGATGACTGGAGGCCGTTTCACATGGGAGCGTGGTCACGGGACAGATGCTTGGGTAGAAGAAGTGGCCACAATTGAGTGGTCGGATATGCATGAGGAAGTGGTAGTGCAGAATTTACAGACTCTATGGTCAGATCATTGTGCCATTTTCGTGGACTTGGAACCGAGGCCTATGCGAACAGCAATGCATAAGTTCTGGTTTGAAGCTGCGTGGCTTCTTGAAGAAGGATGCTCGAGGGTGGTAGAAGGTGCTTGGCATCAGTCTAGAGGGCTGCCATTTCAAGAAAGAATTGAGGTATGCGGGAAACAACTTTGGAAATGGGGTGGGGAACACTTTAAATTCTTTGGCAACCGTATTAAATCTTTACGGCTCAAACACGATGATCTTAATAATCTTCTTCTTTGGCTCCTTCTCTATGCTTGTGTCTTGATAAATCTTTTATGATGATGATGATATGAACTTGATAATTGATGAGATGATCTTATGTGTTGATCTTTATAATCTTGTTGATTATAAGAGGATCTTGATAATTGTGCGATGTTCTTGATAAATCTTGATGTTCTTGATTTTAAAGATAAACAATGATTTTGATGATTTGAATATGATTAGAGCCCTAGGTTGAATTGGGAATTTCGTATTGTGATATTCTTAGTATATTTGGGTGGGATTTCGCATGTTCGGGTGTTATTTATGTTTAGAAGTCATGTTAGGATATGTTTAATATGATTCTCGGTTTTGATCCACTATTTGACTGCGTGGTGTCGTCGTTTGTGTTTAAAAGTGTCTAAACACCGTTTCGGGTTCCACAAAAGATCCCGGGACCCAAATATTGAAAAGGAGTCAGTGGAGGGTAGGTGGGGGTAGGGGAACCCGCCACCTACCCGCTGCCCATTTTGGCATCGCCGGCAGCGGGCAGACGACTGCCCGCCGGGCACCCGCTGCCCGGTTTCTCGCTGCCGGCTGGTGGCCCTCTACCCGCTGGTTTTTCCCCACCTTGGGACGTTGGCTTCCCCGTTTGATGTTTCCCCGACCCTCGTGGTGTCCCAATGGACTCCGTTTATCATGTCAAAGTCTAGTTTGATGTTTCGGGTAACGTTCGTTAGATAAAAGAGTCTTGTGTATTATATGCTAGTTGAATTGGTACCCCGTTGACCTAGGTGAAAGATGCATGAACCCCTTATGATTATTCCTTGTATGTGGATGACCACGCATAGGTTTCATTATACGTTTTCTCCCTTTTCCCAATGTGTTAATGTGGGCTGCATGTGCTTGCTATGTGTTATACGTGCATGACTCCCCAATATTGGCTGCGGTCAAATTGGCCTTACATGGGCTGCAGTCCACCGATTGTGCTCGCCAACGGTGTGTAGGGCTGCAGTCCACCAAATGGGTTGCGGTCCACCGATTGGGCTCGCCAACGGTGTGTAGGGCCGCTGTCCATCAAAGGGGCCGTGGTCCACCGATTGGGCTCGCCAACGGTGTGTAGGGCCACGGTCCACCATTTAGCTCGTCAATGGTTTTACATGAGCTGCGGTTCCTAATCCTGGTTGCGGTCAGTGACACTCCTTTTGGGCCATGACCCACCGATTGGGCTCGCCAACGGTGTGTAGGGTTGTGGTCCACCGTTGAGCTCGTCAATGGTTTAATGAGCTACGGTTCATTGGTTGGCTACGGTCAACCCTTTCAAGCTGCGGTATGAGGCAGGGTGCTGCGGGGCCGTGTTAGCGTTATATGCGCTAACCCTCATGTATGGGCATGCGATTGGTCCTGTGGCGCCACCAAAGTGTGCTTATATGATAAAGATGATTGATTGAAAGATGACATGAATGATGTGAAATTAACCTCTGACCTTAAGATACATGATAATGTCTTTATATGCTTGTTTATAACTGTTGAATGTGTTTATCCCTATTTCTCGAGTCTATTCTTGGTTTTAAAGCTAGAGTCTCCTAAGTATATATCTTCCTGCTTCAAAATGGGTTTCCTATATATATATATATATATATATATATATATATATATATATATATATATATATATATATATATATATATATATATATATTTAGGTTCTCGTGCGGGTGAGGGCTTCAGGTGCGGTTGTGCGGTTTAATCTAAGCCATCCATCTCGCTTTAATCAACGTCCAGGATTATCAAAGTTTTTAAAAAAAACGCGGTGGAAATTTTGTAATTTTTGCATCTAGGTCAAAATTAAGGTGAGGGGATATGTGATTAATGTGTGTGAGTTTTGTGCATAATGTGCGTGAGGTTTGTGCTTAATGTGCGTGGGGATGTGCTTAACGTGAATAGTTGTTAAAACTTAAAGTCTGTGAGTAAATACTTAAATTGCGTGAGTTTTGTGCTTAATGTGAGTGATGTTTGTGCTTAATGTGCGTGGATTTTGTACTTAATGTGCGTGAGTTTTGTACTTAATGTCAGTAGTTGTTGAAACTTAAAGTCTGTGAGTTAATATTTAAAGTGCGTGGGTTTTCTGCTTAATGTGCATGAGGTTTGTGCTTAATGTGCGTGGGGGTGTGTTTAACGTGAATAGTTGTTAAAACTTAAAGTCTGTGAGTGAATACTTAAATTGCGTGAGTTTTGTGCTTAATGTGCGTGATGTTTGTGCTTAATGTGCGTGGATTTTGTATTTAATGTGCGTGAGTTTTGTACTTAATGTCAGTAGTTGTTGAAACTTAAAGTCTGTGAGTTAATATTTAAAGTGCGTGGGTTTTGTGCTTAATGTGCGTAAGGTTGTGCTTAATGTGTGTGGGTTTTGTACTTAAAGTGCGTGAGTTTGTGATTCAGATCTAACACTTAAGGTGCACCTTAGCTTATACTTCTTTGTTCCAGGCACGCGTTTTTTTTTATATTTAATTTTCATTGAATTGAGCCGTTGATCTAAATTTGATCAACTGCTCAGATTTAACCACACAACCGCACGGGAAGCTATACCCGCACCTGAACCCTTCCCTATATATACCTATATTGTATTTTAATTTGGCTTTCAGGCACAGATGATTAACTACCAGAGCGCGCTAGAGGACCTCGGCTTAGATAGTTAGACTTTCCTTTTGGCCTGCGTGCCTTGATGATGTAATTTGAGGATAATTAGTTAATGTAGCCTGTGCATCTGTGTAACACCCCGAAATTTTGAAACTTTTAAAATTTAAATAATAAAGGTAAATTCTCATAAATCCCAAAACTAAACATGAGAGTGCAGGGTGCTATGCCACCTCCGAGCTGGAGAACTCGGATGCACAGGCTAAACTAACTAAATATCCTCAAAGCAATGTCAATACATCATCATGGCACGTAGTCCGAAAGGAAAACTAACTACTCTACGCTTTGGATCTCTAGCGCGCTCCGGGGTCTACTCATCTGTGCCTGAAAGCCAAATATATCTGTTCAGCGAATGATGTTGGTAACCCACTCTAACGCGTTGAAATACAATATATGTAACACCCCGAAATTTTGAAACTTTTAAAACTTATAAAACAAAGGTGAATTCTCATTAAATCCCAAAATCAAACATAAGAGTGCGGGGTGCTATGCCACATCTGAGCTGGAGAACTCAGATGCACAGGCTAAACAAACTAAATATCCTCAACGCAATGTCAATACCTAATCATGGCACGCAGGCCGAAAGGAAAACTAACTAATCTACGCTCCGGATCTCAAGCGCGCTCCAGGGTCTACTCATCTGTGCCTGAAAGCCAAATATATCTGTTCAGCGAATTATGCTGGTAACCCACTCCAACGCGTTGAAATAGTTTTTGAAGCAGGAAGATATATACTTAGGAGACTCTAGCTTTAAAACCAGGGATAGACTCAACATATAGGGATAAGCACATTAAACAAGGATAATCAGTTATATAGAGGTAGTAACATAAAGAGCATGTATTTAAGGTCACAGTTCACTTTCAAATCATTCGCACCATCATTCAATCATCATGCATATCACACAAGCACACTTTGGTGGCGCCACGGGACCAATCGCATGCCCCGAACATGAGGGTTAGTGCATATAGCACTAACATGGCCCCGCAGCATGAAGGGGTTGATCGCAACCAACCGTATAGACCGCCGATAGTTCAATGGCGGATCACAGCCCTACACACCACTGACGCGCTCAATTGGAGGACTGCGATCCTCTTTTGGGGACTACGACCCTACATACCGTTGATGAGCACAGTCGGTGGATCGTAGCGGATCAAGCCCTACACACCGCTGAGGGACTCAGTCGGTGGGCGAAGATCCTCGGAGACTACGACTCTACACACCGCTGGCCCATCACTCGGTGGATTCCAGCCAACCATAGCCTACACACCGCCTGATCACTCATTCGGTAGGCTATGGCCTTCCTCAGGCTGGTGGCCCTACACACCGCTGGCGCGACTAGTCGGTGGACCATCAGCACACGAGGCCCATGTGGGCTGTAGCCCAAGAAGTGAACCACTGACCGCAGCCAGGAACATGAACCGCAGCTCATGTGTAACACATTTCACTGCAGCCAACTTTTGAACCGCAGCTCAGGAACTCCCAATTTGATCGCAACCAAATTGGGGAACCATGCATCACATAACACATAGTAGCATGTAATGGCACATTGGGAAGGGGGAGACGTATAAATAAACTTACGTGTGATCATTCACATACTAAGAAGAGTCCTAAGGGGTTCATACAACTTCCACCTAGGCCAACGGGTTACCGATTCAACTAGCATGCAATTCCTAAGACTCTTATAACCTACGAATGGTACCAGAAACACCAAACTAGACTCAAGCATGACAAACGGGGTCTGTTGGGACACCAAGGGGATTAGGGGACATCAAACGGGGGTGCCAAAGACCCGGGGTGGGTGACAAACCAGCAGGTAGTCGGTGGGTGGAGGGCCACCCGCCGGCTGCCCGCTGGCGGCGAACTTCCGGGCAGCGGGTGCCCAGCGGGCAGATGCCTCCCCGCCGGCTACCCGCTGCCTGGCGGTGTCTCTTGGGCAGCGGGTAGGTGGCGGGTCCCCCTACACCCACCTACCCCCACTGACTCTTTGCCAAATTAAACGTCCCGGGATCCTTTGTGGAACCCGAAACTATGCTTAGACACTTTTAAACGCAAATAGCGACACCACGTAGGCAATTAATGGATCAAAAGCAAGAATCATATCGAACACATCCTAACATGACTTCTAAACATAAATAACACCCGAACATGCGAATTCCCACCCAAACATAAATCAAGAACATCACAATACAAATTCCAATCCAACCTAGTGCTCTAATCCCATCCAAATCATCAAAATCATATTTTATCTCTATCATCAAGAAACATAAAGATTTATCAAGAATCATCACATAAGTATCAAGAACCTCTTTCTAACATCAAGATCATCAAGATCACACATAAAATCATCAAAACAATTATCAATATCATATCACAATTATCATAGAAGATTTCACCAAGACACAAGTATAGAATTGGGAGCCAAAGAAGGAGATTATAGCAAGGAAAATAGGTTTTGTTGAGACATGGGTTACCTCTTAGCCTTAATTTATTTCCTTGGCTACGAAGGGTCTTTCTTTAAGATTTCTTCTTTCTTGATTTTTCCTGTGGGAATTCTTGGGAATTCTTGTGTGGTGAGAGTTTATTGTGGTGTGAGTTCTAGGTGCCTCTTATGTCCCTATTTATATATCTAAGAGTCCCAATTAGGGTCTAAGCATTAAGGATTTGCTAATTCTATTTCCTTTAGTACTAAGGGATTGGTTTTAGGGATAAGGGTGCATGGGCTTATGGTGGACCCTTCCTAATTAATTAATGAAATTTAATTCTTTCTTTTGGGTAAATGATTAAATAATTAATTGGTTTTAGAGGCCGTAACACGGGGTGTTACACTCTCCCCCCCCCCCCCTCCCTTAATAGGAAGCTTCGTCTTCGAAGCTTTGGTTTTTGCTGAATTGACCTCTTCCCTTATCCTACGCCTTCGCCTTGGTTACCATGTGTGAAGAGTTCGGGGTAGCGTTCCTTTATTGTGTCTTTGAGTTCCCATGTTGCTTCTTCGGCCCCATAGTTGGTCCAGAGGATTTTTACCATTTCTATGGATCGCTGGCGAGTGGTTCTTGTTTTGGTGTGCAGGATCCTTACGGGTTTCTCTTCGTAGGTTAGTGTGTCGTCCAGGTCCACGGCCTCGGGTTGTAACACGTGGCTTGGATCGTGTATATATTTCTTTAGTTGGGATATGTGGAATACGTTGTGTACTCGCTCCAGTTCGATGGTTAGGGCGAGGCGGTAGGCCAGGTTTCCGACTTTTCCTAAGATTTCGTAGGGACCGATAAAACGGGGGCTGAGTTTCCCCTTTCTTCCGAACCTCATCACCTCTCGTGTGGGGGAGATTCTTAGCCAGAACTTTTCCCCGGTGGTGAACTCGGCTTGCTTTCTTCCCAGGTCGGCGTAAGATTTTTGGCGGTCTTGGGCGGCTTTCATTCTTTCTTGTATGTGTTTGAATTTAGTTGTGGTGTCTTGTAGGTATTGGGTCCCAGTGCCACTGGGCTGATCATGTCTTCCCAACATAAGGGTGTTCTGCATTTTTGACCGTACAGTGCTTCGTAGGGAGCCATGCGGATACTTGCGTGATAGCTGTTGTTGTAAGATAATTTGATGAGGTCTAGGTGTTCTTCCCATGTTCCCTGGAAGTCTAACATGCAGGCTCTTAGCATATCTTCGAGAGTCTGAATGGTTCTCTCGGTTTGACCCTTGGTAGTGGGGTGGAAGGCAGTGCTCAGGTTCAGCCATGTCCCCATAACTGTTTGTAGAGACTTCAAAAATTGTGAGAGGAATCTGGGATCCCTATCGGACACAATGTTTCGGGGGATTCCGTGGTACTTCACTACTCAGATTAGGTAGGCCTTGGCTAGTTGTGTCATCGTCCATGTTTTTTTCATGGCAATGAACCGTGCTGTCTTGGTTAGCCGGTCCACTATCACCCAGATTTTATCTTTTCCTGTTGGTGTCGTGGGTAATCCTCCGACGAAGTCCATGGATATGGAGTCCCATTTTCCTTGTGGCATCTCAAGGGGTTGTACGAGTCCTTTGGGCTTGCATAGTTCGGCTTTTACCCTTTGGCAATTTAGACATTTGCCCACGAAGTCTGCGATTTCCTTTTTCATGTCGGGCCACCAAAACATCTTTTTCACATCTTGGTATAGTTTGTCGCCACCGGGGTGCACCGAGTACGGTGAGTTGTGCCCTTCTTCCAAGATTTGTTGTTTTAGGTGGGGGTGTGTCATGGGTACGCACCATCTCCCTTGATAGCGGAGGCTACCATCCTCGCATATTTCGAATGGCCCGTCCTTTCCCTGAGTTAGGTCGAGCCATATTTTATATAGTTCGGGCTCTTGTTGTTGCCCGGCTTTGATTTCTTTGAGTAGTGTGGATATGATCCTGACATTGAATAGGTGGATCTCAGAAATTGTTTGTCCTTGCTCCACTACCTCCAAATTCAACTTTTGGAAGTCCTTGCATAGCTCGTTTGACAGGATCCAAGTGGTGTTGAGGGAGTGGTTAGTCTTTCGTGTAACACCCCCATTTTCCATTAACGAAAATAACTTATAAAAATGAATTTATTTTATTAAAAACCATTTTTAGTTGCGGAAGCTAAACAAAACAAAAGGAAAAAAAATGCTACCGCCACGTTTAGATAACCTATATCCAAACGCACAGGCTAAAACAAAACTATTGAAAACAATCCATAACTTATTCTAGCCCACTAACTAAAATAACACAATTGTCAAAAACAACTTCTAAATTTTCTAACAAAATAAATGTGACACCCCAAAATCCAAATTCAATTAATAGATTAATTGAGTAATTAATCCTATTTCAATTGAGGAATTAATTCCTAAAATCCTGAAATTGAATACTTGAGGATTAGTATTTGACTAGTCAATCCCAAAGTCAAAGTTGTACCTTGAGCTTTAAAGGGGGTTCCCTTGTTCCTTACATTTCCTAATGTTAGTAAGGGCATTCTTGACGTTACACATAGTGTTAGTATTGTAACCTAACCTAGTAGTCATCTTCATTCTATCCCTTACACTTTCTAAAAGTTTAGCTCTACCTTCTCTCTAAAAAGGTGAGTAGCTTTTCCTCCAAGCTAAGTTGAGACCTTGCCAAGACTTCAAGAGTTGCTTCCAAGATTCAACCTTTCACCTATTTGGGCATCTAGGAGGGTAAGATCTAAGTCCATCTTGTGATTTTGGTTCCATCTTAGGTGTCTTTTCTTAAAGGTAGGATCTTTATGATCTTTTGGTTTGTTCTTGAAGTGGGTTTGGAAAGTGAGCCTTGTGAGGAGCTTGTTGAGGTGTAAAGTGAAGTCTTTTAGTCTACAAGAGGTAACCCATGCTCTACAAAATCTATTTTGCTTACCTATATGTGATTTCTTGGATTCTACTTGTGTTTTGCTTTGAAATGTGGGTGTTTATGCATTTGTCTTGTGAAAATGCATATCTAGAGCTTGTGTTTAGGGTTCTTTTGTGCCATTTCTTGGCATTTCCTATGATTCAAGTCATTTTGTTGTATTGGGTGAGATTTGGCATGTTTTGGACTTGAATTGGAGTTTGGAGATAAAATTCGCGAAGTGTGTTGATGTGGTACAGGTTGTACCCGCGGGCGGAACAGCGGGTAGGAGGCCCACCCGCGGTGTACACTTCTTGGGCGGCCTGTACCCGCAGGCGGAACCGCGGGTAGAGGCCTACCCGTGGGCTTACCCGCGGGTACATGTGTGATGTTGTTTGGGGATTTGTTCCCCGTGATTCTTTTGACTCGGTATTTGGTCTTTTGACTTCCTGATGTTCTTTTGTGGAACTATTTGAGTGTCTTCTTGATGTTTCGTATGTCTAGGACTATATGGTAGGATTCCATGTAGGTTTTGGTGTCGTGAATCGTGCTAAGTGTTCGACTTTGTGTTTCGTTGAACAGTGATGAGTCTTGTGTGTTCTTCGGAACTATCTTTGGTTTACCCGTTTGATAAGCATGCTAGTTTGGTGTTTAAATACTAGCATGTGTGTGTTGTTTGTAACTTCCTATTGGTTGATGATAACTTGTGTTATTCATCGTTGTTGTTGTTGGACTGTGATCCATTCCTTGGTTGAGTATGGTTTCATATCTTCGTTGTGATCCGTTGATTGATTGTTGTTGAGGTGTGATGCGTGTGTGGCTTTACCTGGATTGCACCATTAGTGGTATGAGACACTAGTCACCAAGGTATTGCAGCGGTCCTCGTGGTGGCCGTGACGTGATTATCGAGCTGTGGCCTTTGTGTAAGGTTCACGCGTTTATTACTGGGATAACATGTGTTATCCAGGGCATGTGTTTCCATGTGTGTGTACGGTACCTCGTGTACTATGAAATCGGTGGTTTTGTTGGAGGAACTGTTGGAGGGGGAACGACGGTTCCCAGGGGAATAAGGTTGGACTTGGTGTACAGGGGTCCTGGAGGTAAGGTTGGAACTAGATATAAGGTTGGGGGTAGCCATAAGGTTGGAACAGGGCATAAGGAAGGCATATCAACTCGTGATGTGTGATGTCACGAGGGCTTGTATAGCCGTGGTTGTGTGTTCTCTTCTTGTGACGTGTTTAGTCACAAAGGCATGTGTTGCCTAGGCATGTGTTGCCATTTGTCGTGTCTTTATCCTTGAGTTGTTGTTGTCCTTTGTGGTCATGGGATGTGTTCCCGTGTTATCTTTGAAGAGTGATGAGTCTTGAGTTGGTGTTTACTCTTGGTTTTACTCTTATATATATGTATTCCGTTTCGAAATGATTTTATATATATATCCTATCTATGTATGATACTTAATAGGTATTGGTGGGTTACCAGCATTATTTGCTGACCGGGCGTCGTCCCATGTTTTTGTTGTGTTCTTTCAGGTGATGTCTAGACGAGCGCGATGTCTAGTGCCCGATAGTATAGCTCCTTTCGTTTGTCTTGCGGCTTGTGAGCCGATTTAGTTATAGACATGTGAGTTATGGGATATTTGTGAACCATGCAGATTTTGCCGTAGCGTTTATCGTTGTTGGTAAACGTGGCGTAACACCCCATGACTGAGATTTACGTTTATCCAGTTATCTTTTAATCTTCCCCTGTGTTAGTGTTTAGTTGTGTTATCTGCATGTGTTAAGGCTTTTTATATAGCATGTTTTGGGGGGTGTTACAATAAAACTCCAAAGCTCTAAAAGATGAATCGCTCTCATGCTCCAAATGTCATACAAGATGTACCTGCAAAAGAAACTAAGGAGGGGAAAAATTCAGCATACAACAGCTGGTAAGACTTACTCCACCCTGTAAAACATTTTACACATAGCATATAACACATTGGAGCACATAATTCCACATTAACCCCTTATTCATATTATACTTGCAACATTCCCTCATACCACTTCTTCACATTTAATAACCATTTACCAATTCAACCACATAGGAAATCTAATTTATAATTTCACATAACATTTCAGAATTTACCATAACATCAATTAATTTAACATAAAATATCATAACTTCCACGTTTGACCACTTTTCTCAATATTAGGATTTAATCCTTTATTTACCAACAAGTCAATGAGGAGGAAAAATACAAGGCAAGAGCCATTACTTCAGCCCCAGTGACCAAAACCAAATGGAGATCAATCCCTTAAGTATGCATACCCCCATTGAGAGACCAACCCCAATGGGTAGAACGAACTCGATTATGAGAGACCAACCCCACCAGGTACATAATAATATTCCAGAATCAAATGTGAGAGACCAACACCACAAGATCCATAACCAAAAGTGAGAGACAAACCTCACAATAAAAATCCAAGTACAAATCCTCCATGACCAAAGTTAATTAAATGTAAGTTTTATACCAAATATTTCACAAGCAAGCAACTTCTCAATATCTCAAATAAGAAACTAACAAAAATTTTCAAAAACTATGACCTGAATTGCAGAATTTACTGAGAAAAATCGGTAACATATTTTCATATGAAATTCTCCAGATAACTAGTACAAAGAGTCTAGAATACACAAAAAAAAAGTTTCAAGCCAATCCAGGGCCTAGAAGTATTTTTCCCGAAATATTTCCCAACACTGCGCCAAACAGAAATTAAACTGGCAGTACACTGTCTCAACTTTATGAAATTTTTCTGGAAAAACCGAAACATATTTTTAACCAAAACTTTTTACAAACATCAAATATAACTAGTCTAGGTTATCCATAAAAAATTTCAAGCAAAAATAAGTTTAGGAAGAAATTGTCACGAATTTTTCTTTCCAGCTGCGCCAGTCTAAATTTTCTCAGGCAATGATCAAATTTTGTAAAATTTATCCTTTTTAATCACCACAAAATCACCATATCACATATGCAGGGATTTCAAAACATCTAAACTCATATATCAACTTGCATAATATGATCAAATAACTTACAATACTAAATATCACAAATTCATTAAAATCATCAATCACATAAACACATAGAAAAAGTAATTTTTCTTTCGGGTAAATACATTTTGAGTAGACATAAATCTTACCTGGATTGCAAAATTAATAAAACCCCATGAATCAAATCCTAAGATCACTCCACTGTAACTTTCCTTGAATTAACCCATTGATGGACAGAAGGGAGAACTTGGTGATACAAAAAACAATTGATTCGATCGACGTAGACGACAAACGAAGCTAACTACGGTAGGAAATTTTACAAAATTGAAGAGGAAGAGAATTATTATAATTGAAGATGAATAGAATTCTTATAAACCTACGTTTCTTTTTCATTCTTTCTGCTCTCACGTACTCACATTACAAATATACATATACTATAACTCTTAGCGTCTACAGACTAAACAGATATATATTAAAACTTTATTTCATAGAGCTTACTCAGCTTAGCCGTGCACTGATATACACATATATACTAGAATCTCAAGTTTATTTAATACATAATTTAAATATATTAGTTTTAGTATTTAAAGATTAGTTATTAGATTATATTAATAATTATTATATCATATTTGTAATATGGGTTTAGGAAGTAGTAATAACCATAAAATAATAGTAGTAGACTAGTCTCAAATAATTTTGGCTCACATCTAATAATATAATAGTTATAATAATATAATTTTGGATCATTCAAAATAATTTTGAAAGATATTAATATCAAATAATATTATCAAAATAATTGGGGTGTCACACGAGTTTAGTCTATCAAGAATAGGCATATTGGAGATTTGAATTGATATTTGGGAAAATATGGTTGTGTAATTATATACACTTATTGTATTAAGTTAGTTTTGGATTGTTCAATTGGAAGTTGTATTTTAGCCTTAGCGTTTGGGTATAAGAGAAATACCTGAGCGTGGCGGTAACACTCAGTTTCTTTTTTTGGTTAGTAAATGCTTCCGCTAGAGTATTAATGAACTTTTAATTGAGGAAAGGTATTATTGTAAAGGAAATTTAGAATTGAAAAATTGGGGTGTTACAAGTTGGTATCAGAGCTCAAAAGTGGTAGGTATGAACCCTTAGTAAACCTTTTTGCTTGAATTTTGGTTTGAGAACTATGTGGTTATGTTTCGGGGACGAAACATCTTTTAAGGGGGGGTAGAGTGTGATACTGTACCACCCCAGATTTTCAGGATATTTAAAACTTATAAAATAGAGGTGAAATCTCGTTGAATCCCAAAACATAGTACAAGAGTATGGGGTGCTATGCCACTCCTGAGCTAGAGAACTCAGGTGCACAAGCTAACTGACTAATATCCTCAAATAGTATCAGTACTAAATCATGGCACGCAGGTCGAGAGGGAAAAACTATCTAAGCTACGTCCAAGCTTTTAGCGCGCTCCAGTGATCTACTCGTCTGTGCCTGAAAGCCAAATATATCTGTTCCGCGAGAGATGCTGGTAACCCACTCCAACGCGTTGAAATACAATACATATAGAGATATATATAGATATACGAAAACCATTTTGAAGCATAAAGATATATCCTACGAGACTCTAGCTTTTAAAACCGGGAATGACTCGACAGATAAGGCTAGACACAAGCAACAGTTATAACAAGTGTATACAATCCACAACAGGCAAGACAGATAAAGCTGAGCACAATTAATAATCATAACCCAACATAAACAATCCCCAGCATAAATCCCATAGTCACATCCCCAATATACTCATAAACACAACTCATCCATATCTCATCACATAGCACACTTTGTTGGAGCCACAGGACCAATCGCATACCCATACATGAGGGTCAGCGCATATAGCTCTAACACGGCCCTGCAGCACCCTGCCCCGTCTCACATTACGGAGGAGTCGATCGCAACCGACTAATGAATCGCAGTTCTATATAATATTTATATACCTGACCGGTCTTTACCAGCCTGGTTAATAGTTGGGATGGTTCTCAACCCATTCAACGGCCCATATAGTGGACCTTTGTCCTATATAATATTTATATACCTGACCGGTCTTTACCAGCCTGGTTAACAGCCGGTATGGTTCTCAGCCCATCCGACTGCCCGTATAGTGGAACTTAGTCCTATATAATATTTATATACCTGACCGGTCACTACCAGCCTGGATAACAGCCGGTATGGTTCTCAGCCCACCCGACTGCCCGTATAGCCCGATTGATCTCAACCAAATCGGGGTGACATGCACACATAACACATAGCAAGCACATGCAACCCATATTAACACATTGGGAAGGGGGAGAAAACGTATAACAAAACCTATGCGTGATCCTTCACATACTAAGAATGGTCCTAAGGGGTTCATACTCCTTTCACCTAGGTCAGCGGGATACCAATTCAACTAGCATGCAATATATAAGACTCATACAACCTACGAACGGTACCCGAAACATCAAACTAGACATAGGCACGATAGACGGAGTCCGTTGGGACACCACGGGGGTCGGGGAAACATCAAACGGGGAAGTCGGGGTCCCAAGTGTGGGAATTTCCAGCGGGTAGCCGGTGGGTGGGGGGCCACCCGCCGGCTGCCCGCCGGTAAACACTGTTCCGGGCAGCGGGTTGCCGGCGGGCAGCTGCCCGCCCGCCGGCTGCCCACTGCCAGAACTGCCCCTTTTTTACCGCGGGTAGGTGGCGGGTCCCCTACCCCCCACTGACTCATTAACACCAAAAACGCCCTGGGAACCTTCGTGGAACCCGAGACCATGCTTAGACACTTTCAAACGCAATCGATAACACACGTAGGTGATTTAACGGATCAAAATCAGGAATCACACGGTACATAACCTATCATGCTTTTCTAGACCTAATAAACACCCAATCATGCGAAATCCCACCCAATGTACCAAGAATAATACCATACGAATTCCACGATATAACCTAGGGTTCTAATTATTTTTAATCCAACAAGAATACGATTCGTCTTCTAATTACAAGATTCGGTAAGAATATCACATAAGCATCAAGAATGCCAACAAGAACATCAACCTAGGGTTCTAATTACTTTTATATCAACAAGAATACGGTTCGTCTTCTAATTACAAGATTCGGTATAAATAACACTTAAGCATCAAGAACGCCATACAATTATCAAGAACACCATATAATCATCAAGAACTCCACATAATCGTTAAGAACACCATAGTTATCAAGAATCTCTCGATGTCAAGATCACCCATGGAATTATCCCATCAATCATCAATAATAACATCACAAATCATCAATACGCAATAATATGGGGAAAACCTACGGGGGAAATCATAACTATGAAAATAGGTTTTGTTGAGACATGGGTTACCTCTTAGCATTAATTAATTCCATGGCTATGAAGGGTCTTTCTTTAAGCTTTCTTGCTTTCTTGATTTCTTCAAGGGGGATTCTTAGAGCTCTTTGGGGTGGTGGGCGTTATTCTTGTGGTGGGGGGTTTCTAGGTGCCCCTTAAGTCCCCTATTTATATATTTTGGAGTCCTAGTTAGGAACTAATATTATAGGCTTGCTAATTCTATTTCTTTTGGAATTAAGGATTGGGTTTAGGGATAAGGGCCCGTGGACTATGGTGGGCCTTTCCTAATTAATTATTGTGATTTAATTCTTTCTTTTGGGTAATTAATTAAATGATTTAATTGATTTTAGGGATCGTAACACGGGGTGTTACACTCTCCCCCCCCCCCCCTTACGAGGGGTTTCGTCCCCGAAGCCCGGTGTGTTAATCCACTCTTTCACCCCTAGGCATCCCGTATCTTGGCCTCCCGGTTAGGAATGTGGCCCTCACGTTTTGCCTTAGCTGGGGTAGACTGAATTTCTGGTGGCGCTGTGGTAGAAGGGTTTTAGGTGTACCTCGGTCTCCTGCTCCTGAGCTGGATGCCCCGCGAGTGCCCAAGGTGGCCTCGATTGCTGCCACCCTCTGATCTAGCGCGCCTGTCGTACGGATCAAGGATGAGAACCCTTCCTCCATGATTTGGCTTTGTCGGTTGAGTTGTGCGAGTATGCGCTCATTGATCGAGCTCTCGTTTTGCTCCCTGGGATTCCCTCTTGATCGTGGGTGCAACGGCGGTCCGGGCTCGTCCTCCTCCTCCCGGTCCTCATTTTCCCCTGGGATCCCACAATCTTGCATTGCCCGCTTGAGTTTCTTGTTGGAGATGTCTAATTGGTCGACCAATTCTCTTCGTTCCTCCTCGGGTTTTTTGGCAAATTTCCTCGATGGTGAGGTAGTGTCCCCCTTCGGTATAGTAGATGTCGTTGCGGCGGAGATTCTGGGCGTTAAAGATCATGCCGTTTGCGGTTTTAAACTCGGTGTGGCTTAGGTCGACCCCCTTTTTCTCCATGATCTAACTTAGGATCATCCCGTAGGGTAGGCTAAGTCAGTTGCTTGATTTGCAAAACTCCATGTGTTTTAGCATGAGGGCCGGTAGGTTGAACTTGATTTTGTGTTTCAAGAAGTAGGCAAAGGTGCACTCTAAACTCCCCACGTCCTTGCTTTTATTGTTCGTGGGCAAGAGGCTATCGGTTACAATCATAACCAATATCTTTTGTTCCGCCGATAGCCACTTCCTATTTGGTCCTGTGGCCGCGGTGAATCCGTCTTCTCTCCCGAGTAGGTACCCGAGATAGTCCTTGTACCCCGTGTTTTGGGTATCGATCCACCCCATTCGGTCATAGCTTGACACACCCGTGGTGGTCAATTTCAAAAGTTTGGCCAAACGTCCTTCGGAAAGTATGATTTCCTTGCCGCGGACCTTGGTGGTGATTTCTAGCTTATCGCCCCGTTTGGTGGCTACAAGATGTTGATAGAATTCTTTCACCAATTCGGGGTACGTATCCCCCTTGATGGTGAGATATGTATCTAAAAGCCCTTGGTGTCTAAGCATATCAACCAATTCCGGAGAAAATTGATCGGGTTCAAGGGCTTTACCTCCGATCACGGTGTAATCGGTGTTGCTCCACTCCGGGGTGCGGGTTCCGAGGGGCTTTTTCGGCATTGCGGAGCTTCTCTTGGTGGAAAATTATCCGGCGAACTTTCCGGTGAGTAGGCGGCGACACGTTTTCCGGCCAGATTCCCGGTGGCGCGGTGTTTGCGAGGGAGATGGCGGCTAGGCGGGTTCCGGCGTAGGGCGGCGAGGGAGCGATGGCGGGGTGGCGACGTTGGACAGTGGTGGCAGCGGGTTACAGCTAGGAGTAGCGTGGGTGATGGTGGGGCGGTCGGCTTAGGCGGCGGTGCGGTGGCGTGGGCGGACGGATGGTGTTCGGCCGGTGGCGGCGTTCGGCTACGCGTGGTTTGGTGGTTGGCGGTGGTGATTCGTGGGGGCGGTCGGACGAACGGAAGAGGAAGGAAGGGAAGAGGGAGAGAGAGAGAGAGTGTGGAAGAAGGAGAAGAAGGGTTTTTGATTTGGGGATTTTTGTGGGTTTAGGGACTTGTAGGGCTTTAAGAAGAAAGTGTTCCCTTGTGGTTTCAAGAAACACCCCTAGCTTAGTGGTTAAGACCTTGGTCTTGTAAGTGGGAGGTCAAGAGTTCAATTTTCATTAGTAACACTAGGCTCTTTGATGATGGGGCTCTTGTCTTTTCCTTATTTCGGCTTTTAGTGGTGAGGTTTGGTTAGTTTGTATAGTTTTAGTTCTATCCCCCCCGCAAATAGGACCGAATTTCGAACTAATATTTTATTTATAATATTTCCAAGTAATTAAGCTAAGTAAGTAGTTCCACTACGAAGGTGATTACAAGGAAATTGCCGACTTATCTTAGACAGAATTCGTTTTCTTGGCTTTCTCCCACGGGGTCTGCGTGGTCCTCGTCTTCTGGGGTTGGGTTTCCTTCCTCGAGATTGTTCTCGTTCCTGAGGTCGGCTTGAGTGCGGCTCATGACGAATATTTTCCCAGGAGCACTGTAGTTTCCTTGATGAGAGGTGCCCCCATGTTGTCCCATGGTGGTAGTGCGTGGTTTCTGGGGTTGGGCGCAATGGAAGGCCTTGTGTCCTTCTTCTCCGCAGTTGAAGCACCGCAAGGGATTGCCCATGCAATCTTTGCCTCTATGGTTCTTGTTGCACTTTGGACAAGGAAAGCCCCTGGTGTTAGCGTCGTTGTTCCCCAGGGGTGGCCTTTGGTTGGTCATGTTACTCGGTCTCGTATTGGTGTTGTTTCTTGCTCTCTTTACTGGTGGTGCCCCTCCCCCGGGGTTCCTCTTTCGTATCTGCTCTTGGACCCCACGTTGGAGTAGTTGGATTCGGTAGAGGTTAGCGGCACTGGAGTAGGCCTCGTTGAGAGTCCGAGGCCTTCTTACCACTAGTGCCTTTCGGGCTTCAAAGTTGAGGCCCGATACGAATCTTTCTATTTTGGTCACCTCGGTGGGGACTAGTTCTGGTGCGAAGCGTGCTAGTTCAAGGGATCGTTTGTGGTATTCCATGATGGTAGCTGCCCCTTGTTTTAGATGGAGAAACTCCTCGTACATGGATGCCCTCACGTGTGTTGGATTGAATCGCTCTCGTAGTCGCGTTTTGAGCTGCTCCTAGTTGAACCCCGGTTCTTGTTGGTAAGTGGGACCCTCGTGGATCCACCAGAGATCGGCCTCGTGTCCGAAGTAGAACGAGGCTATCTCCACGCGGCGTTCTTCTGGGCATTCCACTAACCTGAGAATTTTGTCAAGGGTTCGGATCCATCCCTCCAGGATCACGGGATCCTCTTCTCCTGAGAACGTGGGTGGTCGCTGGTTAGAGACTTGTCGGGCGAAGTCTGCGTTTGCGCTCGACGGAAGTGGTGGGGGCCTGTCGTTGCGGAGAGCCACGTCGCTCAGTGCTTGGGCGACTTGTGTTAGTTGTTGTAGCGTTTGGGTTAGGGGGTCGTGCGCGGCGGGTTCTGGAGTCCTTGATTGTCTTCTGTTGGGTGCCATGTTGTCGTCTTCCTGGGTCACTGTTTATAAGAACGTTAAATTGGGGCTTGATTGTAACACCCCAGATTTTCAAGACATTTTAAGCTTATATAATAAAGGTAATATCTCATTACATCCCAAAGTATATCATAAGTGCACGGGGTGCTATGCCACACCTGGGCTAGAGAACCCAGGTGCACAGGCTGTCTAACTAATATCCATTGAAACACAATGCATAGTATGGCACGCAGGCCGAAAGGGAAACTAATCTATTTCTACGCTCCAATTCTAGCGCGCTCCAGTGCTCTAGTCCTCTGTGCCTGAAAGCCAAATATATCTGTTCAGCGAGAGATGCTGGTAACCCACTCCAACGCGTTGAAATACAATACATATAGAGATATATATAGATATACGAAAACCATTTTGAGCATGAAGATATATCCTACGAACTCTAGTTTTAAAACCGGGAATGACTCGACAGGTAAGGCCAGACACAAGCAACAGTTATAACGAGCATATGCAGTTCACAACAGATAAGGCAGATAAGGCAAAGCATAACCATAATCATAACTCAACACCAACAATCCCCAACATAAATCCCGTAGTCACATCCCCAAGACACTCATGATCACCACTCATCCATATCTCAACACATAGCACACTTTGTTGGCGCCACAGGACCAATCGCATGCCCATACATGAGGGTCAGCGCATATAGCTCTGACACGGCCCCGCAGCACCCTGCCCCGTATCGCAACACGGAGGGGTCGATCGCAACCGACCGATGAACCGCAGCTCATCATAGTGTTTGATCGCAACCAAACAGTGGACCGCAGCCCAAGAGAATTTCATCTGACCGCAGCCAGGAAAAGGACGAACCGCAGCTCGTATAGAAACGTTTGATCGCAACCAAACGGTGGACCGCAGCCCAAGAGTGTCAATCTGACCGCAGCCAGCTTCTGAACCGCAGCTCAGGATAACCAATCCGATCGCAACCGAATTGGGGTAACACACACATAACACATCGCAAGCACATGCAGCCCACATTACACATTAGGAAGGAGGAGAAAACGTATAACAAAACCTATGCGTGATCCATCACTTACTAAGAATAGTCCTAAGGGGTTCATACTTCCTCCACCTAGGTCAACGGGATACCAATTCAACTAGCATGCAATATAATAGACTCATAAACCTACGAACGGTACCCGAAACATCAAACTAGACATAGGCACGATAAACGGAGTCCGTTGGGATACCACGGGGAACGGGGAAGCTGGGATCCCGGGTTGGGGGAATTTCCAGCGGGTAGCCGGTGGGTGGGGGGCCACCCGCCGGACATACTGTTCCGGGCAGCGGGTCGCCGGCGGGCAGCTGCCCGCCCGCTGCCGGATATACTATTTCTGGCCGTGGGTAGGTCGCGGGTCCCCACCCCCCCACCTACCCCCCACTGACTCTTATCACATAATTTCGCCCGGGGAACCGTTGTGGAACCCGAAACCATGCTTAGACACTTTACAACGCAATTAACGACAGCACGTAGACAATTAACGGATCAAATACGAGAAACGAACGGCACATAACCTATCATGCTTTTCTAAACATAATCAACACCCAACATGCGATTTCCCCACCCGATAAACCAAGAATAATATCATACGATACAACCTAGGGTTCTAATCGCTTTTATATCAACAAGAATACGGTTCGTCTTCTAATTACAAGATTCGGTAAGAATAACGCATAAGCATCAAGAACAACACACAATTATCAAGAACATCACATAATCATCAAGAATTCCAATTAATCATCAAGATCCCCATGTAAGCATCAAGAACACCATAATTACCAAGAATCTCCCAACATCAAGATTATCAAGATTCCTCATGGAATCATTATATCAATCATTAATAATAATCATCACCAATCATTAATACACAATAATATGGGGAAACCCTAAGGGGGAATCATAACTATGAAAATAGGTTTTGTTGAGACATGGGTTACCTCTTAGCCTTAATTAGTTCCTTGGCTATGAAGGGTCTTTCTCTAAGCTTTCTTGCTTTCTTGCTTTCTTCTAAGGGAATTCTTGGAGCTCTCCTGGGGTGGTGGGGCGTTTAGACGTGTGGGGAGTCATAGGTGCCTCTTAAGTCCCCTATTTATATATTTAGGAGTCCTAATTAGGGACTAATATTATAGGCTCGCTAATTCTATTCCTTTTGGGACTAAGGATTGGGTTTAGGGGTTGGGTTTATATATGAGGGCCCATGGACTATGGTGGGCCTTTTTCCCTAATTAGTTATAATTTATTCTTTCTTTTGGGCTATTAATTAATTAATTAAATGGTTTTAGGGGCCGTAACACGGGGTGTTACATTGACGTCCCTTTTTGTGATAACGGGGAAAGTTTTCTCCAGGTAACGGAGATTATGTGTAGGTTTCACAGTCTCACCGCGTGTCCTAAGATTCCCGAATCCTATGTACCTAAATACATAGAGTTCGAGCCTGTTGTCCTAAAGTCTGGTCTTAAGAGTCTTGTCCTAGGGTCAACTTAGGCTCTGATACCAACTGTAACACCCCAGATTTTCAGGATATTTAAAACTTATAAAATAGAGGTGAAATCTCGTTGAATCCCAAAACATAGTACATGAGTATGGGGTGCTATGCCACTCCTGAGCTAGAGAACTCAGGTGCACAAGCTTACTGACTAATATCCTCAAATAGTATCAGTACTAAATCATGGCACGCAGGCCGAAAGGGAAAAACTATCTAAGCTACGTCCAAGCTTCTAGCGCGCTCCAGTGATCTATTCGTCTGTGCCTGAAAGCCAAATATATCTGTTCAGCGAGAGATGCTGGTAACCCACTCCAACGCGTTGAAATACAATACATATAGAGATATATATAGATATACGAAAACCATTTTGAAGCATGAAGATATATCCTACGAGACTCTAGCTTTTAAAACCGGGAATGACTCGACAGATAAGTCTAGACACAAGCAACAGTTATAACAAGCGTATACAATCCACAACAGGCAAGAGAGATAAAGCTGAGCACAATTAATAATCATAACCCAACATAAACAATCCCCAGCATATATCCCATAGTCACATCCCCCAATATACTCATAAACACAACTCATCCATATCTCATCACATAGCACACTTTGTTGGCGCCACAGGACCAATCGCATGCCCATACATGAGGGTCAGCGCATATAGCTCTGACACGGCCCCGCAGCACCCTGCCCCGTCTCACATTACGGAGGAGTCGATCGCAACCAACTAATGAACCGCAGTTCTATATTATATTTATATACCTGACCGGTCTTTACCAGCCTGGTTAACAGTTGGGATGGTTCTCAACCCATTCAACTGCCCGTATAGTGGACCTTTGTCCTATATAATATTTATATACCTGACCGGTCTTTACCAGCCTGGTTATCAGTCGGTATGGTTCTTAGCCCATCCGACTGCCCGTATAGTGGAACTTAGTCCTATATAATATTTATATACCTGACCGGTCACTACCAGCCTGGTTAACAGCCGGTATGGTTCTCAGCCTACCCGACTGCCCGTATAGCCCGATTGATCTCAACCAAATCGGGGTGACATGCACACATAACACATAGCAAGCACATGCAACCCATATTAACACATTGGGAAGGGGGAGAAAACGTATAACAAATCCTATGCGTGATCCTTCACATACTAATAATGGTCCTAAGGGGTTCATACTCCTTTCACCTAGGTCAGCGGGATACCAATTCAACTAGCATGCAATATATAAGACTCATACAACCTACGAACGGTACCCGAAACGTCAAACTAGACATAGGCACGATAGACGGAGTGCGTTGGAACACCACGGGGGTCGGGGAAACATCAAACGGGGAAGTCGGGGTCCCAAGTTTGGGAATTTCCAGCGGGTAGCCGGTGGGTGGGGGCCACCCGCCGCCTGCCCGCCGGCTGCCCACTGCCGGAACTACCCCTTTTTGACCGCGGGTAGGTGGCGGGTCCCCTACCCCCACCTACCCCCCACTGACTCATTAACACCAAAAACGCCCCGGGAACCTTCGTGGAACCCGAGACCATGCTTAGACACTTTCAAACGCAATCGATAACACACGTAGGTGATTTAACGGATCAAAATCAAGAATCACACGGTACATAACCTATCATGCTTTTCTAGACCTAATAAACACCCAATCATGCGAAATCCCACCCAATATACCAAGAATAATATCATACGAATTCCACGATATAACCTAGGGTTCTAATTATTTTTAATCCAACAAGAATACAATTCGTCTTCTAATTACAAGATTCGGTAAGAATATCACATAAGCAGCAAGAACGCCAACAAGAACATCAACCTAGGGTTCTAATTACTTTTATATCAACAAGAATACGGTTCGTCTTCTAATTACAAGATTTGGTATAAATAACACTTAAGCATCAAGAACGCCATACAATTATCAAGAACACCATATAATCATCAAGAACTCCACATAATCGTTAACAACACCATAGTTATCAAGAATCTCCCGATGTCAAGATCACCCATGGAATTATCCCATCAATCATCAATAATAACATCACAAATCATCAATACGCAATAATATGGGGAAAACCTACGGGGGAAATCATAACTATGAAAATAGGTTTTGTTGAGACATGGGTTACCTCTTAGCCTTAATTAATTCCATGGCTATGAAGGGTCTTTCTTTAAGCTTTCTTGCTTTCTTGATTTCTTCTAGGGGGATTCTTAGAGCTCTTTGGGGTGGTGGGCGTTATTCTTGTGGTGGGGGGTTTCTAGGTGCCCCTTAAGTCCCCTATTTATATATTTAGGAGTCCTAGTTAGGAACTAATATTATAGGCTTGCTAATTCTATTTCTTTTGGAATTAAGGATTGGGTTTAGGGATAAGGGCCCGTGGACTATGGTGGGCCTTTCCTAATTAATTATTATGATTTAATTCTTTCTTTTGGGTAATTGATCAAATGATTTAATTGATTTTAGGGATCGTAACACGGGGTGTTACAGATACCCCATATTTTTTAGGCACTATACGAGGGTCATATGTACGTATGGAGGTAATTTTATTAAATTCCTTGTACTCCAAGTTTGACCTAATATCATCCTAAAGGCTTTGGGCGTCTGCCACGACGTTAGCCTTCCCCTCGTGGTACTGAATATCTAGGTCATAATCTTTTATAAGTTCCAACCACCTTCGTTGACGCACGTTTTGATCCTTCTGGGTGAAGATGTACTTTAGGCTTTTATGATCTGTATAGATCTTGCACTGTACTCTGTATAGGTAATGCCTCCAAATTTTCAGGGCGAACACGATGGCGGCTAGCTCGAGGTCGTGTGTGGGGTAGTTTTCCTCGTGGGTTTTGAGTTGCCTGGATGCGTATGCTATTACTTTGCCTCTTTGCATTATTACGCATCCCAGTCCCTTTTTGGAGGCGTCGCTGAAAACTTCGAATCCTTCCACTCCAGAGGCAAGGGCTAGAACGGGTGCTGTGGTCAACTTTTCTTTCAATTCTTGGAAGGTTGTGGTGCAGTTGTCGTCCCATTGAAAGGGGGTTTCTTTTTTCATGAGCTTGGTGAGGGGTTGGGCTATCATGGTAAAATCGGGTACGAACCTCCTATAGTAGCCTGCCAATCCTAGGAAGCTTCTGACCTCCGTAAGTGATTTCGGTGCGGGCCATTCTTTGATGACGTGGATCTTGGTTGGGTCAACCCTGATCCCCTCTTTTGTTATCACGTGACCCAGGAAGGCCACGTTGTCTTTCCCGAATTCGCACTTGGAGAATTTGGCGTATAGTTGGAGTTCTCTCTGGGTTTGTAAGGTTGTGCGGAGATGCTTTTTGTGTTCTTCTTTGTTTCAGGAATAGACAAGGATGTCGACGATGAATACGATGACAAAGTCATCAAGGTGGGGTCGGAATACTCGGTTCATGAGGTCTATGAATATAGCGGGCGCATTGGTGAGCCCGAAGGGCATTACCGTGAATTCGTAGTGGCCGTAACGGGTTCGAAAGGCCGTTTTCTGGACATCTGGGTCAGCCACTTTTATCTGATGGTACCCGGATTTTAAATCAATTTTAGAGAACACCCCTGCTCCTTTGAGTTGGTCGAACAAGTAATCAATTCGAGGAAGAGGGTACTTATTCTTTATTGTAACTTGGTTTAGTTCCCTGTAGTCGATGCATAGTCGCATGCTCCCGTCCTTCTTCTTGACGAATAGTACTGGTGCTCCCCATGGTGAGGTCCTGGGGCGTATGTATCCTTTATCTAGTAACTCCTGAAGTTGCGTTTTCAGTTCCTTCATTTCTTTTGGTGTTAGTCTGTAGGGTGGCTTCGAAATTAGGGCAGCGCCAGGCATCAAATCTATGGTGAATTCGACTTCTCTGGCCAGGGGTGCCCCGGGGATCTCGTCTGCGAAGACATCGGTGAACTCATTTACCACTGGGATGGTCTGGGGCTCGGCTATCTTGGTGTCAATATCTTTGACTGAGCATAGGAGGGCTTTGTGCCCTTGGGTCAGATATTTCTTCATTTTCATCATGTTTACTAATTTGATTTCCTGATCCTTGTGGGTCCCGTGGTAGGATACTCGTTTGCCGCTTGGTCCCCGCAAAACCACTTTTTTTTTGCCGCATAGGATTTGTGCATGGAATTTCCCTAGCCAGTCCATACCCAAGATCACTTGTATCCCATCTAGCTTGAATTGTATTAGGTTGCTAGGGAATTCCACTCCTTCGATGGTGATCATTATATCCTTGTACATGCGGTCACATTTTACGATTTCGCCGGACGCCACCTGGACTTGCAGTTGTACTCTTGTGTTGGTGTTCAGACCAAGTTGCATGGCGAATTCGGCTGCTATAAATGCGTTGGTAGCTCCTAAGTCAAATAGTACGGTGGCGGGCGTGGTGTGTATGAGGAAGGTTCCGGAGATTATGTTGCTATCTCCGATTTTGGCTTTGTTTATGGTAAGGATCCTTCCTTGAGTGGCTCCCACCTGTCTCATGGGGGCTGGTGTTATGGCTTCGTGGGGTGTGGTGGTCCTGGCGACTTTTGGCTCCCGGAGGGGGTTTGTGTGGTTTCCTTCAACTTTCCTTTTGTGTCCCAGGTGCGTTTCCTGTGGCTTGCTTGGTGTTTGTTGTAGTTGGAATGCCTTAACATAGGCTTCTTTGAGAGTTCTTGGTTTTCGTATGGTTAGGGCCTTTTGGTTCTCGAGGTTGAGTCCTGTTATAAATTTCTTGATTTTGATTGACTCTGTAGGTACCAGTTCGGGTGTGGGCGAGCTAGCTTGAGGAACTGCCAGTAGTATTCTGTGATTGGGGTTGCTCCTTGTTTTATATGGAGGAATTCTTCGTATATGTTTGTGTTCACGTGGCTGTGGTAGAATCGTTCTCGTAATCGTGTTTTTAGGACCTCTTAGTTGAATCCCGGGTTTCGTTCGCAACTGGGTTTCTCGTGGACCCACCAGATGTCGGCTTCGTGCCTGAAGTAGAAGGAGGCTATTTCTACTTGGTGGTTTTCTGGGCATCCCGTTGCTCTGAATATTTTGTCAAAGGTCCTGATCCATTCTTCGAGAATTGTGAGGTTTTCATCTCCTGAGAAGGTAGGCGGTTGGTGTTCTGAGATTTGGTGGTGGATTTCCAAGTTTCTGTTTGGTGGTGACGGCTGGAGGACTGTGTTGCTTAGTGTCTGGGCGACTTGGGCCAGACGTTGTAGATTCTAGGGGTTCATAGGCCGATATTATTTTGCATCCTTACCATGATGCTATGAGTGTAAGGGAGGTTCTTTTAAATTAAGTGTGAATTAGGGTGAGGGAAAGTTCAGGGGTTTCACAATCTCATCGCGCGTCCTATGATCCCTAAATCCTGTGTTCTTGAACTCCTAGAGTTTAAGCCTAATGTCCTAAAATCTAGTCTTAAGACTCTTATCCTAGGGTCAAGCTTAGGCTCTGATACCAACTGTTACACCCCGAAATTTTGAAACTTTTAAAACTTATATAACAAAGGTGAATGCATTCAAAAAAAAAAAAATATAACAAAGGTGAATTATCATTAAATCGCAAAATCAAACATAAGAGTGCGGGGTCCTATACGACATCTGAGCTGGAGAACTCAGATGCACAGGCTAAACTAACTAACTATCCTCAAAGCAATGTCAATACCTAATCATGGCACGCAGGCCGAAAGGGAAACTAACTAATCTACGCTCCGGATCTCTAGCGCGCTCCGGGGTCTACTCATCTGTGCCTGAAAGCCAAATATATCTGTTCAGCGAATGATGCTGGTAACCCACTCCAACGCGTTGAAATACAATATAGGTAATTATATATATAGATATACGAAAACCATTATGAAGCAGGAAGATATATACTTAGGAGACTCTAGCTTTAAAACCAGTTATAGACTCAACAGATTGGGATAAGCACATGAAACAAGGATAATCAGTTATATAGAGGTAGTAACATAAAGAACATGTATTTAAGGTCACAGTTCACTTTCAAATCATTCGCACCATCATTCAATCATCATTCATATCACACAATCACACCTTTGGTGGCACCACGGGACCAATCGCATGCCCCGAACATGAGGATTAGTGCATATAGCACAAACACGGCCCCGCAGCACCCTACCTCACACTGCAGCATGAAGGGGTTGATTGCAACCAACCATATAGACCGCCGATAGTTCGACGGTGGATCACAGGCCTACACACCGCTGACGCGCTCAGTCGGTGGACTGCGATCCTCTTTTGGGGACTACGACCCTACACACTGTTGACGAGCACAGTCGGTGGATCGTAGCGGATCAAGCCCTACACACCGCCTAAGGGACTCATTCGGTGGGAAAAGATCCTCGGAGACTACGACCCTACACACTGCTGGCCCATCACTCGGTGGATTGCAGCCGACCATAGCCTTACACACCGCCTGATCACTCATTCGGTGGGCTATGGCCTTCCTCAGGCTGGAGGCCCTCCAAACCGCTGGCGCGTCCAGTCGGTGGACCATCAGCACACGAGGCCCATGTGGGCTGTAGCCCAAGAAGTGAATCACTGACCGCAGCCAGGAACATGAACCGCAGCTCATGGGTAACCAATTTGACCGCAGCCAACTTCTGAACCGCAGCTCAGGGACTCCCAATTTGATCGCAACCAAATTGGGGAATCATGCATCACATAACACATAGTAGCACGTAATGGCACATTGGGAAGGGGGAGACGTATAAATAAACTTACGTGTGATCATTCACATACTAAGAATAGTCCTACGGGGTTCATACAGCTTCCACCTAAGCCAACGGGTTACCGATTCAACAAGCATGCAATTCCTAAGACTCTTTTACCCTACGAATGGTACCCGAAACACAAAACTAGATTCAAGCACAACAAATGGGGTCCGATGGGACAACACAGGGATTAGGGGACATCAAACGGGTGAGCCAAAGACCTGGTGTGGGTGACAAATCAGCGGGTAGCCGGTGGGTGGAGGGCCACCCGCCGGCATTGAACTTCCCGGCAGCGGGTGCCCGGCGGGCAGACGCCTGCCTGGCGGTGTCTCTTGGGCAGCGGGTAGGTGGCGGGTTGCCCTACCCCCCACTGAATCTTTACCAAATTAAACGTCCCAGGATCCTTTGTGGAACCCGAAACCATGCTTAGACACTTTTAAACGCAAAGAGCGACACCACATAGGCAATTAATGGATCAAAAGCATGAATCATATCGAACACATCCTAACATGACTTCTAAACATAAATAACACCCGAACATGCGAACTCCCACCCAAACATAAATCAAGAACATCACAATACAAATTCCCAATCCAACCTAGGGCTTTAATCCCATCCAAATCATCAAAATCATATTTTATCTCTATCATCAAGAAACATCAAGATTTATCAAGAATCATCACATAAGTATCAAGAACCTCTTTCTAACATCAAGATCATCAAGATCACACATAAAATCATCAAAACAATTATCAAGATCATATCACAATTAACATAGAAGATTTCACCAAGACACAAGTATAGAATAGGGAGCCAAAGAAGGAGATTATAGCAAGGAAAATAGGTTTTGTTGAGAAATGGGTTACCTCTTAGCCTTAATTAATTTCCTTGGCTACGAAGGGTCTTTCTTTAAGATTTCTTCTTTCTTGATTTCTCCTACCGGAATTCTTGGGAATTCTTGTGTGGTGAGAGTTTATTGTGGTGTGAGTTCTAGGTGCCTCTTATGTCCCTATTTATATATCTAAGAGTCCCAATTTGGGTCTAAGTGGTATGGATTTGCTAATTCTATTTCCTTTAGGGCTAAGGGATTGGTTTTAGGGATAAGGGTGCATGGGCTTATGGTGGACCCTTCCTAATTAATTAGTGAAATTTAATTCTTTCTTTTGGGTAAATGAGTAAATAATTAATTGGTTTTAGAGGTCGTAACACGGGGTGTTACAATATAGGTAAATATATATATATAGATATACAAAAACCATTTTGAAGCAGGAAGATATATACTTAGGAGACTCTAGCTTTAAAACCAGGAATAGACTTAACAGGTAGGGATAAGCACATTAAACGAAGATAATCAGTCATATAGAGATAATATCATAAAGAACATGTACCTATGGTCACAGTTCACTTTCAAATCATTCGCATCATCATTTAATCAACATTCATATCACACAAGCACACTTTGGTGGCGTCACGGGACCAATCGCATGCCCCGAACATGAGAGTTAGTGCATATAGCTCTAACACGGCCCCGCAGCACCCTACCTCATACCGCAACATGATGGGGTAGATCGTAACCAACCATATACACCGTCGATGGTTTCAACGGCGGATCAAAGCCCTACACACCACTGACGCGCTCAGTCGGTGGACTGTGATCTTCTTTTGGGGACTGCGACCCTACACATCGCTTGACGAGCTCAATCGGTGGGTCGTAGTAGATCAAAGCCCTACACACTGCCAAAGGGACTCATTCGGTGGGCGATGATCTTCGGAGACTACGACCCTACACACTGCTGGCCCATACACTCGGTGGATCGCAACCGACCATAGCCTTACACACCGCCTGATCACTCATTCGGTGGGCTATGGCATTCCTCGGGCTAGTGGCCCTACACACCGCCTGGCGCGTCCAGTCGGTGCACCATAGCACACGAGGCCCATGTGGACCGCAGCCCAAGAAGTGAATCACTGACCGCAGCCAGGAGAATGAACCGCAGCTCATGAGTAACCAATTTGACCGTAGCCAACTTCTGAACCGCAGCTCAGGAATAACCAATTTGATCTCAACCAAATTGGGGTATCATGCATCACATAACACATAGTAGCACATATTAGCACATTGGGAAGGAGGAAAACGTATAAATAAACTTATGCGTGATCATCCACATACTATGAATAGTCCTACGGGGTTCATGCATCTTCCTTCTAGGCCAACGGGTTACCAATTCGACTAGCATGCAACTAGACTCATGCACGATAAACGGGGTCTGTTGGTGCACCACGCGGGGTTGGGGAACATCCAACGGCGAAGCCAAAGTCCCAAAGTGGACAACGACCAGCGGGTAGTCGGTGGGTGGAGGGCCACCCGCTGCCGACGGCGTCTCTTTGGGCAGCGGGTAGGTGGCGGGTCCCCCTACCCCCACCTACCCCCCACTGACTCTTTATCAAAATAAATGACCCGGGATCCTTTGTAGAACCAGAAACCATGCTTAGGTACTTTTAAACGCAAATAACGACACCACGTAGGCAATTAACGGATCAAAAGCAACAATCACATAGAACACAACCTATTGTGACTTCTAAACATAATCAACACTCGAACATGTGAATTCCCACCTAAATATACCAAGAAAATCCCAACACGAAATTCATGATTCAACCTAGGGCTCTAATCATATTTAAATTAACAAGATCATAGTTTATCTTTAAAATCAAGAAACATCAAGACTTATCAAGAATATCGCACAATCATCAAGATCCTCTTATCATCATCAAGATTATCAAGATCACACATAAAATCATCTCATAAATCATCAAGATCACATCACAATTATCATATCACGACACAAGCATATAGAGGAAGCCAAAGCAGGGGATTATAGCAAGGAAAATAGGTTTTGTTGAGACATGGGTTACCTCTTAGCCTTAATTAAATTCCTTGGCTACGAAGGGTCTTTCTTTAAGATTTCTTCTTTCTTGATTTCTCCTATGGGAATTCTTGGGAATTCTTGTGTGGTGAAAGTTATTGTGGTGTGGGTTCTAGGTGCCTCCTAAGCCCCTATTTATATATCTAAGAGTCCTAATTACGGTCTAAATGGTATGGGCCTGCCAATTATATTCCTTATAGAACTAAGGGGTTGGTTTTAGGGATAAGGGTCCATGGACTATGGTGGACCCCTTTTTAGCTAATTAATGAATTTTAATTCCACTTTTAGGGTAGGTAATTAATTAATTAGTTTGGTTTAGGGGTCGTAACACGGGGTGTTACATTCTGAGTTCTCCAGCTCAGATGTGGCATAACACCCCAGACCCTTATGTTTAGAATGCTCTGTTCGGGATTGATTAATAGAATTGCTTTGATTTTATAAGATTAAAAAGTTTTAAAAATTTCGGGGTGTTACAAATGGTATCAGAGCCTAAGTTTGACCCTAGGAGAAGACTCTTAAGACCAGACTCTAAGACACTTAGACTGAACTCTAGGTATTTAGGAACATAGTATTCAAGAATCTTAGGACACGCGGTGAGATTGTGAGCCTACCTATGATCACGTAACCTTCCCTCACTTTATCTGTCATTAATTTAAAGAACACCCCCCCCCCCCCCCCCCCCCCCCCCCGCCTTCACTTATCGCATCTAGGTAAGGGTACAAAACTGTAACTCATCATTACAATAAACATTGGCCCTGTAGACCAACGACATGGCACCCAACAGAAGACAGTCAAGGACCTCGGAACCCACCACACACGACCCCTTGGCTCAGACTCTACAACAACTGACACAGGTCGCCCAAACACTAAGCGACGTAGCACTCCGCAACAACAACCGACCACCCCCACCGCCAAACACAAACTCAGAAATCACCCGGCAACTTTCAAATCAACGGGCACCCATCTTCTCGGGGGAAGAAGACCCCGCAATCCTCGAAGAATGGATTCGAACCTTCGACAAAATCCTTGGATTGGTAGAACGCCCAGAAGAACGTCGTGTAGAGATAGCCTCGTTCTACTTCGGACATGAGGCTGATCTTTGGTGGATCCACGAGGGGCCCACTTACAGACAGGAACCAAGGTTCAACTGGGAGAACCTAAAAACACGACTACGAGAATGGTTCTACCCAGCACTCGTGAGAGCATCCATGTACGATGAGTTCCTCCACTTGAAACAAGGGATGACCGCCGTCATGGAGTACGACAAACGGTTCCTCGAACTAGCCCGCTTCGCACCAGAGTTAGTCCCTACAGAGACAACCAAGATAGAAAAGTTTATATTGGGCCTCAACTTTGAAGACCGGAAGGCGCTAATCGTGAGCGAACCCCGGACCCTCAACGAGGCTTACTCCAGTGCCGCCAACCTCTATCGAATCCAACTACTACAACGTGGGGTCCAGGAACAGATTCGTGAGAGGAGCATGGGAGGTGGAGCGCCACCTGTAAAAAGAACAAGAAACGACTCAAACACAAGGCCAGGCAACCCAGCTAGCCAAGGGCCGCCGCTTAGAAGCAACGAACCTAGTACGAGGCCCTCTCTTTGCCATAAATGCAATAAAGATCACAGAGGAAAAGACTGCAGGGGAAACCCCTGGCGATGTTTCAACTGCGGGGGAGAAGGCCACAGGTCCTTCCATTGCACTCAACCCCCGAACTCGCGCCCTACAGTCATGGGCCAACGTGGAGGCCCGAACAATCAAGGAAATCACGGTGCTCCTGGAAGGGTGTTCGTCATGAGCCGCACCCAGGCCGAACTTGAAAATGAAGGCAACCTCGACGAAGAAATCATGGCCCCAGGAAACGAGGATCCCACAAATCAGTTAGAAGAAAACCAGGAAGACGAGTTCTGTTTAGGGTGATCTGTGAACCCCTGTAAACCACCCTCGTAGTAGAGTCACTTGTTTAGTTAATTACTTCGGAACTATTATAAATAAAGTCAAAGTGAATTAGCATAAAAAGAAAGACTACACAGCCTCGAGAGCCCATGAATCACCGAAATCAAACATCTACAAAAATAAATAAATAAATAAATAATTTACAACAAAGAAGACCGGTCAAACCTCTTATCACTACAAGACAAAAGAAAGAAGAGACAAAAATCCAAAGGGTGCACAACAAAGAAGACTAATGTTACCAATGGGGATTGAACTCTAGACCTTCCACTTAAAAAACCAAATCCTTAACCACTAAACCATAAGTATTTCTTAAAACATCAAGGGAACACTCCCTTCTTAAACCTCTCCAACTCCCTAAAACCCACAAAATCCCCAAATCAAAAACCCTTCTTCTTCCTCATCACACAACACTCTCTCTCCCTCTCCTCACCTCCAACAAAACCACCGCCACCAACCTCATCCACACAAACCGGCCGCCACACCACCAGTCGCCACCCACCCTTGCCACCCTCCTGCTACCAGCCCAGTCGCCGGACGCCGCCCGTCGCACGCCCGCCACCACGCAACACCGAACGCCACCCCGTCGACCTCCCGCTGCAGTGCGCCACCCGGACACCACCCGGCCTCCTCCTACTGCCAGCTGCTCCACCAGGCCGTCACACCCATGCCATCAACTCCGGATCGACAGGCCGCAGCGCCACCTACGCCACCGAAAAAGCCCCGCAGCCGGAATACCCTCGCCAGAACCTCGTGGAAACTTGCCGGAAGTTCGCCGGAAAACACCACTGGGAAAACATCACCACATAGAGAGAACTCAAAATGCCAAAGAAGCCCGTTGGTATCCGAATCCCGGAATGGAACGACGCCGATTACACGGACCTGACAAATTCTCTCTGGAGTTGGTCGACATGCTTAAATTTCAAGGGCTCTTGGATACGTATATCACCATCAAAGGGGATACGTACCCCGAATTGGTGAAAGAATTCTATCACCACTTGGTAGCCGTCAAACAGCGTGACGATTTGGAAATCACCGCCAAAGTCCGAGGCAAGGAGATAGTACTCTCCGAAGGCCGCTTTGGCCAAACTCTTAAAACTTACCACCACGGGTGTGTCATATTATGACTGGAAGGGATGGATCGGTACACAAGGCACGGGGTACAAGGATTACCTCGGGTACCTACTAGGGAAGGAAGAAAGCTTCACCTCGGCCACCTGGCCTAACAGGAAATGGCTAACTGCTGAATAAAAGATACTAGTCATAATTGTAACTGATAGCTTGTTGCCTACAAACAACAAGAGCAAAGATGTGGGAAGCCTGGAGTGCACCTTTTCCTACTTCCTAAAAACACAAAATCAAGTTCAACCTACCGGCCCTTATGCTAAAACACATGGAGTTTTGCAAGACTAGCAACCGCCTTAGTGTACCTTACTGGATGATCCTAAGTTGGATCATGGAGAAAAAGGGAGTGGTCCTAAGCCACACGGAGATCAAACCCGTAAGTGGTACTGTTTTCTATGCCGAGAACCTCCGCCGCAACGACATCTACTACACCGGAGAGGGACAATACATCACCTTCGAGGAGGTTTCTCTTAAACCCGAAGAAGAACGAAGAGAATTGGTGGATCAACTAGACATCTCCAACAAGAAGCTGAGACGGGCAATGCAAGAGT